>NC_134101.1:119783793-120098415 GCF_000715075.1 Nicotiana tabacum
AATCACTTAGACATGTTTTCCTAAGCTAACAACAAGCTTAAAGTGCAAGTAATATAAACAGGAAAGGAAACACACTAGTAATTACTTAATGAAAACTGGATTTTTCAACAATTAGCACAAGTACGCACTCGTCACCTCGCGTAAAAGGCATTTCAATTAACAATTATACCAAATCCTAAGGGGAAGGTCCCCTACACAAGGTTAGGCAAACCACTTATCTCGAACCAGCTCAATTCAACCCGGAACCATGCTCTTGCCACGAGTACTCGACTCCAAATGGCCTAAATCTATTTAATTCAATTTCATAATGTAAATAACACTTCAAGTAACTGATTCTATAATTAAATTCTAAGCTAATACGCGTAATTAGGTAAAATGACCAAAATGCCCCTCGGGCCCACTTCTCAGAATTGGGTAAAATTTATATTTTCAGAATCCTCAGACTCTCATGAGTTCATGCATACAAAAATTATCCAAATCTAAGGTCAAATTCCCAACCAAAAGTCGAATTCTAGGTCTAAGAACTTTCTTCCAACTTTTCCCCAATTTTCATCTCCAATCCGAAATTAAATGATGAATTCATGTTTGGATTAATGGGTTACAAGCAAAAAGGAGTTAAGAATCATTACCCAATTGATATATCTAAAAATCCCTCAAAACCTCGCTCAAATCTGAGCTCCCAAGCTTTAGTTTTCACAAAAATGGTTAAACCCTCGACTTTAAAATTTTATATCTGCCCAGGTAAATCCTTCTTCGTGAACGCGGAAGGACCCTCGCGTTTGCGAAGCACGACTTCGCTTGGCCTAGATGTCCTTCATCGCGAACGCGATGCCCCCTGTTGCGTACGCGGTAGCAAACTTCCCCCTCCTACGCGAACGCGAGACCCTCTTCGCGAACGCCTAGGCATACGACCTCTCAGCTTCGCGAACGCGGGACCGTCATCGCGAACTCGAAGCGTTAAGCTTCCATCAGCCCCAGATGCTCTTTGCGAACTTGAGACCCCACTCGCAAACGCGAAGAAGGAAACCAGAACTGGAGACCTGCTACATTTTCTGCAATCCTCTAAGTCCTAAAATGACCCGTTGAGCATCCGAAACACACCCGAGGCCCCTAGGACCTCAACCAAACCTGCCAACCAATCCTAAAACATCATTCAAACTTGTTCCAACCTTTGGAATGCTCAAAACAACATCAAAACACCTATTTTTCATAGGATTCAAGCCTAAGAATTCCAAAACATTAAAAATACGCTTTCGAACAAAAAGTATATCAAACCTCGTCCGAATGACCTGAAACTTTGCACACACATCACATTAAACACTACAGAGCTACTCCCACTTCCGGAATTCCATTCTGATCCTCGGATAAAAATCTCACTATCGAACCGGAAACTTCAAAAATTCAACTTTCGGCATTTCAAGCCTAAATTAGCTATGGACCTCCAAAACACAATCCGAACATGCCCCTAAGCCCGAAATCACCCAACAGAGCTAGCGGAACCATCAGATTTCTATTCCAAGGTTGTTTTCACACTGTTCCGACTACGGTCAACTTTCCAACACTTAAGCTCTCATTTAGGAACTAAGTGTCCCAAAACTCTCCGAAACTCAAAACCGAACATCCCGGCAAATCAAAATAGCAGAAATAAACTTGGGGAAAGTAGTTAATAGGGGATTGGGGCGTTAATTCTTAAGATGACCGGTCAGGTCATCACATCCTCCTACACTTAAACATTCATTCTTCCTCAAACGAGCATAGAGACATACCTGAAGTAGTGAAAAGATGAGGGTAATGGCTGCGCATATCCTGCTTGGTCTCCCAGGTCGCCTCCTCGACCGGCAGACCCCGCCACTGAACCTTTACTGCAACAATGTTCTTTGACCTCAACTTTCTACCCTGCCTGTTCAATATTGCCACTGGCTCCTCAACATAAGATAGATCCTTGTCCAACTGGACTGAACTTAAATCCAACACGTGCGACGGATCACCGTGATACCTCCAGAGCATCGAAACATGAAATACCGGATGAACTCCTGCTAAGCTGGGAGGTAAGGCAAGCTCATAAGCAACCTCCCCAACATGCCTCAATATCTCAAAAGGGCCAATAAACCTCGGACTCAATTTCCCTTTCTTCCCAAATTTCATAACGCCCTTCATAGGTGAAACCCGAAGCAGAACCCCGCTCTCCAACCATATAGGAAACATCACGAACCTTCCGGTCCGCGTAACTCTTCTGTATGGACTGGGCTATATGGAGTCTATCCAGAATCACCTTAACCTTCTCCAAAGCATCCTGAACTAAGTCTGTGCCCAATAATCTAGCCTCACCCGGCTCAAACCAATGTACCGGGGATCTACACTGCCTACCATATAAAGCCTCATATGGTGCTATCTGAATGCTAGACTGATAACTGTTGTTGTAGGAAAACTTCGCCAATGGTAAGAACTGATCCTAAGACCCTCCAAACTCGATCACACACACACGGAGCATATCCTTAAGAATTTGAATAGTACGCTCGGACTGTCCGCCTGCTGAGGGTGAAATGATGTGCTCAACTCCACCTGAGTACCCAACTCATGCTGAACGGCCCTCCAGAACCGTGATATGAATTGTGTACCTCTATCTAAAATGATGGACACTGGAATACCATACAGACGAACAATCTCCCGGATGTAAATCTCTGCCAACCGCTCCGAAGAATATGTAGTACACATAAGAATGAAATGAGCGGACTTGGTTAGCCGATCTACAATCACCCAAATAGCATTGAACTTTCTCAAAGTCCGTGGGAGGCCAACTACAAAGTCCATGGTGATCCGCTCCCACTTCCACTCCGGAATCTCTATCTGCTGAAGCAACCCACCCGGTCTCTGGTGCTCATACTTCACCTGCTAACAGTTGAGGCACCGAGCTACAAATCTAACTATATCTTTCTTTATCCGCCTCCACCAGTAGTGCTGCCTTAAATCCTGATACATCTTCGCGGCACCTGGATGGATGGAATACCGCAAACTATGGGCCTTCTCTTGAATCAACTCTAGAAGCCCATCAACATTGGGTACACAAATCTGACCCTGCACCCTCAATACCTCATCATCACCTATAGTCACATCTCTGCCATCACCGTGCTGGACATTGTCCTTGAGGACAAGCAAATAAGGGTCATCATACTGCCGCTCCCTGATACGATCAAATAAGGAAGACCGAGAGATCACACAAGCTAGAACCTGACTGGGCTCCGAAAGATCCAATCTCATAAATTGGCTGGCTAAGGCTTGAACATCCATCGCTATAGGCCTCTCTGATGCTGGTAAATAATCCAAACTCCCCAGACTCTCTGCCCGGCGACTCAAGGCATCAGCCACTACATTAGCCTTGCCCGGGTGATACAAAATAGTGATATCATAATCTTTCAACAACTCTAACCACCTCCTCTGGTGCAAATTTAGATCCTTTTGCTTGAACAGGTGTTGCAAGCTCCGATGGTCAGTATAAATCTCACAGGGCACGCCGTATAAATAATGGAGCCAGATCTTCAGGCGTGGACAATGGCAGCTAACTAAAGGTCATGGATCGGATAGTTCTTCTCTTGTACCTTCAACTTTCTGGGCGCATAGGCAATCACCCTACCATCCTGCATCAACACCGCTCCGAGGCCAATCCTCGAGGCATCACAATAAACCATATAAGACCCCGAACTTATAGGCAGTATCAAAATTGGGGCTATAGTCAAAGTTGTCTTGAGCTTCTGAAAGCTCGCCTCACACTTCTCCCTCCACTGGAATGGAGCACCCTTCTGGGTCAACCTGGTCATAGGGGCTGCAATCGATGAAAACTCCTCTACAAAACGATGGTAGTAACCCGCCAAGCTAAGGGAACTGCTGATGTATGTAGCTGAGGATGGTCTGGGCCAACTCTTCATGGCCTCTATCTTCTTCAAATCCACCTGAATACCCTCACTCGATACCACGTGGCCTAAGAATGCCATTGAATCCAACCAAAACTTACATTTCGAGAACTTAGCATATAACTTCTTCTCTCTCAAAGTCTGAAACACAGTCCTCAGGTGCTGCTCATGATCTTCCCGACTTCGGGAATACACCAGAATATCATCAATAAAGACGATGACGAACGAGTCAAGATACGACCGGAACACACTGTGCATCAAGTGCATAAAAGCTGCTGGGGCATTGGTCAGCCCAAATGACATGACAAGGAACTCGTAATGACCATACCTTGTCCTGAAAGCAGTCTTCAGAATATCTGGCTCCCGAATATTCAACTGATAGTAACTTGAGCGCAAATCAATCTTAGAAAACACCCGTGCGCCCTGAAGCTGGTCAAACAGATCATCAATACGAGGCAAAGGATAACGGTTCTTCACTATAACCTTATTTAACTGGCGATAATCAATACACATACGCATAGAACCATCCTTTTTCTTCATAAACAAGACAGGAGCACCCCAAGGTGATACACATGGCCAAATAAAACCCTTATCAAGCAAATCCTGTAACTAATCCTTCAACTTAGGAGGAGCCATACGATATGGAGGAATAAAAATAGGCTGAGTGCCCGACAACAGATCAATGCCAAAATCAATATCTCTATTAGGCGACATGCCTGGAAGATCAGCTGGAAACACATCGGGAAAATCCCGTACTACTGGGACTGAATCAACTGAAGGGGTATCAATAATAACATCTCTCACATAAGCTAAATATGCATCATGCCCCTTCTCAACCATATGTTGAGCTTTAAGAAAAGAAATAAATCTACTGGGAGTGTGATCTAAAGTACCCCTCCACGCAACATGCGGTATACCTAGCATAGCTAGCATCACAGTATAGGCGTGACAATCAAGAATAGCATAATGGGGCGACAACCAGTCCATGCCCAAGATAATGTCAAAATTTACCATGCTGAGCAACAATAAATTGGCTCTGGTCTCAAAACCACTAAGAGCAACCCAACACGACCGATAAACGAGGTCCACAACAAGAGAATCTCCCATAGGAGTAGAAACGTAAACAGGGGAACTCAAAGAATCCCGAGGTACACCCAAATGCGGAGCAAAATAAGAAGACACGTAAGAGTAAATGGAGCCTGGATCGAATAGAACCGATGCATCTCTGTGACAAAAAAGTATAATACCTGTGATGACAGAATCGTAGGCAACATCCTTGGTATGGGCAGGAAGGGCATAGTATCTGGCCTGGACTCCCCCTCTAGGGCGACCTCTACCTCCCCGACCTCCACCTCTAGCTGGCTGAGCAGGTGGGGTAGCAACTGGAGCTGTAACCATAGCTTGAGAACTTTGTGGGGCACACTATGGCTGAGAAGTCTGTGGAGGTGAACCCCTCCCAAGTCTGGGGCAATCCCTCACCATATGGCGTGTGTCACCACACTCAAAATAAGCTCTAGGAGGACGTGGTGGCTATGACTGGCTGGACTGACGTCTGAAAGCACCCCGCGCAGGAGGCACGCTAGATATCAGTGGTGCATAATAAGGCTCCTGAGGTCTAGGAGGAGCTGGAGTACCACTGGCTGCCAGAAGAGCTGAATGAATAGGGCGACTCATATAACCCCTACCATGATAACCTGTAGCTGGGGCACGAACACCAGAGTAATAGCCCGACTCTCGAGACCTCTTAGCCTCCTTCTCCTCTCTTTCCCTAGCATGTATATCCTCAATCCTCCTAGCAATGCTCAACACCTTCTGATAAGAAATGTCCATCTCCAACTCACGAGCCATGCTAGACCTGATGTTGGGAATAAGGCCCTCAATAAACCGGCGAACCCTCTCACGAACAGAAGAAACCAAGGCCGGTGCATGCCTAGCCAAACTAGTGTAACAGACAACATACTCTAAAACAGTCATAGCACCCTAGTGCAAATACTCAAACTCTATGCGCCATGTCTCCTTAAGGCTCTGGGGAACATACTCTCTCAGGAACAGATCTGAAAAGTGAGTCCAAGTCAGTGAAGCAGCCTCATCCAGACTGTCTAACTCATAGGTGCACCACCACTCATAGGCGGCTCCTCGAAGCTGGAAAGTAGTGAAGGAAACCCTGCTCGATCCTGATATATCCATGGTTTGGAGAATTCGGTAACACTCATCTAGAAATCCCAGAGCATCCTCTGATGCTAGACCACTGAATATAGGAGGATTGTACCTCTTGAACCTCTCAAGCCTCAGCTGCTCCTCCTCAGAAGCCGCTGCCCTGCCCTCCGGCTGAACTGGCACTGCAGGCAGTATAGGAATAATCTCAGGGACCTGCTCAACATGCACTCGCTGCTCAGGAGTGCGGGTGGCGGGAGTCTGTGCTCCTCCCCCCGTCTGAGACGTAGCTGCAACAAGGGGAAGCAACCCTGCCTGAGCCAACGTGGTGTACATGCTTATGAACTGTGCCAGAGTCTCCTGAAGAGCTAGAGTAGTAGTAGCAGTAGGCGTATCAGGTGCCTGGACTCCAACTGGAATTGCTGGTGGTACCTCAGCGGCAGCTCGTATAAGTGCTCTAGCTGCACCATGTGCGCGTCCTTGGCCTCTACCCCGGCCTCTGACGGCTGCAGTAGGGGGCACAGGTGCTTGATCATCTTGGGTAGCACGTGTCCTCACCATCTGTGAGAGAATAGAAGACAAAAGTTTAGAATTGTGATGTCAAAATATCGCACGACAAGGAAATAAAATGAAGTGGAAATTTTCCTAACAGTTACATAGCCTCTTGTAGATAAGTACAGACGTCTCCGTACTGACCAGCGAGACTCTAGTAAACTGGCTTCTAATCAATGACTCCTATGAACCTAGAGCTCTGATACCAACTTGTCACGGCCCCAGTTCTCCCTCTGTGAACTATCGTGACAGCACCTAGTCTCTATGACTAGGTAAGCCTAACAAATGCGGAAAAAGAAAACAATTTGTGGAAAGAAAATAATATAAAACCGAAATGACAAAATGAAATAGTGTTTAAGATGCTGCCTGGCACATAACAGTACAAAATCTCAACCTAACACTCCCAAAATCCAGAACCCCATGAATTACAAGCTAAGAGATACAAAAGAAGCTCTAACTCCAGAAATGTCTAATAAAAGGGAAGTACTGAAGGGCTATACTATTACAGAAAGATAGAAAGGGACTCATCGGTCTGCGGACGCGGCATATATACCTCGATGTCTCTACAGAAGCGCCTCGCCTCAAGGAAGATAAGACTGAGTGAAAGTACCTAGATCTGCACATGAAAAACATGCACAGAAAGGGCATAAGTACACCACAGCGGTACTTAGTAAGTGCCAAGCCTAACCTCGGCCGGGTAGTGACGAGGAAGGTCAGGGCCCTACTGAGGTTAAATAAAATACAAAGTATAACAGTTTAGAACAAGACAATATAATTAAGTACAACAATAAGAAATAACATAGAATAGAAAGAGCAACAACAACTAGAACAGAGGAAAAATAATCACCGAGGGAACACAACTCAACACAAAGATAGCAACCGGGGATCTACCAGGATACCGTCCTGTAGCCCCCAAATGTAAATGTCTAGTGGATCTCCCGGGTGTCGTCTGTAGTCCAACTCATAATGCATCGGGGATCTATCGGAATCCCATTCCGTAGTCCCCAAATGTAAATACCCAGTATTGGGGGAATATACCGGGTGCAGTCCCGTAGTTCCATATAACTGTGCAGGGGGATCTACCGGAATCCCACATCCGTTTCCCAAATAAACAGATAAGGGGGATCTACCAGAATCCCACTTTCGTAGTCCCAAATGTAAATACACATCAACAACGTGGAAATATATTCAGCAAATGTCAGTTTCATATTAAGGCAAATAGGTAATTCTAGTCTAGCATGCTGTACAGAATTCAGGTAAAACAGTTTGAGCAAATAAATCAATTAAATCACTTAGACATACTTTCCTAAGCTAACAACATGTTTAAAGTGCAAGTAATTTACCTATGAAAGGAAACATACTAGTAATTACTTAATGAAAACCGGATTTTTCAACAATTAGCACAAGTACGCACTCGTTACCTCACGTACAAGGCATTTCAATTAATAATAATACCAAATCCTAAGGGGAAGGTCCCCCACACAAGGTTAGGCAATTCACTTACCTCAAACCAGCTCAATTCAACCTAGAACCACGCTCTTGCCACGATCAACCTGGAACCACACTCTTGCCGCGAGTACTCAACTCCAAATGGCCCAAATCTATTCAATTCAATTTCATAATGTAAATAACACTTCATGTAACTAATTCTACAATTAAATTCTAAGCTAATACACGCAATTAGGTAAAATGACCAAAATGCCCCTCGGGCCCACATCTTGGAATCGGGTAAAATTTACATTTTCAGAATCCTCACACTCTCACGAGTTCATGCATACCAAAATTATCCAAATCTAAGGTCAAATTCTCAATCAAAAGTCAAATTCTAGGTCTAAGAACTTTCTTCCATCTTTTCCTCAATTTTCATCTCCAATCCAAAATTAAATGATGAATTCATGTTTGGATTAATGAGTTATAAGAAAAAAGGAGTTAAGAATCATTACCCAATCAATATATCTGAAAATCCCTCAAAACCTCGCTCAAATCTGAGCTCCCTAGCTTTAGTTTTGACAATATTGGATAAACCCTCGACTTTGAAATTTTATATTTGCCCAGGTAAATCCTTCTTTGCGAATGCGGAAGGACACTCGCGTTCGCGAAGCACAACTTCGCTTGGCCCAGATGTCCTTCATCGTAAATGTGATGCCCCCTATCACGACGCAGTAGCAAACTTCCCCCTCCTACGCGAACGCGGGACCCTCTTCGCGAACGCCTAGGCATACGACCTCTCAGCTTCGCGAACGCGGGACCATCATCACGAACGTAAAGTGTTAAGCTTCCACCAGCCCCAGCTCCTCTTCGTGAATGCGAGACCCCACTCGCGAATGCGAAGAAGAAAACTAGAACTGGAGACCTGTTGCATTTTTTGCAATTCTTCAAGTCCAAAAATGACCCGTTGAGTATCTGAAACACACTCGAGGCCCCCGGGACCTCAACCAAACCTGCCAACCAATCCTAAAACATCATTCAAACTTGTTTCAACCTTAGGAATGCTCAAAACAACATCAAAATACCTATTTTTCATCAGATTCAAGCCTAAGAATTTCAAAACTTTAAAAATACGCTTTTGATAAAAATGTTTATCAAACCTCGTCCGAATAACCTGAAATTTTGCACACACGTCACATTAAACACTATGGAGCTAGTCCAACTTCCGGAATTCCATTCCGACCCTCGGATCAAAATCTCACTATCGAACCGTAAACTTTAAAAATTCAACTTTCGGCATTTCAAGCCTAAATTAGCTACGGACCTCTAAAACACAATCCGAACACGCTCCTAAGCCCGAAATCACCCAACGGAGCTAACGAAACCATTGGATTTCCATTCTGAGTCCGTCTTCATACTGTTCTGACTACGGTCAACTTTCCAACACTTAAGCTCTCATTTAGGGACTAAGTGTCCCAAAACTCTCCGAAATTCAAAACCGAACGTCCCATCAAATCAAATAGCAGAAATAAACTCAGGAAAAGCAGTTAATAGGGGATCAGAGCATTAATTCTTAAGACAACCGGCCAGGTCGTCACATTGCTGCTAAAAGCATGTCGCATATTATCCGATTGAAGAAGCATCTAGGTGAGGAGTTTGAGATGAAGGATTTGGGTGCTGCAAAGAAGATATTGGGGATGGAGATTACTCGAGATAGAAAGGTTGGAAAACTGATGCTGTCTTAACGGTCCTATATTTATAAGGTCCTCAAGAGATTTAATATGACGTGCTAAATTTGCGTCTATTTCTTTTGCTTCCGATTTCAAGTTGTCTTCAGACGTGTCACCAAAAACAGGCGAGGAGATGGAGCAGATGTCTAGTGCTCCATATTCGAATGTTGTAGGTAGCATTATGTATGTTATGATTTTCACTCACCTTGACATTTTACATGTTGTTAGTGTTGTGAGTAGATACATAGCGTATCCTGGTAAAGAAAATTGGCAGGCAGTGAAGTGAATCTTGAGATACTTGAAGGGTACTACAGATGTAGGCTTGACTTTTTACAAAGACAAGTTGAGTGAATCCGTAGTTGTCTATATCGATTCAGATTATGCAGGGGACTTAGATAATAGAAAATCTCCACCAGGTTATGTTTTTACTCTTTCTGGTAGTGTTATTAGTTGGAAGATGACTTTGCAATCTGTTGTTGCTTTGTCTACTACAGAAGCTGAATATATGGCAATTATGGAAGTAGTGAATGAGGCTATTTGGATACAAGGCTTGGTAAGTGATTATGGACTAGCTCAGAAGAAGACACCAGTGTTTTGTGATAGTCAAAATGCCATTCATCTTACTAAGAATCAGATGTTTCATGAGTGAACAAAGCATATTGAAGTCAGTCATCACTTTATTCGAGACATTATATCAAAAGGGGTTGTAAATGTGGAAAAAGTGTCCATGCATGATAATCCAGCTGATATGATAACTAAGGCAGTCTTGATGAACAAGTTTAGGCATTGCCTAGACTTGATTGGTGTGCGCAGTACTCAATAAAGCCCTCGCGAGGGCTGAGGGCAAGGTATAGAGACGTTGTTCCTGATGATGGAGAGATATCAGGCCAAGGGGAAGATTTATTGTTTTGTGGTGTGAATTATTTCCTTGTTTTTTTAGGAAATCTATAATCCCCATAGGTTTAGGAAAACCTATTTCCCTAATAGATTTGAGAAAGGAAACTTAATGTTCTTTTCAAATTGAAAAACTTTTCTCTTATAGGTTTGGGACTATTTGGGATCTATATATAGGGATTGTAGTTGAGGATTCTATAGATTGTATTGTGTTTTTCTTCTCATTCATATTGAAAAACTCTCTTTGCTTCTGCCCCGAGTATTAGGCTTAAAGGAACCTCGTTAAATCCTTGTGTTGATTTTTCTTCTCTATTTGCTTTGTGTGTTAGTTAAACCACGATCTTTCGCAACAACTTATTTCCTTACTTCACCAAAGGAAACTTGCATTCTTCAGCGCAATTGTGGCATGTATAAACACCATTTGTAGGTACAATCTTCTTGGAACAGTAGTTGCATGACATGTACTACCAACCAAAATAGTTGCCTATTTCTGTAATATTTCCCGTCACGGTAACAATGTATTCCTAACATTAAAAAACTCTACTTAGTAGAAGCATCTTGAAGAATTGGGTTTTTAAAAATGAAGAAGCAGAAATAGGATAACATGTATTTTCGGCATTCTAGTTAGACTCCAACAACTCAGTAATGTTCATCACGTTCAGAAACATCTCTTCCTCAATGGGAATGCTATTGACATTAGAGTTATCGATAGTTTGTACCCCAAGAAACATGTACCAAATTTTTGAATCAAAGTTGTTATGTAACCTATTGCAAGATTTACATATATTTTCCTTACAAATGTGGGTGCGAAAGTAACCTCCCCTATTAACAGTGAATGCAATTTAAAAACCAACTTTAATATATCTTCACAATATCAGCAGTAAATTATATAGCAATGAATATTAAACATAAAACAATTACCATGGAATTATTTTACTATTGTAGAAGTTACTATCACAACGTACGGGCTAGAGTCGTTGTATAAAAAAGATTCAAACTTCTCTCCAAATCTTCCCACAAAGTTATTTTTACTTTGTAGAACTATAAGGGGAAAAAGATTAAACAAAATTTAATTGAGTAAAAATCCACATGATTCATAAAAAATGTAATATAAAGATATATGCATAAATAACTTGGATAACAAAATAAAGGTATACAAAATTAATCTGGTTTTAGGAAATTAACAAACTAAAGGTACTTCCAATGAGATAAGTGGCTTACTAATATGTTATAACCTGAATGACCATTTATTTCTACTTGCATCTAACACTCTCGAAGTCAACCGATACTAGATAGACAACTCACCACATCTACAATATAAATTGAAAGAAGTAGCCATTTCATAATTATATTAGTATAACAAAAAATATAGCAGTAAATATTAATCATAATCAGTATATCTGATAACACGATGTTTGTTCAAACTTGAATCGATCATGTATGGTATTATATACTGAAATTTGTTTATAAATGAATATTAACAATATCTTCTCGTTGTTTCTGGATCGCAGTTGTCAGGAAGAAAGAAAATTTAAAAGTACTTGTCACTAGTCTACATTCAGCAGCAGTTTCAATAACTTCGAAGGATCTTAAAAACATAGACTTAACCTTCACTCAGCAAATTCTTGTACTTACTTACTAAATTATTTTTGTTTGTAGCATGTATCAATGTTTTCGGTAGAGGAAAAATAGTAAGTGTTTTCAAAATTAATAATCACAAATTCCATATTAAAATAGAATAAGACATGTATTACCTCTTCATCTATAAGGATCATGTTTGTACTATTCAATTCTCTGCTTTGCTTGAAATTAATAGAATCCCATATCCGGAAAACCCTGACCCTCATGGTCCAATCATCTCTAGTACTATTCAAGTCTGAAAGAAGAGAATATGTCATATTGTCGCGACCCCAATTTCAGTTCGAAGGATATCGTTGTATAGGGAAAAAACTGAATTTACATTGAAGGTGACGTGGCATTACATGAGGACTGGTCAAATGGTCAAAACATGATGATCAGTTAAGAGGCACGAGTGACAACAGATACGGGGAAAGGAAAGCTAAATAGGCACGAGAGGCAATACGAATAATACAAGCTTCGTACCTATTTAGGTCACTTAAAGACAAGAGATCAGAAGGCATTGAAGACATGGATATGATGACAAAAAGGAGTCCAAATTCAATATTAAATACCCAATACGTTAGAGATTTGGTATTAAATAGGAATGATTGTGTAACGTCTTATTTAATTTCATTTATTGCTCATAATTGTCTCATTAAGGCTAAGGTATTACTCATTTACTTAGGATCAACTATAAAAGGAGGAGGTCAGGTCATTTGTAAGGACAGAGGATACCATCAACATTACATTAAAATACAAACTTATCTACTGCTTACTTGTCATTCTCAAAAAGTCTATTATTTCTTTTTCGTCTCCTGATTATCAGTAGCCCGAATTTCTATTTATCTTTAACTTTGATCAAAGAATCATATTTTTGGTTAAACAAATTGGTTCTGTTACCGGGAAACTGATAATCTTTTCTTTGAAGCTACATTTTATTCGTCTTTTATCAACATGTCAAACAACAACGACAATAACAGTAATAACACATTGGGAAACCATGAAAATCAAATCCATCAAAATCAAGGTGACGTGGTTCCCTCCCCTCCAGATTCACCACGTCAATCTCGTGAAGGCACTCCTGCTACTGAATCCCGTGCTGATCAACAAGAACAATCTGAACACTTTGAAGGAGGTACAAATGAAGCTTTACAAAAGCTAATTGATGCACAGGTCGGCAAAGCTCTTCAGGCTCTAGTTAGTCGATTGCCTGGAGAATCCCCGTTCTGGTCTTGTTAATTCTGGGAATGGATTCTGGTCTTGTTAATTCTGGGAATGGATACATTGGAGGAACCACCAGTGAACCACAAGAAGGGGGACCAGGTAATTCAAATAATTCCTATTTGAAAAATTTAGTACTAACCTTGCAGAAACAGATTAAGGAACAAAATGAGCGTATTGAGCAAATCCCTGGAGTTCCGCCTGCAATAAAGGGAGTTGACATGGACAAATACTCACAACAACCTTGGAAGCCAAGTGCTGCTCCCCTTCCAATTCCGAAAAAGTTCAAAATGCCTAACATCCCGAAATATGATGGTACTACAGACCCACGTGACCACGTGACTGCATTTACAACAGTCGTGAAAGGCAACGACTTGACCAAACAAGAAATTGAATCAGTACTGGTCAAGAAATTTGGAGAAACACTCACCAAGGGTGCATTAACCTGGTATTCTCTTTTATCTGAAAATTCTATAAATTCTTTTGCTGAGCTTGCAGATTCTTTTATTAAAGCATTCGGGAGCTCAAAAGGTTGAGAAAAGAATGGAAGATATTTTCAAAATCAAACAAGGGGATTCAGAGTTGCTCAGAGACTTTGTTGATAGATTCCAGCGTGAAAGAATGACTCTACCCCGTGTGCCTGACAACTGGGCTGCAATAACTTTTGCAAGTAATTTAAATGACAAAAGTTCTGAAGCCACGAGAAGACTCAAAGAAAGCCTTCGAGAATTCCCTGCAACCACGTGGAATGATGTTTACAACAGGTATAGTACGAAGCTGCGAATTGAAGAAGATACTGTACCTAAGTTTCATCATGAAAAAAGAGGCGGTTCCAGAAGATCAGAAACCGAAAAAAGATCAGGTAAAAACAGGTACGATCCATATATGGGAGCTGCAGGAAAAGACTCACGGTCAAAACAAGATAGCCAACAATATGATCAAAAATCGAGGAACAGGGACTCTGGTTCTTCATCGAAATTCAGAAATGATCGGAACAAACAAGAGTCACGAGATGATGACAGAAGTTTAAAGGCACGGTTCGGCGGATATAACTTTAATGTCACTATCTCCGAGCTCGTGGCTGTTTTGAGAAGCATGGGAGATAAGGTACGGTGGCCAAAAGAGATGCGGTCAAATCCAAATAGACGTAATCTAGATCATTGGTGCGAATTCCACAATGATCACGGGCACAAAACTTCAGAATGTAGATTCTTGCAGAGTGAAGCGGATCATCTATTGAAGCAAGGGTACCTCACTGAGTTATTTAGTGAAAAAGGTAAACAAGCCTATATGAAAAATAGGCAAGAGCCACCAAAGCCTCCTTCACCCAAGAGAACAGTGAATGTGATAAGTGGGGGAGAAAATATTCATGGTATAACCTACACAGCTTCCAACAAGGTTTCTAAAGTAACAATTACACACGAGAAACGGGTACGGCAGGTTTTAGAAAATGAAAGTATTTCATTCGATGATGCAGATACCGAAGGAGTGATAACTCCACAAAATGACACACTGGTAATATCTTTACTTGTACATGATACTAATGTAAAATGAGTTTTGATTGATCCAGGGAGTTCCGTAAATATTATATTACTAAGGGTATTACGTGAAATGCAAGCTGAAGAAAAAATGATACCCAAGGCACATACCTTGTCAGGCTTCGACAATTCAAGTGTGGAAACAAAAGGAGAGGTAATTCTAACAACCTTTGCCGCAGGTGTTGTTAAAGAAACTAAATTTCAGGTAGTTGATATGGAAATGGCCTAAAATATGATCATGGGTAATGGACAAGCGGAATCCACTAACAAAGTCATTATCAACAACTTGAAGAAGAGGTTACAGGATTCAAAAGGTAATTACCTGGAGTATTATGGGCTTATCGTACAACGACAAAAACAAGCACTGGAGAAACACCATTTTCAATGGTTTATGGTGCGGAAGCCTTAATTCCAGTTGAAATAGGTGAACCAAGCACACGGTACGTTCAGGCAACAGAGGAATCTAATGATGAAGAGATGCGGGTCAACCTTGATTTTCTTGAAGGAAGAAGAGAAGCTGCATTAATAAGAATGACAGCACAAAAGCAAGTAATTGAACGATATTACAATAGGAAAGGACGCCTTAGATTTTTCAAAATTGGGGACTTCGTGCTTAAAAAGGTGTTCCAATCTGCAAAGACTGCTAATTCAGGAAAGCTAAGTCCAACGTGGGAAGGATCATACAAAGTTCGTGACATTGCAGAAAGAGGAGCATACGAGTTGGAGACAATGGATGACAAAGTTTTACCCTCACATTGGAATGCCGTCCATTTAAAGAGATATTACTTCTGAGAAAGTACCCACGGTCAGGTATCGCCATGTTAAAATTTTTCTTTTGAATTATTAACGTTTTACTAACGATTTTAGATGCTAGGAAAAAACCCTAACTCGTACCAAATGATGAGTCACGACCTGCAAGGCAAAATGGATTATTCTAAAATTCCTAGCCCAGGGTTACAATTAATCTGATGGAAATACACACAAGTTAGGCATTCTTCATCTATAATCGCACCTTCGAGTCCCGTATATTTTTCTGTTTCAGGAAAAGGACCAAATTGAAAGAAATAAACAAGTGCTCGAAGCTTTATACTTCACCGCTCCAACACTTGGGGGACTACATATTATACACAGATATGTGTAGAAAAACAGATATGAATATCGAACAAAAGTCGGCCACAAAGAGACGAGTATTGAGAAAAAGTTACAAAGTCTTCAGCATTCATCATCGTGTTCAACAAACACAAGACATTCATCATAGTGTTTTTCCCATGAGAATAACAGAGTCATCTCTCAAACTCATAAACGAAGTCACCTCTCAAACCCTTCCTAATATATAAAGATAGGGTCATGACTATGTACTAAAACAGGTTATGAAGAAAAACCTTGTTTATTTTATATTATGTAAAAATATGTTGCAAGAAAAACAGTTACAAGAAAGTTATAGATGTATTTTAATACATGTAATAGTCAAAAAAACTTGTTAAAGTTCATGTATAAAAACTTGTCAAAGTTGTTTCATACAAAACATGTGTATTCCTATTTCTTTCATCGTATTATAACACCATTATGAAGTTGAGACGTCTTCTTCATTAAGTGTCGATAAAATAAAAGGGCCCGCTTTTATAAGTCTCATGTTGATAATCCATGAGAAGAATCATAAAGCATTTTCAAAGGATAAAAATGCTATGTTATTCTATAAGTCCTAGATAAATAGGCAAGAATAGAATATACAGAAGTACCGATAAAACTTCTTAATATAAAAGACTAATTACAAACTTAGTCAGCAAAATATTTGTTTTATACAAATGCCCCATTACGATAACTGGGGACTTCATCAAAAGATCCCTTAAAGTTACCAAGGGATAACATCACCAGTTAATAAAAAAACAGTAAAGTTTGAAATACATTCAACTAGTCACTGACGGGGTTGGAACATCAGAAGTTGCAATCTCATTTTTAGGGGCAGTCACAGGCACGGTAACAACTTCTGAAGGAGCAGCAATAGGAGCGGTTTCAACTGGGCCTGGAATGTTAAAGTCACCGAGGGAAGCAAGAGTCACGGGAACTTCAGCTTCCATGGACTATGTCATAAAAGTTTCACCCTCAGGAGCTGGAATTGCAACTCCAATTGCTGCTGTAGCTACTTCTTCATTTAAAAGCTCTTCTTCCCCAGGAGTTCCAAGTGCAGGAGAAGGAGTATCAACTGGTTGTTGGCTTTTTTCAATAGTGTCTAAAACTTTGGCTAATTCAGATTGCAAATCAAAGTTTTCTTGAGTAGCTTCCATCAAAGCATCACGGCGAGATTTTAGAAAAGACCAACTTACCTCTATGTTGAAGTTCTCCTCAAGAAGTCCATATTCCCTCTCCTACATAGCAAGATTGTTCTTCAATATCTGGTGTTCAGCTAAGTGGGAGTCAAGGGAAGCTTCAAGGGAGGCATGAGAACTCTTCAAAGCACATATTTCGTCAGAGGAGATCCTTAAGTTAGCTTGAGTTTGAGTCAAGCTTTGCACCAACTCCCCTACATATTCTTCTTTCTTCTCCACAAGTGCCTTAAGCTCCATAATTTCTTCACTAGCCTTTGATAGTTGTTTTGAAAATGAGTCCTCCAAAAGCTCCTTATCTTTTTCAAGTTGGCTTGAAGAAGCCTTGGCAATTGCTAGCTCAGAAGTCAAACCACGCTTTTGCTGCTCCAGGAAATTTCTACTTTCTTGCAACTCCTCTATGGTCCCCTGAGCATTCTCAAACTGCTCCTTCCAGTTTGCTGCCTCAAGCTGGGTATCCTTGGCTATTCTCCTAGCCTCAGAGATAGCCTTCGCAGACTCTCAATCCTTCTTCTCTAGAGTGGAGACTCTTCCCATTAACTCAGTACCAATAAGATTAGCCTACAAGGGAAAGGCATCAAATGTGAGAATATAGAGAGATATATAAAAAAACTTGTAAGTTAAAAGAGAAGTACCTTCAAGGTAGAATGAACTATGTCATTCATCAGAGTCAAGCAACTGTGGCTCTCCATCTTCTTCTTCTCAATATCTCCGATTAAAGGCTCGAGCCAAACATCAACTCCGCCAGTCTTTCTCAAAAGGCTATGATTGGCAGGAACTTCAAGAGTAACACTTTTCATAGCCATGCCTCTGTAGCTAGAACCCGCCTCTGTATGCTGAACAGAGGGAGGGGGAACAATGGAAGGAGGAGGAGTAGAAGTGGTAAAAATAATGGGAGTTGTGGGAGTCAAAGCAGGGATGGTAGGAGTAGATATGGGAACCAAAACAGGTAAAGAAATAGGAGTCGACAAAATAGGCAAAGAAATACTCGTGGTTGTCAAAGGAATAGAAGGAATAGAAGAAATGGGAATAGAAGAAGAAAGGGGAGTTTCATCAAGAACTGGTCCAAACTCTCCACTCTCAAAACTACTAACAAAGAGACATCGAATTGATTCATTAGAGCCTCTTGGAGTGGTATCCTCATCAGAAAGGATTTGAACAGGCTCGGAGATAGAGGCTTGAGCAGGAGTATCTTCAACTTCATCTCCATCAATGACGCGTCTCCTGGTTCTTGGCCTAGCTATCAAAAAGGTATTCTCTTCTTCCTCATTCTCAGAACTTTCTTCTACAACTTTTCTTTTTGGTAGTGTGGCCCGAGTCTTTTCCAAATCAAGTGAAGCGGTTGAAGACGCTCGAATGGCAACGGCTACCTCATCTGTCATACCCCTGATACCAAATCCTGATAAAAAGAGGGATAAGGAATTGAAATAAGAAAGAATTCAATATACGGCAAAGTATAAGGAAATACATACCATGGGTCTTCACTTTCCAACCATTCAAAAGAGAAATTGATTTCCAAGTTCTCGCCTCCATAGGCGCAATCTTCAAAATTGAATCTACCCAACCATGGAAGTTAGGAACGCGTTCCACATCTCCCATGGTTGCTACAAAAAGCCAAAAAGAGATGAGATTAGAAAAGAAACTAAAATTCTTAAAAACTAAGATATGGTAGGAAAAAGAAAAACTTACGTGCAAAATTCCACTTCTCAGGGAAGGGAATGTTTGTTTCACCCAACAAATCCACCGTACGTACAGCAACGTAACGATAATACCACCCTCGATCCTTGTCATCTTCGGGGTTTACTAAAACCTTCTTGCTTCTTCCAGTTAAGGTAAAAACTCCATGGCGGAACAATTTGGGGTGGTATAGGTGAAAAAGATGGGAAAAGGTAAAATTAACATTGGCTTTAGTAGACAAATACCTTAAGCAAGCCACAACTCTCCAAACAAGAGGCCCTACTTGAGCTAAGCAAATTTTGAAAAAGTGACAAAATTCAAGAATAATTGGGTCAATGGCAGGATTAAATCCCAAAGTAAAGGGATAAGTATAAATGAAAGAGAATCCAATTCTGAAAGAAAAAATTCTTTGGTTTGGGGCAGGAATCATCATACGAAGATTATCTCTCCAATTACAATCTCTCCTAACAGTGGGAATCACAAGTTCAGTTATTAAAGAAGGATAGGTGTCAGCTTTTTCTAAATTTTTAACTTGTTCTTGGAGAGATCTTCTATCATTCCCAAAAGATAAATCATTGGGTACGATTTCTTCGACTAAAGGCTCCTGAGTAGGTTCAGAGAGTTCTTTACCTTTAGAAGAGGGGGTCTTTAGGATAGAACTCCTAATACCAGAAGAAGAAGAAGCAGAACCAGATGAACCACCATGAGTGGATCCTAGGCTCAAGCTCCGAAGCCTACCTCCTCTGCCTCTCCTATGTCTTACGGGGGCATTGGGGAAGTGATCTAGAATTGGAACTTTTCTAGGGTTAGGGTTTGGAGATGACATTGTTGAAGAATGATGAACTAAAGGGGAGAAAAAGCAGAAGTGAATAATAAATTGCTTGTTGAAGATCTACGAAGAATAAAACAAAAGAAAGAGGGTTAAATATGTTTATAATGACAATCGTCAAAATTAGAAGTGTAATGATGGAAAGCCTATAATAAAGGCAACTAACACTTCGTGAATAGTGGGAATGTAGAAGCCTTGAAAAAAGGGCGCAGAATTGCAGAACCAATCAAAAGGTGACACGTATGTAAAGAATTAATTAGAAGGGACAATTGAAGCGTCAGTACTGTCATAGTATTAATTACAGCAAAAATTCCCTTTTTATGAAGATCCACTTCCCAGATATTTAATTGATAAATAAATGGAAAGTGGGGGGACTATCTGTATTGGGAAAAAACTGAATTTACATTGAAGGTGACGTGGCATGACACGAGGACTGGTCAAATGGTCAAAACATGATGATCAGTTAAGAGGCACGAGTGACAACAGATACGGGGAAAGGAAAGCTAAATAGGCACGAGAGGCAATACGAATAATACAAGCTTCGTACCTATTTAGGTCACTTAAAGCCAAGAGATCAGAAGGCATTGAAGACATGGATATGATGACAAAAAGGAGTCCAAATTCAATATTAAATACCCAGTACGTTAGAGAATTGGTATTAAATAGGAATGATTGTGTAACATCTTATTTAATGTCATTTATTGCTCATAATTGTCTCATTAAGGCTAAGGTATTACTCCTTTACTTAGGATCAACTATAAAAGGAGGAGGTTAGGTCATTTGTAAGGACAGAGGATACCATCAATATTACATTAAAATACAAACTTATCTACTGCTTACTTGTCATTCTCAAAAAGTCTATTATTTCTTTTTCGTCTCCTGATTATCAGTAGCCCGAATTTCTATTTGTCTTTAACTTTGACCAAAGAATCATATTTTTGGTTAAACACCTATGGCACCTAGTCTTTACGACTAGGTAAGCTTAACAAAAAATGATAACTGAACAGATATAATTTAACAAGTTACTAAAAATAACTGAATAATAGATTAAAAAACCTTCCGAAAATAGAATCTCACAATACATACCCTAAAACTGGTGAAACTGAGTCATAAGCTCTACAGAGTACAACTAGAGTACTACTACATCAGTGTCCGAAAGAAAATGCAACAGGAAGTAAATTAGGGAAGGTGACTCCGATAACTGCAGACCTGGAGCAGGTATACCTTGAAGTCTCCCAAGCAGCAGCTATAACAATCCTCTAACGACCGGCACGAGCAGACATACTTGGATCTGCACAAAAAGATGTGCAGAAGCGTAGTTTGAGTACACCACAATAGTACCCAGTAAGTATCAAGCCATTCTCAGTAGAGTAGTGACGAGACCAGGTCAAGACACCTACTAGGATATAAAATAGATAGTATGAAATTGTAATACATATATGAAATGGAAAGTTAAGAAACAACTAATACAGAAAAATAATAGCAAGAACTAGTACCGAAAATAGATAATAGAAATAATATAAAAAAACAACTAAAGTGCTATGATCAAGCACATGCAACAACTGCTTGAACAATAAGGAATGTGTCAGACCCAAACCCGGACCCGATTGTGATGGTGCCTCTCGTGAAGACAAGGCCAGCCGACACTTCCCTTTTTCCAATTATTAACAATTAAGCATTAAGAATCAGTCAAAATATGATAAAATAATCCAAAGTAGTAGATAATGTCATAAATACATGGAAGAACAACCCAACACAACCCGATACCGGGGTGTCACTAGTCATGAGCATCTATAAAACCTAATACAAGTCTAAAGAGTCTACAAACTATTACAAATGTCTGATAAGAGATAGAAATGATAAAGAGGGAGAAAACACGGGACTGCGGACGTCAAGCAGCTACCTCGTGAACTCCGATATCTGCCGGGAGCTCTCAACTCACACTGGCAGGATCCATCTGCATACAGGGTACAAGGAGTAAAGTGAGTACTCCAACTCAGTGAGTAACAAATGTAAATAAAGACTGAAGGCAAGAAATCAAGTAAGACACAAAGCATTCTATAATGAAGAAGTAAAACCATTTAAAATCAATAAATCAGTGAAAGATAGGTAAAATCCTTTAACTCATATGTAGTTTCATGAAAATCCTTTTTCAATGATTAAGCAAGTAATTGACAATCAATTACTTGCTCACCCCTCAGGCACAGTATCAACAAATTCGCCCCTCAGGCAGAGTATCAACAAATACGCCCCTCGGGCAACATCTCAGAACAGTACCAGCCCCTCGGGCAATAACATAGAACAATACCATCCCTCGGGCTCAATCTCACATCACAATGGGTACCCGCGCTCACTAGGGGTGTACAGACTCCTGGAGGGGCCCCTTACGGCCCAAGTGCAATATCAAGCCACCTCGTGGCATCATCACTAGGCCCTTGGCCTCATATCAATCAAGCCACCTCGTGGCGTACATATCTCAGGCTCTTGGCCTCATAATCAGTATCAAATATTTCCTCACAACATAGGCCCTCGGCCTTACTCAGTAAAAAATCTCACAAGCCCCTCGGGCAATAGTAAAATAGTGTTTCTCAGCCCAAACATCATGTAAAATATCATTTAAGTATTAAAACTGAGTAAACAAGGCTGACTATGAAAACAGTGAAAAATAACATGACTGAGTTCAAGTATAGAGTCAAAACAGTGAGAAAATATCAGTAAAAATCCTCGAAGGGTTCAAATTATTGGCACGAAGTCCAAATATGGCATTCAGCCCACATAATAATGATAGCAAATAGTTTTCAGTCAAATACGCGGTAAAATCATCAATCGGGACGGACCAAGTCACAATCCCCAATAGTACACGATCCCACGATCATCATCAAGCGTGTGCCTCACCTCAATATAACACTACGATGTGCAATCCGGGTTTCAAACCCTCAGAATATTATTTACAATAATTACTCATCTCAAACCGGTCAAATCTCTAGCTCCCGACGCCTTTGCCCCTATAATCACGTCGAATCTATACAAAATTAGAACGAGGACATCAAAATATGCTAAGGGAACAAAGCCCAAGCGAAAATAATCAATAAATGGCACAAATCCCGAAATTACCAAAACCCGATCCCCGGGCCTACGTCTCGAAATTCGATAATTTTTACACCAATAGATCCCTTATCTCCCCACGAGTTCCAACATATCAGAAGTTCTAAAATCGGAGTCCAAATTACCCCTCAAATCCTCAATTTAAGTCTCTTAATTTAAAGCCCTAATTCTTTAATTTTAGGCTTAAATTCCATGATTTATTAGGTATATTTCACAATAGAATCGAGTTTTTAAGTCGAAAATTCTTACCTCTAATTGGTTCCCCTTGAATCCCTCTTCACTCTCCTTCAAAAAGTTCCAAAAACGACCAACTATAGAGGAAATAAGCCTCAAAATTGCGGACAAGACGAGCTTAAAAACTTCCTGCCCAGGCATTAATTCCTTCTTCGCGAACGCGGTCAAAGCCTCGCGCTCGCGAAGCACAAAAATTCCGCTGACCAAAACTCTCCTTCGCGAACGCGATGCTTCAGCCTCTCAAACCTACGCGAACACGACAATGCCTCTCGCGAACGCGATGCATACTAACCCGGCCCTTCGCGAATGCGGGACTCCCCTTCACGAACGCGAAGGCCAAACCTGACGCCTCCCTTCCTGACCTTCGCGAACGCGAGGGACTACTCGCGAACGCGAAGACCAAAATACTTGCAACTGCTAGAACTCAAAATCTGCAACTTTCTCAACTTTGAAATGATCCGTTCAACCCCTCGAAACTCACCCAAGGCCCCCAGGACCTCAACCTAAGGCACAAACATATCCTAATACCTTATTCAACCTTGTACCAATCTTCAAAACACCTCAAACAACATCAAATCAACCAAAACACATCGGATTCAAGCCAAATTTTCTAAAATCTTCCGAATTCCACTTTTGATCAAACACCCAACCAAACCACGTCCAAATGACCTGAAATTTTGCATACACGTCGCAAATGACACAACAAAACTACTAAAACTCTCGGAATTCCATTCCAACCCCTATATCAAAATCTCGCCTATCAACTGGAAATTACCAAAATATCAACTTCGCCAATTCAAGCCTAAATCTACTCCGAACCTCCAAAACTCATTCCGATCACACTCCTAAGTTACAAATCACCTCACGAAGCTAACCGAACCATCGGAACTCACATCCGAGCCCTCTAACACATAAGTCAACATCCGGTTGACTTTTTCAATTTAAACTCACTCTAAAGAGATTAAGTGTCTCAAACCTTACCAAATCCTTTCCAAACTCGATCCGACCAACCCGATACTACATAACAAGGATAAACAAAGCATAACAAAGCAGAAATAGGGAAAACAGAGCGGTTACTCATGAGACGACTGGTCGGGTCGTCACCCAACTTAAATAAACGTTCGTCCTCAAACGAGTCAAGAAACATACCTGAAGCCTCGAATAGGTGAGGATATCTGCTTCGCATCTCTCGCTCGGTCTCCCAGGTAGCCTCTTCCACGGGCCGACTTCTCCATTGCACTTTCACTGAAGCTATATCCTTTGACCTCAACTTTCGAACCTGGCAACCCAAAATAGCTACTGCTCCACATCATAAGTCAAATCATCATCCAACTGAATCGTGCTGAAATACAGAACATGAGACGGATCCCCAATATACTTCCGGAGCATAGAAACATGAAATACCGGATGCACACTCGATAAGCTGGGTGGTAAAGCAAGCTCATAAGCCACCTCCCCGATCCTTCGAAGCACCTCAAAAGGCCCAATGAACCGAGGACTCAATTTCCCTTTCTTCCCAAACCTCATAACACCTTTCATGGGTAAAACCTTCAACAGAACCTTCTCGCCAACCATGTAGGACACATCCCGAACCTTCCTATCAGCATAGCTCTTTTGCCTCGACTGCGCTGTACGAAGCCTCTCCTGAATCACCTTCACCTTTTCTAAGGCATCCTGCACCAAGTCTGTTCCTAATAGCCTAGCCTCACCGGGCTCAAACCAACCAACTGGAGATCTACACCGCCTTCCATTCAAAGCCTCATATGGAGCTATCTGAATACTCGACTGGTAGCTATTGTTATAAGCAAACTCTGCAAGCGGTAGAAACGGATCCCATGACCCTCCGAAATCAATGACACAAGCAAGCAACATGTCCTCCAATATCTGAATAGTGCGCTCAGATTGCCCGTCCGTCTGAGGATGAAAAGTTATGCTCAACTCAACCTGCGTACCAACTCTCACTGCATGGACCTCCAAAACTACGATGTAAACTGAGTGCCCCTATCTGAAATGATGGAAACTGGGATACCATGCAAACGAGCAATCTCTCGGATATAGATCTCTGCCAACCGCTCTAAAGAATAGGTAGTACACACAGGAATGAAGTGCACGGACTTGGTCAGCCGATCCACAATCACCCAAATAGCATCGAACTTTCTCAAAGTACGTGCAAGTCCAACACCAAAGTCCATAGTGATCCTCTCCCACTTCCACTCGGGAATATCCATCTGCTGAAGCAAGCCACCTGGTCTCTGATGCTCATATTTCACCTACTGACAGTTGATACACCGAGCTACAAATCCCACAATATCTTTCTTCATTCTCCGCCACCAATAGTGCTACCTCAGATACTGATACATCTTCGCGGCACCCGGATGAATGGAATACTGCGAGCTATGGGCCTCCTCCAGAATCAATTCCCGAAGCCCATCCACATTGGGCATACAAATCTAGCCCTGCATCCTCAACACCCTATCATCACCAATGGTCACATCTCTAGCATCATCATGCTGAACTCTGTCCTTAAGGACAAGCAAATGCGGATCATCATACTGGCGCTCTCTGATGCGATCATATAAGGAAGACCGAGAAATCACACAAGTCAATACCCGACTAGGCTCCGAAACATCTAATCTCACGAACCGATTGGCCAAGGCCTAAACATCAACTGCAAGAGGTCTCTCCCCAACTAGGATATATGCCAAACTCCCCATACTCACTGCCTTTCGGCTCAAAGCATCGGCCACCACATTGGCCTTTCCCAGATGGTACAATATAGTGATATCATAATCCTTAAGCAACTCCAACCATCTCCGCTGCCTCAAATTGAGATCATTCTGTTTGAACAAGTGCTGGAGGCTATAATGATCAGTAAACACCTCACAAGATACGCCATACAAGTAATGTCTCCAAATCTTCAATACGTGAACTACGGCTGCCAACTCCAAATCATGAACGAGGTAGTTCTTCTTATGGGGCTTCAACTGACGAGAAGCATAAGCAATAATTCTACCCTCCTGCATCAGTACACAACCAATGCCAACTCTCAAAGCATCACAATACACGGTATATGAACTTGAAGCTGATGGCAAAACCAACACTGGAGTTGTGGTCAAATCTGTCTTGAGCTTCTGAAAGCTCTCCTCACACCCGTCCAACCATGCAAATGAAACACCTTTATGAGTCAACTTGGTCAAGGGCGATGCAATAGATGAGAATCCCGGAACAAACCAGCGATAATAGCCTGCCAAACCAAGAAAGCTGCAAATCTTTGTGGTTGAGGACGGTTTGGGCCAACTCTGAATCGCCTCTATCTTCTTCGGATCAACTTGAATACCCTTGATGGACACCACATGCCCTTAGAAAGCCACTGAACTAAGCAAAAACTTACACTTGGAGAATTTTGCATAAAGCTTCTCCTCCCTCAATCTCTGCAACACAACTCTCAAATGCTCTGCGTGCTCCTCCTGACTACGCAACTATACCAGAATATCATCAATGAAGACTATGACAAACGAGTCAAGATAAGGCCAAAACACACTATTCATCAAATGCATGAACACTGCTGGGATATTAGTTAGCCCAAAAGACATCACCAAGAACTCATAATGACCATATCTGATCCTGAAAGCTGTTCTAAGAATATCTGAATCTCTGATCTTCAACTGGTAATAACCTGAACAGAGATCAATCTTGGAAAACACTCTCGCTCCCTGAAGCTGGTCGAATAAATCATAAATGTGAGGCAAAGGATACATGTTCTTAATTGTTACCTTGTTCAATTGCCTATATAAATAATGCACATTCTCATAGTGTCATCCTTCTTCTTCACGAATAGAACCGGCGCACCCCAAGGTGACACACTAGGCCGAATGAACCCTTTATCAAGGAGTTCCTGAAGCTGCTCCTTTAATTCCTTCAACTTTGTTGGTATCATACGATACAGCGGAATAGAAATGGGCTGAGTGCCCAGCCCCAGGTCAATACCAAAATCAATATCCCTGTCCGGTGGCATGCCCGACAGGTCTGCAGGAAACACATCAGGAAAATCCCTTACAACTGGAATAGAATCAATACTGGGAGTCTCAGCATCGACATCCCTCACAAAGGCTAGATACGAAAGACAACCCTTCCCAACCATACTCTGGGATTTCAAGAATGAGATCACTCTACTGGGAACATAATCAGTCACACCTCGCCACTCGATCTGTGGCACACCCGATATAGCCAACGTGACTGTCTTAGCATGACAGTCTAGAATAGCACGACATGAAGATAACCAATCCATGCCCAAAATGACATCGAAATCCACCATACATGGTAATAAAAGATCCGCACGGGTCTCCAGACCCCCAATAGTCACCACACATGACCGAGACACATGGTCTACAACAACATTATCGTCCACCAGGGTAGATACATGAACAGGTGAAGTATGAAACTCACGGGGCGTACCCAAATAACGAGCAAAGTATGATGACACATAAGAAAAGGTGGAACCGGGATCAAATAATACAGAGGCATCTCTGTGGCAGATTGAAACAATACTTGTAATAACAACATCTGAAGTAATAGCATCGGGTCTGCCTAGAAGTGCATAGAAACAGGCCTGCCACCACCTGATCAACCTCCCCCTCTAGGGAGACCCCTAGCTGACTGACCTCTACCCCTAACTGGCTGGGCGGGTGGTGGTGAAGTAACTGGCTTTGAAGCCGATGACTGAACCCTCTATTGAGATGAACTTGCAAGACGACGAGGGCACTGCCTCTACATATGACCCATCTCACCACACTCATAACAACTCCCAAGTGCTAGAGAAGCGGACTGAATGGAACCTCTCACACCGGAGTGACTAGAGATGCACTCGATATAGAAAAGCCCTGGAATGATGGAGCACGGGACGAACTCTGAGCTGGAAGAGCACTAAGTGATGACTGGCCCTGATCAGAACTGTGAGAACCATGACGCGATGACGCCCCACGATAACCTAGGCGAGCTGGCTGAGCATACCTGAATGGACGACCTCTACCGTGTTGAAACTGACCTCTCGAAGGAGTACCACTGTAACTACCAGATCCTCGAGGCCTCTTGGCCTCTCTCTCCTCACGCTCCTGGCGACGAACAGACTCAATCTCCCGAGCAATGTCTACAACCTCCTCAAAGGTAGCACCAATCACCCTCTCCCTGGTTATGAGAATACGAAGCTGATAAGTGAGGCCATCAACAAACCTCCTAATCCTCTCTCTATCTGTTGGAACCATCCAAATAGCATGATGAGCTAACTCGGAGAACCACATCTCGTACTATGTCACAGTCATCTCTCCCTAATGCAACCACTCAAACTCTCTACGCAGCTCCTCTCGCGGGACTGCGGCACATACTTCTCCAGGAAGAGAACGGAGAACTACTGTCAGGTAAGGGGTGCTGCACCAACAGGCCTACGCCTCTCAAAAGCCTTCTACCAAGTAAAGGCATCTCCCAAAAACTGATAAGTAGTGAAAGTGACCCCGCTGGTCTCCAGAATACCCGTTGTACGAAGCATCCTCTGGTACTTATCTAAGAAACCCTGAGCATCCTCGCCCTCTACACCACTGAATGTCGGAGGCTGCAGTCTACCAAACCTCTCCAACCTACGCTGCTCATCCTCCAGCATAGCAGGAACTACATAGTCTTGAGCAGAAGCAATCGGCTGGGCTGGATGTGCCCCCGGTGTCTGAAGTCCTTGCACGACCTATTTAGGTGTGCGAGCGGCGAGAGTGTGATTGCCTCCCCCCGCCTGAGAAGTAGTTGTGACTGTAGTGGCTAAACCTGCCTGAGCTAGGCCAGTGCAAACTAATAAGATCTGAGCCAAGGCCTCCTGAAGACCCGAAATAACAATAGGCACAGTTGGTGCCTGAGCTGGTGCTGCAGGAGCGTCTATAACTGGGACCTGATCCTGAACTGGGGCAACAGGTGGATCTGCGGGTGCTGCCCTAGCTGCTCTGCCCCTATCACTACCATGACCGCGAACTCGACCTCTAGTGGCCACTAGTCATGCACATCTATAAAACCTAATACAAGTCTTAGCAGTTAAGCATTAAGAATCAGTCAAAACATGATAAAATAATCCAAAGTAGCAGATAATGTCATAAATACGCTAAAGAACAACCCAACACAACCCGATACCGGGGTGTCACTAGTCATGAGCATCTATAAAACCTAATACAAGTCTAAAGAGTCTACAAACTATTACAAATGTCTGATAAGAGATAGAAATGATAAAAAGGGAGAAAACACGGGACTGCGGACGTCAAGCAGCTACCTCGTGAACTCCGATATCTGCCGGGAGCTCTCAACTCGCAATGGCAGGATCCATCTGCACACAGGGTGCAGGGAGTAAAGTGAGTACTCCAACTCAGTGAGTAACAAATGTAAATAAAGACTGAAGGCAAGAAATCACGTAAGACACAAAGCATTCTATAATGAAGAAGTAAAACCATTTAAAATTAATAAATTAGTGAAAGATAGGTAAAATCTTTTAACTCATATGTAGTTTCATGAAAAACCTTTTTCAATGATTAAGCAAGTAATTGACAGTCAATTATGAAAAGTAAACACATAAAGGCTCGCCCCTCAGGCACAGTATCAACAAATACGCCCCTCGAGCAACATCTCAGAATAGTACCAGCCCCTCGGGCAATAACATAGAACAATACCAGCCCCTCGGGCTCAATCTCACATCCCAATGGGTACCCGCGCTCACTAGGGGAGTACAAACTCCTGGAGGTGCCCCTTACGGCCCAAGCGCAATATCAAGCCACCTCGTGGCATCATTACCAGGCCCTCGGCCTCATATCAATCAAGTCACCTCGTGGCGTACATATCTCAGGCCCTCAGCCTGATAATCAGTATCAAATGTTTCCTCACAACATAAGCCCTCGGCCTTACTCAGTCAAAAATCTCACAAGCCCCTCGGGCAATAGTAAAACAGTGTTTCTCAGCCCAAACATCATGTAAAATATCATTAAAGTATTAAAACTGAGTAAACAAGGCCGAGTATGAAAATAGTGAAAAATAACATGACTGAGTTCAAGTATAGAGTCAAAACAGTGAGGAAATATCAGTAAAAATCCCCGAAAGGTTCAAATAGTTGGCACGAAGTCCAAATATGGCATTCAGCCCACATAATTATGATATCAAATAGTTTTCAGTCAAATACACGGTAAAATCATCAATCAGGATGGACCAAGTCACAATCCCCAATAGTGCACGACCCCACGCTCGTCATCAAGCGTGTGTCTTTCCTCAATATAGCACTACGATGTGCAATCTGGGGTTTCAAACCCTCAGAACATCATTTACAATCATTACTCACCTCGAACCGGTCTAATCTCTAGCTCGCGATGCCTTTTCCCCTCGAATCGGCCTCCACTCATGTTGAATCTATCCAAAATCAGAACGAGGATGCCAAAATATGCTAAGGGAATGAAGCCCAAGCGAAAACAATCAATAAATGGCACAAATCCCAAAATTACCAAAACCCGACCCCCGGGGCGACGTCTTGGAATTCGATAATTTTTACACCAATAGATTCCTTATCTCCTCATGAGTTCATACATATCACAAGTTCTGAAATCGGAGTCCAAATGACCCCTCAAATCCTCAATTTAAGTCTCTTAGTCTCAAGCCCTAATTCTTCAATTTTAGGCTTAGATTCCATAATTTATTAGGTAGATTTCACAATAGAATCGAGTTTTAAGTCCAAAATTCTTACCTCTAATTGTTTCTCCTTGAATCCCTCTTCAATCTCCTTCAAAAAGCTCCAAAAATGACAAACTATGGAGGAAATAAGCCCCAAAATCGCGGACAAGACAAGCTTAAAAACCTTGTGCCCAGGCATTAATTCCTTCTTCGCGAATGCAGTCAAAGCCTCGCTTTCGTGAAGCACAAAAATTCCGCTGACCAAAACTCTCCTCCGCGAACGCGACCCTACCATCGCGAACGCGATGCTTCAGCCTCTCAAACCTACGCGAACGCGACAATGCCTCTTGCGAACGCGATGCATACTAACCCGACCCTTCACGAACATGTGACTCCCCTTCGCGAACGCAAAGGCCAAACCTGATGCCTCCCTTCCTGACCCTTCGCGAACACAAGGGTCCACTCACGAACGTAAAGACCAAAATACCTGCAACTGCTAGAACTCAAAATCTGCAACTTTCTCGACTTCGAAATGATCCGTTCAACCCTTCGAAACTCACCCGAGGCCCCCGGGACCTCAACCAAAAGCACAAACATATCCTAATACCTTATTCCAACTTGTACCAATCTTCAAAACACCTCAAACAACATCAAATCAACCAAAACACATCAGATTCAAGCCAAATTTTCTAAAATATTCCGAATTTCGCTTTTGATCAAAAATCCAACCAAATCACGTCCGAATGATCTGAAATTTTGCATACACATCCCAAATGACACAACAGAACTACTAAAACTCTCGGAATTCTATTCCGACCCCTATTTCAAAATCTCGTCTATCAACCGGAAATCGCCAAAATGTCAACTTCGCCAATTCAAGCCTAAATCTACTCTAAACCTCCAAAACTCATTCCGATCACACTCCTAATTCAAAAATCACCTCCCGAAGCTAACCGAACCATCGGAACTCACATCCTAGCCCTCTAACACATAAGTCAACATCTGGTTGACTTTTCCAATTTAAACTCACTCTAAAGAGACTAAGTGTCTCAAACCTTACCAAATCCTTTCCAAACTCAATCCGACCAACCCGATACTACATAACATGGATAAACAAAGCATAATGAAGTAGAAATAGGGAAAACGAAGTGGTAACTCATAAGACGACTGGCCGGGTCGTCATAGAATGACACAATAAGATATAATTTCCACCAAAAACACCTTGCAACATGAAACGTATAGCAAGAATTACAACAAGGTACCACCTCATGAATAAGGAAATCAAAACCGAGATACCGCCTCATATAATCAAGAATCACACACGAGGTACCGTCTCGTATTCACATTTCTCAATTTCAATCACAATCTTTCCTTATATCGCCGCGTTAGCCTTATATTTGAAAATAACTTTTTAAAACAGTCTTCCCTAAATAGCTACACGCACCTTAGCCTATCTTATGACGTTGTGTGGCTTCACGTAGTTCCCCTACAAGCAACACGCACATAATTTCCACCTTATACTGCCGCATGCACATCAACCCAAGCCCTATACTGCCGCATGCACGTCAATATTGTATCATAATAACAATTCGTACCACAAGTGCCCATATATCACAACTTGCCAACAACAACAATATTAATGTTTCCACAACAATAGCCCATGGCTCCACCACAACGTATACAGGAATATCAACAACCACAATGGATGAAAAATACTCAATAAGATTGATATTTCAACAATAACGAACATTGCTTCACATATTAATGACTTTCACAAACGCCAAATAACTCAGCAATGAGTATAACCACAATATTAGATAAGACCAACTCACAATGAAAGGGATAATATTCAACAATGAGCCTCAAATAATGGATATCAACTAGTAAAAGAACAACATGAACAATTACATCAAGTAACGAAAATCAATGGGGAAAAAGATAACATGAACAATAACTTCAACAATGATAATTAACAATAAGAATATATCATGTAACTATAAAAGAGACAACATGTTCAACTAAAGCATGGGAGCAATTTAGCAAGTAGGATGTAGAACAAATACTAACAAGTCAACTAAGGCATTTAAGGATAGTCTAACACAATTAAGGATAATTTGACTATGAGAATTTAGAACATAATATGGCATTCCAACTAAAGCATGGAAATAATCTAAGTAGCTTAAACTGGTCAAATACCATGTACAACCCATGTACCCACTCGTCACCTGTCGTACACAGATTTCACTTAGTACAATTGATTTAAACAATACCAATCCCGAGGGGTAGTTCCCCCACATGAAGTTAGACAAGACACTCACCTCAATTAGGCCAATTCAACACACGAAAATAGCTTTTCCCTTAAAATCCACCTCCACATGGCTCAAGTCTGACCAAAATTGACTCAATAACATCAAATAATGCTAGGAAATTCAATTGCAATAGATAAAGTTAAGATTTTTACATTGTTCCCAAAAAGTTAACAAAAGTCAACTTGGGGCTCGCCCTGTCAAAAATCGGGTCCAAAGGTAGATTCTGTCTACCCATGACCCCACAAAATCATATATGTGATTAGTTTCAAAATCTTAGTCCTAATCGACTTTCAAAACTCAATTTCTTATTTCTCAAAAACTTGACAAAGTTTCACAAATTTCTACTTTGATTCACATGATTTTGATTTTAAAATATAAGATATGATGATGGAATATGATTCCAAATAGATTAGAATTACTTACCAAGTTTTGTAGGTGAAAATCCCACTCCAAATCGTCTCCTACCGAGTCTAGGGTTCATAAATGTGAGAAAAAGTTCAAAAATCCCGTCTCCAAACCTTTTAACCAGTTGTATATGTCGTATTTGCGGTACAGGGTTCGCATTTGCGAACCCTCGCAATTGCAGATAAGGCTCACATTTGCGAACACTAACAGACTTAACATATATCACAATTGTGATAGAGTTTCCCATCACATGCCGCCTTCACAAATGCAAGCCTGGTGTACGCATTTGCAATACTAGAGCACTAGACATCAGTTTCTACAATTTTCAATCCAAAACACTTCCGCAACGTGTTCGAAACTCACTCGAGCCCTAGGGTGTAATGACCCAGCCGGTCATTTTGAGTATTATAGCCCTGTTCCCCCATTTACTGCTTTTTCTATTCTCAATTATTATTGTGTGACTTGCTGGGGTAGTTCGTTTGGTTTGGAGGAGGATTTGGAATGAATTGGGACATTTAGTCCCAAGGTTGGAATCTTAAGTTGAAAGAGTTGACCGGATATTGACTTATGTGTAAACGACTCTAGAATAAAGTTTTTATGGTTCCTATAGCATCATGTGGTGATTTTGGACTTAGGAGTTCGTCTGAATATCAATTTGGAGGTTCGTAGATGATTTTGGCTTGAAATGGCGAAAGTTGGAAAATTAAGAGTTTTAACAATTTAGAAGTTTGACCGAGATTGGAATTTGTGGTTACCGAGCTCAAATTTTGGGTCTAGAAATTGGAATAGGTATGTCATGTCATTTATGACTTATGTGAGCAATTTAAAGTCAATCGGAGTCATTTTGGTATGATTCTGCGTTAGTTTTGGAAGTCAGATGTTCATAGTTTCAATAGGCTTTAAATTGGGTTACTGTAACGACCCGTCCAGTCATTTCGAGAGTTTTAGCCATGTTCCCCCATTTCCTGCTTCTTTTGTGTTCTACAATTGTGTTATGACTTGATGGGTTAGTTGGTCGGGTCCAGAGTGATTTCAGAGTGAATTGAGACCCTTAGTCTCCTAATCGAAAGCTTAAGTTGGAAAAATTCGACCGGATGTCAACTTAAGTGTAAATGACCGCAGATATGGGTTTTGATGATTCCTTTAGATTCTTTAGGTGATTTTGGAATTAGGAGCGCGTCTGAAATGTGATTTGGAGGTCCGTAGTAGAATTAGGCTTGAATTGGCAAAAGTTGGAATTTTGGCGAATTTGACCGTCAGTGGAAGTTTTGATATCAGGGCCAGATTGGATTTCTGGAAGTTGGAGTAGGTTTGTGGTATCATTTATGACCTGTGTGCAAAATTTGAGGTCAATCGGACGTGGTTTGATAGGTTTCGGCGTCGTTTGTAGAATTTGGAAGTTTAGAAGTTCATTAGGCTTGAATTCAAGTGTATTCGTGTTTTGTTATTGGTTGAGGTTATTTTATGATTTGACTAAGTTCGTATGATATTTTTGGACTTGTTGGTATGTTTGGTTGAGGTCCCGAGGGCCTCGAGGTGATTTCGAGTGGTTAACGGACTTGATGTTGAGTTGATGAAGTAGCTGAAGTGTTGCTGCTACTGGTGTAACCGCACCTGCGGAGTGGGCACCATAGGTGCGAGCCCCCAGAAGTATGGTATGGATCAGATGTGTCTAAGGACGAGATGGGTAGAGGTTGCAGGTGCAAAGACTTTCCCACACCTGCGATGGTCGCAGAAGCGGGCAGTAGAGCGTAGATGCGAGATTTATCCGTAGGTGCGATGAGGTTTCCGCACCTACAATGTGCACAGATGTGGTCTTGTAATCGCAGAAGCGGAGGCAGTGGATTAAGTGATTTTCCGCAAAAGCGGAGATTTGACCGCAGATACGGCTCCACAAATGCGGATATAGAGTTGTAGGTGCGAAAAGCCTGGGCAGAACATATAAAAACGGGACTTCGAGATTTTTCACCATTTTCTCATTTTGGATCTCGAATTTTGGAGGATTTTGATGAAGATTTTGAAGTGATTACTGAGGTAAGCTCCTTGTGCCTATTTATCTTCAATAATGGTCTTTCCCCACTGATTTTACACCTAGTTGGTGAGTTTTAGAGGTGAAATTTGGGAGATTAGAGCTTGAGAATTGGAGAGTGAATTTTTGGGGATTTGAAGGGGAAAATGGTGTCAGATTTTGATAAATTTAGTATGGTTAGACTCTTGAGTGAATGGGTTTTCGGGTTTTGTGACTTTTGTCGGATTTAAAGATGTGGGCCCGGGGCCGGGTTTGAGCCGATTTCGGATTTTGGCTATAATGTAGTAGTTTTCTTGTGGAATTGATCCCTTTAGCCTATATTAATTGTATTGTACTACTTGTGGTTAGATTGGGGATATTTGGAAACCAATTTGAGAGGCAAAGGCATTGCGGAGTAGGATTTTGCCTGGGTTGAGATAAGTAACGTTTTCAAACTTGATTCTGAGGGTTCGAAACCCCGGATTATGTGTTATGTGATTGGTATTGAGGTGACGCACATGCCAAGTGACGGGCGTGCGCGCGTGCACCATGAGAGTGTGACCTGGTTGATTCCATGGCACTGTATAGTGACTCTATCTTATTGATATTCGTGTTTTCATCATGTGATAAAGTAATTAAGCTATCAATCATGCTAGATATCATGTATAGGCTTTATGTCGGTGCTGTTGGGACCCCCTAGTGGTCATTTCTTGTTGTCATCTCACTGATTTCATTGATATTATGTACTCATATCTCAGTCTTAGTTGTTATTTATTGATGCATCATATCATTGTTTTGGGCTAGTTTCATGACATTGTGAGCTCGTGAGTGAGACTGAGAGATTGATGACTGAGTGAGGCCGAGAGCTTGATTATGAGTGACAGTTATGGGACATGCTACACGCTGCAGTAGTTATATTGATTTGTGATAGTGTTTGGGCTGCAGGAGCTCCTCCGGAGTCTGTACACACCCCCAGTCTTGTCCGAAGTACTTGATACCTGGAGATGGATCTTCTCCACAGGGCTGGATTGACCTTCCTCAGTACTGGATGATTTATAGTCAGTGATGTATATGTTTTGGGATGGATCTTCCCTAGGCCGTATGGGCCATATACAGTACCGAGTGGTTGAACATTTGAGAGTGTGAGCACATGAGGCTGACATCATGGTGTATCATATGTAGCATTTGTATTGGCATGTAGAGATAGCAGAGTTATATTCTTTATACTATTCGGATCTGCTCTACTTTACTATTTTGAGCTGCTTATTTAATTTGAAAGTATGCCTACATTTTTGCACAGTTATTTCTATTTTATTTGTACAAGTTGAGTTTGTCACTGCCTTTCAGTCCAAAGTTTGGACTCGTTACTTACTGAGTTGGATGTACTCACGTTACTCCCTGCACCTCATGTGTAGATCTAGGCGCTTCTGGTCACGGCAACGGTTGTTGATTGAGGCTTTAGAGTTCTAACACTATCAAGGTAGTTGCACGACGTTCGCAGGCCTTGACCCTCCTTCTTTATCACTAATTGTATTTTTAGTTTATCTCTCTAGACACTATAGTGGACTGTATTCTGATTTAGAGGCTCATGTGCTCAGTGACACCCCGGTTTTGGGCTGGATTGTACCGTATTTTGGGATTTATTCTGTTTTCAAAAAGGTTTCTTTAATGTAAACTGCTTTTGTCTTTATTTTCAACGTTATTGTGCTGTGATGAGTTGTTAAGTAGAGGCTAGCCTAGTTTCACGATAGGTGCCATCACCACGATTGATTTTGTGTCGTGACAAGTTGGTATCATAGCCTAGGTTATATAGGTCTCACAAGTCATGAGCGGGTTTAGTAGAGTCTTGCGGATCGGTACGGAGACATATGTACTTATCTTCGAGAGGTTGCAGAACACTTAGGATACTTCACATTCTTGAATTCTTGTCATGCGAATCTATTAATTCTAGTAACTAAACTTCTGTTATTCTATTCTCTCAAAGATGGTGAGGACACGTACTACTGGGCAGGAAGGACAGCCACCAGCACCACCAGCTAGAGCTGCGAGAGTTCGAGGTCGCGGTAAAGGCCGTGGTAGGGGCAGAGGTGCAGCTCGCATAGCAGCAGGGGCAGTACATGCAGATCCACCAGTTGCCCTAGTTCAGGATCAGGTCCCAGTTGTGGATGCACCAGCGGGACCAGTTCAGGCACCAGCTGTGCTCATTGTGATCCTAGGCCTTTAGGAGGCCTTAGCTCAGAGTTTGACCGTGTGCACCAGTCTTGCTCAGGCAGTCTCTGTTCCGGCTGCAACATCCACTTCTAAGGTCGGGGGAGGCACTCAGACTCCCACCGCCCGTACACCCGACCAGGTGATGCAGGGACTTCAGACGGTAGGGGCACTACCAGCCTAGCCGGTTGTAGCTCCTCAGGCCCATGTGGTTCCTGTTATGACTGATGATGAGGAGCGGAGATTAGAGATGTTTGGCAGACTTCAGCCCATGCGGATGCCTAGGGTTTCTTGGACAGATGTCAGAGGATCCTCCGTATAATAGGTATTCTGAAAACCAATGGGGTCTCGTTCACTACTTTTCAGTGTATTGGAGCTGCCTTCACCTGGTGGGAGGCTTATCAGGGGTATAGGCCGGTTGGTGTAGAGCCACTTAAGTGGCAGGAGTTCTCCGTTCTCTTCTTGGAGAAGTATCTGCTGCAATCTCGTAGAGAGGAGTTGTGCAGATAGTTCGAGAGGTTGTGTTAGGATGATATGACTGTGACACAGTACGAGATGAGGTTTTCTGAGTTGCCCCGTCATGTGGTTTGGCTAGTTCCCACCGATAGGGAGAGGATCAGGAGGTTCGTTGATGGCCTCACATTTCAGCTGCAGGTGCTTATGACTAGAGAGAGGGTGTTTAGTGCTACTTTTTATGAGGTTGTTGACATTGCTCGGGAGATAGAGTCAGTCCGCAGCAAGGAGAGGGTTGAGAGGGAGGCCAAGAGGTCTTGTGGATCAGGTAGTTTTGGTGGTGTTCCTTCTAAAGGTCAGTTTCACCATGGCAGGGGTTGTCCCTACAGGCATGCGCAGACGGCTCGTCTAGTGCACTGTGGTGCATCATCTGGCCATGGTTCTCACAGTTCTCAGTAGGGTCACTCATCTCTCATTACCTTTCCAGTTCAGAGTTCGTCTCATGCACCATCAGCTCAGGGTTCATCTATGTCGGGTCCTTCTAGTGGTTATCCCGGAGCTCGGGGCTCCCTTCAGTCCCCACCGCCATTTGCAGGGGGAGGTTGCTTTGGGAAATATTGTATTGAGTTGTGGTATTTTGTATCAGTATTTATGAGATTTTACTTTTAAACTTAATTTGTTATGTTTTCAAAATTCAAGATGCGTGATTTATTATGATTGTCAGCTTGCCTAGTATTGCGATAGGCATCATCACGACAAGTGAGATTTGGGTCGTGACATAGGGGCTCCAAACCAAACGTCCACACAAGTCTAAAAATATCATAAGAACTCGCTCGCATGATCAAAACACTAAAAGAACATCTAAAACTATGAATCGACCACAAAAACACTTGATTTTCAAAGAGAATTCCAAGAACTTCTAGAATTACGACTAAGCGTCCGAAACCTATCAAATCAATTCCAAACAGCACCAAATTTTGCAGACAAGTTCTAAATGCCATAACGGACCTATTCCAGGTCCCAAAATTAAATTCCAAGCTCGATAGCTAAAAGACAACCTATTGTCACCTTTTCAACTTTAAATTGCCAAATTTCGGCAAATCAACACAAATCAATCTACGGACTTCCAAAATCAATTTCGGGTATACATCCAAGTCCGAAATCATGATACGAATCTATAATAGTCATAAAAATACAGTTCTGAGGTCGTTTTCACAAAAGTCAAAGTTTGGTCAATATTTTTACATTTAAACTTCTAAGTCAAGATTCAAGGATCCAAATCAACTCGAAAGCTCCCTGGAATGAAACTAATCAACCCCGTAAGTTATAAAAGAATAAACACACATGTGTAAAGCAATAAAAGGGAAAACGCGGTGCAATTATACAAAACCAACGATCGGGTCGTTACACATATCCTATAATAGTTTAGGATGGAAAAATAGCATATGAGTTTAAGAATGATGGCAGAAACTGTTTAAGGACAATGGCAGAAACACACGTATTTGCAAGGATTCTGTGTGAGGATTTTATATAAAGGATTTCATTCAAAAAAATTTAAACTATGCCAACGGTTAATTCAAAAGTTACGACCCTTTAGAAAAGACACAATAACAGAGGTAGTTTTTGCATAACAGGAAGAAGAGGTCATCGTCATGTCGTCTAACTTCCCCTTATCAATCAAGTCAGATATATGAATGAAACAATTAAGATCAATTTGTGGCTTATGCAAAAATTGGCGCAACATGGGATTTCATAGGCACAATCAAACGGATATAATTAGGCTTTATTGGGGAAACAACATATTTGGGGTTCATTAAGTAGACCGGTTATGGGGGTAAAATGTTTTTATTTTTATTTTTCTAATCATTAGACTACAACTGGTGTGTTAAATGCATGTCTATCTCCAAGCATAATACAAAAGAGTGGAGCAGGAAAATATAATAGCACTAACATGGAATCAATATATATTTAATAAATTAAAATAATAAGGCAGTACGATTTTGCTAGGAAAAACTATTTATTTTCCTGATCATTACAATGTTGTCGCTATGTTTAATGTATATGTCACTCCAAGCACATGAAAGTATAGAGAAGGAAATAGTAAGAGAGGAGAAAGTTTAACGACTATCCAATATCAATTTATGAGGCTGTGATAAAAATCTATTATCGATGAAAAATCTAATATCATATAATCTTATATTTTTGTTCCTTAGTTATTGATTAGGGAAAAATTTATAGTTTTCCAAAATATTTAAACACATTATTCTGGGACTTTTCTCGGGAAAAAATTATCAGTAATAAAACATTATGTAATACATATCAGGGACATTGTTAGTATCAATTGTGAAAAAATCATAGTAGTGAAGAATATTTAGATTTTTGGAAGTCTTTTAGAATCTTTACATTCTTAGTTACTTATTAGGTATGGTATCCCAGACTATTGACAACATAAGCATGTACAGAATTATAGTATCCCAAAATATTGACAGCATAAGCATGAATTGTGGTGAAAAACATAATAGTGAAGAAGGTTTGAACTGTACCTCTACCTTTTGACTATATTCTGGTATCTTTTTTGTTGATGCCTATACAATTTGATTAGGATTCATACAAGCCTGTAAGAGTAAAATATATAAGAACAAGCAGTAAATGAAAAATATTAACTTTAAACGGATTACATACCGACATTTAAGAAGTGAATACCAATTTTTCCTGAAGCCGTGGGCGAGGGATGGTTTTCTTCGAAATTATTCAATAGCATCAAAGTTAGCATATGGTGGGGGGAAAATATAGAGAGTAGTAGTGCGAACAAATTGTTTTTCAGTTTCCCAAAATAATGAAAAACGCAAAGAAGGTCAGATATAGTGTATTGGGAAAAATTGAGTTTACATATTAAAGTGGTGTAAAGATGACGTGTCATGACACATAGACTGGTCAAAGAGATACAACAGGCAAAGAGGCACGAGTTGCAATAGATGCGAGCAGAGGCAAAGGAAGAGGCACAAGCAGTTATGTAAAAGACTCAGCGCTCGTACTTATTTAAGTCCAAGAATTAAGGGGAATGAATCTGACATTACATGGGAGTATAGATACAATATTTATTGAGCCTTAAATACTAAAAACGTTAGAGAATCTGTATTAAATGCAATGATTATGTAGCATAGCATTTAAAGTCTTTAATTGTCCATAATGGCTTTATTATGACAAAGGCAAAACGCATATCCCCAAAATAGCTATAAAAGGTGGAGAGTGGGTCAATTGTAAGATACACGAAAAACAATCTGAATATACTGGTTTACTTGCTTTCTTCTGATTATATCATTGCTAGTAAAATTATTCTCTTTCATATATACTTTTGATTATCAGTAACCCGAGTTCTTCTAAAATTAAAGCTTTGACCGAAATCTCATTTTTTGGTTAAACAAATTGTGAATCGTTGGGGATTTGATAAAGCAATTTCAAACCTGGAATGTAACACTAATACCAAAGGATGAAAATGTTGAAGCCAACGCTTTAGCTAATCTTGCATATGCGGCAGACGTGGAAAGAAATGAAAATGCTTCAGTTGTTCATTTGTTTCATTCAGTTCTCCACCTCAATAAGAATGAGGTAAATTTTAATAACTTAACTTGGGATTGGAGGAACGAGATTGTTGCTTTTTTGCAGTATGGTACCATCCCTGAAGATAAGAAAAAAGCTCATGCACTTCGAAAAAAAGTTGCTCGGTATTGCTTAAAGCAAGGCAATCTTTACCGACAAATATTCGGTGGTCCCTTAGCAAGATGCCTCGGACCTTCTCAGATGAAATATATAATGAAAGAAATACACGAGGGGCATTGTGGGAATCACGCAGGAGGAAGGTCATTGGTAAGAACCTTAATTAGGGCAGGTTATTATTGGCCCAAAATGGAAGAAGAAGCAGAAAGTTTCATGGCTAAATGTGATAAATGCTATATGGATAGGCCTGCAGAGTTACTACATTCGGTCATTGCACCGTGGCCATTTATGAAGTGGGGGATGGATATCGTGGGTCCACTACCACAAGCAAAAGGTCAGGTAAAATTTTCGCTCGTACTCATTGATTATTTTACTAAATGGGTGGAGGCAGGAGCATTCAAACAGGTGCAAGAAAAGGAAGTTAGAGATTTCATTTGGCGGAATATCATATGTCGATTTGGTGTGCCAAAGGAAATCGTGTGTGATAATGGACCTCAGTTTATAGGCGCTCAAATCACAGAGTTCTTTCAAAGTTGGCAAATCAAAAGGATTACATCCACACCTTATCATCCGGTGGGTAATGGGCAAGCTGAGTCAACAAACAAAGTCATTATCAACAATTTAAAGAAACGTTTAGAGGAATCCAAAGGTAATTGGCCAGAAGTGTTGCCTGGTGTTTTATGGGCATATCGCACAATAGCAAAAATAAGTACAGGAGAAACACCACTTCATTTGGTTTATAGAGTTGAAGCTTTAATTCCAGTTGAGATAGGAGAACCGAGTACACGATTCACACAGGTGACAGAAGAATCTAATGACGAGGAAATGCGTGTAAATCTTCATTTACTTAAAGGAAGAAGAGAAGTTGCACTAATAAGAATGGCATCACAGAAGCAGGTCATGGAACGATACTACAATCGAAAAGCACACCTCAGATTCTTCAAAATTGGGGACTTCGTGCTTAAAAAGGTTTTTCAATCTACGAAGGCAGCTAACTCGGGGAAATTAAGTCCAACATGGGAAGGACCCTATATAATTCATGATATTGCAGGTAAAGGAGCATACGAGCTGGAAACAATGGATGGCAAGATACTTCCGTCACATTGGAATGTTGTTCATTTAAAGAGATATTATTTCTGAAGAATATCCACGGCCAGGTATCCATATTTTAAAATTTAATTTTTGAATTATTAAAATTTTACTAACGATTTTAGATAATAGGCAAAACGCTAAACCGTACTAAATGATGAGTCACAACCTGCAAGGCACGTGGAAAAAATTAAACTTCCTGGCCTAGGGTTACAATTATTCTGATAGAAATTCAAACGGGTTAAGCAGTCTTCATCTATAATCGCACCTCCGAGTCCCGTATGTTTTTCCTTTACAGGGAAAAGACCAAATGAAAGGACCAATCAAGTGCTCGAGGCTTCATACTTCAACGCTCAAACACTTGGGGGACTACATAATATACACGGGCATGTGTATAAGGAAGGCAAAGAAGATCAAGCCCTGAAAAGTTCACTCATTGAATGAAGTACAGAGCAAAGTCACGAGCTAAGGCCAAAGAAAAACCTTACCATAGTTAGGGTAAAGGCTATGTACTGAAACGGGTTATAGATAAAAACCTCGTGTTTATTTTTTATTTTTTTTAAATCTGTTACAAGAAAAACAGTTACGAGAAAGTTATAGATGTAATTTAAATACGTGTAAAGTGTTATTCAAAACTAGACAAAGTTCAAATAAAAACTTGTCAAAGTTATTTCAAAGAAATATGTGTATTCCTATTTCTTTTATCGTATGATAACACCATTATGAAGTTGAGACGTCTTCTTCATTAAGTGTCGAATATAAAAGGGCCCTCTTTTATAAATTCATGATTAATGCAAATATTCATGAAGTTAATAGAAGCATTTTTAAAGAATAAAAATGCAAATCATTCTATAAGTCCTTAGAAATAAAGGCAAGAATAAACTAAACGGAAGTTCAAGATAGTAACGAAAACACTTCTTACTATTAAAAAGCTTAAGACTAAGTACGAACTTAGTCATAAACTGTGAATAGTTTATACAAATTGCCTCATGAAAGGTCCATGGACTTGAATTTCCAAAACAAACCCTTAAATGAGACCAAGGATTTTACCACAATGTTTCCAAAAAAAAAAACACAAAGAAATTCAAATGACTTAAACTTATCACTAAGAAGATGTAGGAACTGAAGTAGGTGCATCAACAGCAGCGGGCTCAACTGGGCTTGAAGGAGTTGGGATACCCATATCAACTTCAACATTCACGAAAGCTTCGGCCACGGGAGAAGAAAAATTTTGAGTTTGCTGAGCTTCAACTAGGGTATCACGGCAGTAATTCAAAAATGCCCAACTCACTTTAATGGCAGATTTATCCTCAAGGATTTCATAATCCCTTTCCCAGTCAGCAATTTCATTCTTTAATTTCTCATTTTCAGCCAAGGCAGAAGTGTAAGAAGCTTGAAGAGAGGCATGGGAACTTTCCAAGGCACAAATCTTATCAGAAGAAGCTTGGAGGTCTTTTTGTGCTTGAGTCAAATTCTGCACGAGCTCTCCAGCATAAGCCTCTTTCTCACCTAAGAGAGACTTCAACTCTCTAATCTCTTCACTTGCCTTGGACAGCTGCTCGGAGAAAGAGTTTTCAAGACGAGCCTTTTCTTTATCCGCTTGACTTGAGGAAGCCTTTTCAACTGCCAACTTTGAAGTCAAGGCTCGTACCTGCTGCTCCAAGGTACTCTTACTTTCTTCTAAGTACTCCACATCAATTTGAAGGCTTTCATACTGTTCCTTCCAATTGCACGCCTCTACTTGAGAATCACGCACTAATTGCTCTGAGAGGGCAACCCTTTTCATCATCTCCGTGCCGATAAGATTGGCCTATAAAAAAGGAAGGGAAATGAGAATCTCAAAGATAGGAAAATTTTAAAGCACAGCAAAGGAAAAAAGAGAAGGGGAATACCTTTAAAGAAGCGTGCACAATATCATTCATCAAAGTCAAGGAGCTATGGCTCTCTAGCTTGGCTCTTTCAATTGGTCCGATTAAGGGATTTAGCCATACATCTGCTTGACCCGATTTCCTTAAGAGATTACCCTCAGCAGGGACTTCAATGATCACTTGCCTCATAGCACCACTTTTACTTGAGGAACCAACTTCATCACGGTAAATTATTGGGGGAGGAATTGTTGAAGGAGGAACAGTGGAAGCAGGGACAGTGAAAGTAGTAAAGACAGTCTGGGGAGGAAAGGAAATAGCTGAGATCGGCAAAGAGGGAGTCATAGATACAGGAGTAGAAAAAGAAGCCAGATGTGCTTCATCCAAAATTGGGCCTAAGCCTTCACCACTAAACCCGCTGATAAAAAGCTGCTCAACAGAGTCATGAGCAGCAGCGGGAGCAACATCATCATCAAGAATCACTACCGGGGCTTCAATAGACTCGGTAAGAGGAATAGAACGGCGGGGGGATGCTTCTTTTTCATCATCAGAAATGATCCGTCTTTGAGCCCATAGCCTTGTTACCAAAGATCCCCCGTCTTCCTCTTCTTAGAGCCTTGGTCATTAACGGTTTTTCTTTTCGATGAAGAACCTAAGATTATTTTTTGGGCCCTTTCCAAAGAGATACGAGAAGCCGTGAACGCCTCGGCAGTAACTCCTCGAATAGAAAATCCTAATAGAAAGAAGGATTGAAATTAGTTCAGATAAATAAAAAATATATGTAAGTTAAAAGCTCTTACCATAAGTTTTTACTTTTCAACCAAATCATTGAGAAATGGTTTTCCAAGATCTACCATCCATTGGCGCAATCTTCAATAGCTTGTCAACCCAATCACGGAAACTGGGAACATCTTCTACAACTCCCATGGTTGCTGAAAAAGAAAGGCAAAATTAGAAAAATCAACAAAATTGAAGAAAAAGGTATGAGAAAGTTAGAAGACTCACGTGCAAAATTCCACTTCTCAAGGAAGGGAATGTTCTCATCACCCACTAAACTAACAGTGAGGGCAGCAACAAACCTTCCATACCAGCCGCGGTCTTTATCATCTTCAGGGCTAACTAGAACTCTTTTTCTCCTGGCTACTAGTATAAAAACACCATTGCGAAAGAATCTAGGGGAGTAAAGGTGAATTAAATGCGGGAAAGTAAAAGGCACACTGGTTGTGTTGGTCAAATGCCTCAAACAGGCGACATCCCTCCATATTATTGGGCCAATTTGACCCAAGAAAACGTCAAAGAAATGGCAGAACTCGAGAATAACAGGATCAATAGCAGGTTTGAATCCTAAAGTGAAAGGATACGTATATACAAATGAAAATCCGATTAAGTAGAAGGTAATTCTTTGATTTGGATTGGGAATAATGATAGGAAAGTCATGATCCCAATGGCAGTCTCTACAAACTAAAGAAATCAAACCTTCAGTAATTTGAGTGGGATAGATGTCAGCACGGTCTAAAGAAGATACTTGATTTCTAAGAGATTCTCTGTCATTGAAAAAAGATAATTCCGCAGGAACTATTTCTTCTACTAAAGGTTCACGAAGAGGTTCAGAAGGTTCTTTACCCCTAGAAGAAGATCTTTATGAAAGAGAACCTCTAGTTCTAGAAGAGGGGCCAGAACTAGGTGAAGGAAGAGAAGAACCACGCAAGGATGAAGATCCCAAATTACGAAGCCTACCTCCTCTTCTGCTCCTACTGGGGACATCAAAGAAGTTACCAACTATGGGGACACTTCTAGGGTTATGGTTTGATGAAGACATGATGATACGATAAAGAAGCAAAAAGAGATTTGAGAAAATGGGATGTTCAGAAAACTTTATGTGGTAAAGATAAAGAAGGAAGTTATATTTATACTGATAAGCAACCACCAAAGGAAAAGATATAATGATGGAAGGACCATAATAATGATAACTGACGCTTCGTGAATAGTGAAGCTGTGAAAAAGCCTTAAAAGAGCTTCAAAATTGCAGAACTAATGAAAAGATGACACGTGTGAAGAGTATTAAATGGAAGGGACAATTAAATCATTGATTCTGTCATAGCATTAATGGGGACAAAAATCCTCATTTTTAATCAAATCCACTTCCCAAATATTCAATCGATGAATAAATGGCAAGTGGGGAACTATCTATATTGGAAAAAATTGAGTTTACATATTAAAGTGGTGTAAAGATGACGTGTCATGACACATAGACTGGTCAAAGAGATACAACTGGCAAAGAGGCACGAGTTGCAACAGATGCGAGCAGAGGTAAAGGAAGAGGCACGAGCGGTTATGTAAAAGACTCAGCGCTTGTACTTACTTAAGTCCAAGAATTAAGGCGAATGAATCTGACATTACATGGGAGTATAGATACAGTATTTATTGAGCCTTATATACTAAAAATGTTAGAGAATTTGTATTAAATGCTATGATTATGTAACGTAGCATTGAAAGTCTTTAATTGTCCATAATGGCCTTATTATGACAAAGGCAAAACACATATCCCCAAAACAGCTATAAAAGGGAGAGAGTGGGTCAATTATAAGACACACGAAAAACAATCTGAATATACTGGTTTACTTGCTTTCTTCTGATTATATCATTGCTAGTAAAATTACTCTCTTTCATATATACTTTTGATTATCAGTAACCCGAGTTCTTCTAAAATTAAAGCTTTTACCAAAATCTCATTTTTTGGTTAAACATATAGGATTAGCAAAGTGAGAGTTCTGAGAAAAATTTAGCAGGAAACATGGAGATAAGGATGAGGAAAAGAGAGTAAAGTAGGTTTCTGTGATGTAACGAAGCGGTAGGGGAAGAAGCAATTGGGCGTGTGAAGCGTTTCAGTGGTGTAGCTTCAAGTTCAAATTGAAAAACCCTAGAGCCTAGAAAAATCAAATGTTGCTAAATGAGAAATTTGTTTATAGGAATGTTAACAATATTTCTCGTTATTTCTGGAGTGCAGTTGTTAGGAAGAAAAAAATTTTAAAAGTACTTGCCACTAGTCTATATTCACACTACTAGAAAACTGCCAAAAATCATCCACAAAAACCGACCAAATTTGGTCAGAAACATTAGAAAACCGACCGATTTTTATTCGTCAAAAAAATAGTAGTCGCTAATGTGTGGCGATCGAAGACGGTCGCAATTTCCGACAGACAGTCGGTTAATTCAACCAAAGTTTGACCACTTTATCTGATAATTTTTGTTGAAAAAATAATATGCCGACCGGAATCAGTCAGTAATTCTTAAATCTTACATTTTACATTTCTTTTTAAAATTTAACATACCAACTAAAATTGTTCGAAATTATTAAAAAATAAATATATAAAAAAGGTTATTTCCGACCGAAGTCGGTTGGTAATTTCAGATTTATGTGGATTTCACATTGAAATTACCGATCAAAGTCGGTCTGTAATTATGAATTTATGGGTTTTTAATATGAGCATTCTGACCAAAATCGCTTGAAAATCGATCGGGTTTTCTGAAGAAAAAAACTGGCAAAATATGGTTGCTTTTAAGCTACACCACCTACCAATCAAAATTAAACGCTATAACAACAAATAACCAAGAATAATAATAATTAATCAACGTCTACCACAACAATAATGCTAACCACAATTAAACAACAACGCTAATAACAACAATAATTAAACAACACCAATCACAACAAAAACAACAATTAACCAACAATAACAATAACAATACAAATGTTCAATAACAAAACAATATCACCAAAAGAATATCAACAATACAATCATCATTCAAAACTATTCCAACTAAATATTTACAAGTTCAAGACTTTGTTTAGAAATACACACTATTCAAGGAGTATTTTGTACTGCATTATCTCCATCTCTACTACTAGAAGTTTCATCATCGGCATGGTTCGAAGGATCGCGACGAGAAGGATTAGCATCTGGGGAAGACTTATGAGACCGGGGAATCAGAAAAGCACTACTAGCAAGAAGATTGACCAACTGATCTTGAAGGACATTAAATTATTGGTCCCTATTTTCTAGCTGATCTTGAAGGCTATCAATTTGTTATCTCTCTTTTCTTCTCTAGCCTTTGCCTCTTCAAACTCTGCTGACAACTTTGCGATCTTCTTCTCCATAGTTGAGAGAGTCGACCTATCAAGTGCCTCGCCCCGGGCGGAAGTCCCTATACCTAGCAATCAATCCCTGTAGTGCCGAAATGATCTCTCTGGAAGGTCGTATGCAATCATTCTTTTAGGACCAGCGACAACATCCAACCAAATCTTCTGCGCTTCTTCGTTTGAAATGAAAGGTGGGTCACCTTGCTCGTTCGATGGCAACCTCTGATTGTAGTCCTCCACAGTTGTCTTATAACGACCCTTTATTTAGAAGATAGAAAATTATTAATGATATAATATTGTAAACATTAATTTTAAGTTGCAGTAGTTATGAAACTTACATATGTAGTCTCCGCCCGGTCCTCGACCCATCTTCTTGGATCTACCGGTGCCTTCTTCTTTCGAATGGCAGCTAACTCAAGGTCATGAACAGGGTAGTTCTTCTCATGTATCTTCAACTTTCTGGACGCATAGGCAATCACCCTACCGTCCTGTATCAACAGCGCTTTGAGGCCAACCCTTGAGGCATCACAATAGACCGTATAAGACCCCGAACCTATAGGCAACATCAAAATTAGGGTTGTGGTCAAAGCCGTCTTGAGCTTCTGAAAGCTCGCCTCACACTCCTCCATCCACTGGAACGGAGCACCCTTCTGGGTCAGTCTGGTCTTAGGGGCTGCAATCGATGAAAACTCCTTAACAAAATGACGGTAGTAATCCACCAAGCCAAGGAAATTGCGGATCTCTATAGCTGAGGATGGTCTGGGCCAACTCTGCACGGCCTCTATCTTCTTTAGATCCAACTGAATACCCTCACTCGATACCACGTGACCTAGGAATGCCACTGAATTCAACCAAAACTCACATTTCGAGAACTTAGCATATAACTTCTTCTCTCTTAGAGTCTGAAGCATAGTCCTCAGGTGTTGCTCATGATCTTCCTGACTCCGGGAATACACCAGAATGTCATCAATAAAGACAATGACGAATGAGTCAAGATATTGCTGGAACATACTGTGCATCAAATGCATAAAGGTTGTTGGGGTATTGGTCAGCCCAAATGACATGACAAGGAACTCGTAATGACCATACCGAGTCCTAAAAGTAGTCTTCGGGATATCTAGCTCCTGAATCTTTAACTACTAGCAACCTGAGCGCAAATCAATCTTAGAAAACACTTGTGCGCCCTGAAGCTGGTTAAATAGATCATCAATACGAGGCAAAGGATAGCGGTTCTTCATTGTAACCTTGTTCAACTGGCGATAATCGATACACATATGCATAGAACCATCCTTCTTCTTCACAAACAAGATAGGATCACCCTATGGTGATACACTGGGCCGAATAAAACCCTTATCAAGCAATTCTTGTAACTAATCCTTCAACTCCTTCAACTCAGGAGGAGTCATACGATACGGAGGGATAGAAATGAGGGCCTTGTTCCCAACATCAGATCTAGCATGGCTCGTGAGTTGGAGATGGATATTTCTTATTAGCAGGTGGTGAGAATTGCTAGGAGGATTGGGGGTATGCATGCTAGGGAGAGAGAGGAGAGGGAGACCAAGAGGTCTCGAGAGTCATTAAATGAGAGCTTAAGTGTTGGAAAGTTTACCGTAGTCAGAACAATATGAAGACTGCCTCGGAATGGAAATCCGATGGTTCTGTTAGCTCCGTTGGGTGATTTCGGGATTAGGAGCATATTCGGATTGTGTTTTGGAGGTCTGTAGCTAATTTAGGCTTGAAATGCCGAAGGTTGAATTTTTGAAGTTTCCGGTTCAATAGCGAGATTTTGATCCGAGGGTCGGAATGGAATTCCGAGAGTTGCAATAGTTTTGTTGTGTCATTTGGGATGTGTGTGCAAAATTTCAGGTCATTCGTACATGGTTTGGTTGGGTTTTTTATCAAAAGAGGAATTCGGAAGATTTTAGAAACTTAGGCTTGAATCTGATGTGTTTTGGTTGATTTGATATTGTTTGAAGTGTTTTGAAGATTGGTACAAATTTGAATAAGGTATTAGGTGATGTTTGTGCTTTTGGATGAGGTCCTGGGGGCCTCGGGGTGATTTCGGATGGTTACCGGAGAGTTTGGAATTTTTGAGGCAGCTTCAGATTTTCTGCTTCTGGTGTTTCCACACCTGCGGATTGGGGACCGCAAGTGCGATGATGCAGATGTGGGGAAAAGGAGCGCAGAAGCAGAAAGGGCCTGGGAAGGCTGGAACCGCATAAGCGACTTAGGGGCCGCATCTGCGATGCCGCAGATGCGGAAAAAGGGATCGCAGAAGCGAAAATTGGAACTTAAGTAAAAAACCGCAGATGCAGTTTGGACCGCAAATGCAGTACCACAGAAGCGAAAATTGGGCTGCAGATGCGAAAATGCCTGGGCCAGAACATATAAATAGTTGCATTCGCAAATTTGAGCTATTCTTTTACCATTTTCATCCGGGTTTGAAGCTTTTGAGAGAGATTTTTGAGGAAAACAAAGAGGGATCACTGGGAGGTAACATCCTTGGCTTTATAACTCATTTTTATGTGATTAAAGACCTAATTAGTGGTAAACAAATTGGGGAAAATGGGTAATTAGGGCTTGAGTTTAAGAGACCTTTAAATGAGGATTTGAGGGGTCATTTGGACTTCGATTTCAGTGTTCTTGTTATGTATAGACTCGTGAGAGTACGAGGTTTCTGAAAATGTAAATTTCACCCGATTCCGAGATGTGAGCCTGAGGGATGTTTTGGTCATTTTACATAATTTCGCATATTAGCTTAGACTTTAATTGTAGAATCAATTACTTGAAGTGTTATTTACATTATGCAATTGAATTGAATAGATTTGGGCCATTTGGAGTCGAATACTCGTGGCAAGAACGTGGTCTCAGGTTGATGTTTGAGCCGGTTCGAGGTAAGTGGCTTGTCTAACCTTGTGTGAGGGACCTTCCCCTTAGGATTTATATATTTGGTAATTGAAATGCCTTGTACGTGAGGTGACGAGTGCGTACTTTGCAACTTGTTGGAAATCCGGTTTTCTTTAAGTATTGATTAGTATGTTTCTTTTCCGGCTTTTATTACTTGTACTATTAAGCCTGTTGTTAGCTTAGGAAAACATTTCTAAGTGATTTATTTGCTTTAATTGTCCAACCTGTTTACCTGAACTCTGTGCAGCATGCTAGGCTAGAATTAATTATTGCCTTAATATGAAATTTCCATTTCTGAATATTTTCTTATTGCTGCTGTGTATTTACATTGGGACTACGGATGTGGGATTCCGATAGGTCCCCCTTGTCTGTTTATTTTGGGACTATGGATGTGGGATTCCGATAGATCCCCCTACACAGTTATATGGAACTACGAGAATCACTCGGTAAATTCCCCCAGTACTGGGTATTTACATTTGGGACTACGGAACGGGATTCCGGTAGATTCCCGTGCACTATGAGTTGGACTACGGGACGGTTCCCGGGAGATTTTTCGGATATGTGCATTTGGGACTACAGGACGGTATCTTGGGAGATCCCCGAACGGTATTATTGGTGCTGAGTTGTACTTTCTTTTCGTGTTTACCTCGTTTCTGTATAGTTGTTGTTGTCATGTGTATCATATGTTAATTTCACTGTCGTATTTCATTATACTCTTCTATTCTATACTGTCGAACTTTATATTTTTGTTAATCTCAGTAGGGCCATGACCTTCCTTGTCACTACCCGACCAAGGTTAGGCTTGGCACTTACTAAGTACCGTTGTGATGTACTCGTGCCCTTTCTGCGCATGTTTTTCATGTGCAGATCCAGGTACCGCTACTCAGTCCTACCATCCTTGAGGGAGGCGACTACTCTAGAGACTTTGAGGTACATCTGTCGTGTCCGCAGACCGAGAAGTCCCTTTCTATTCTAGCTGTTAAACATTTCCCTTTTGTATTTTTCTTTCTTGTTAGATATTCTGGAGTTAGACTATTAGATATTCTAAATGCTTGTGTTTCCATGAGTTTTCGGGTTTTGGGATAGTGTATTGGTTTTGAGAATGTTGTGTTGTATATGCCGAGCGGCATTCTAACTATTTTTCCATTCAGTTATTTTGGCTTTTGATTATTTTTTCCGCAAGTTTCGTTTATATTCCACATTTATTAGGCTTACCTAGTCGTAGAGACTAGGTGTCGTCACGGCAGTTCACGGAGGGCTAACTGGGGTCGTTGACACCTTCAATATAGAAACTATATTAAATAAACAAGACTAGCTATTATAATTCAGGAAAAACAAAGAAGTAATAATTAAATCTTATAGATTGCCTCGGGTCTGATGATTATCCTATGATAACGATCATACTGCACTACATCTAGATCATCATCCTCATGTGTATCTGAAGCGTGCATAGAAGGGGAGGCATCTGGCTCAATGCTATTGTCCCGAAGGTGAAGTCTAGAAATGCTAGGAGATGCACTCTGTAGAGAGAGAGACGGGGTCACTGATGAAGATGGCTACGATCTCGACCTCTGTTGTTATCCAGACCACTACTGTGATCCAAACCCTTGCTATAATCCGGGCGGTTGTAATCTAGATGGATGCGATCTAGCTAGTGGTGAAGAAAATATAGCATATGACAGGCGTATCACCAGATGGCCCTATGACTGCTGACATGAATGATTATGTGGAGGAAGCGGGGTATAACCTTATGGTGGAGAATAGTAAGAATATTGTTGGGAGGGTGAATGGTAGGTAGTCTGATGAGTAGGTGGATGAGGTGGAAAAGATGTGTGTTGACGACCATTTTTTACCCTCCCTTTTTTAAATTAATTTATTTTACTTAATAATTTATAATAAATATTTTAAAAATATTTTCTAGTAACAAATATCTTTTTTTAAAATTAATTAAGTAATAATTTTAAAATTAATCGCATAGTATTGACATTATGTAATAATAAATATATTTACTATTATAATTCTTACACATACATTACACATTTTTTATAATTAATTTGATAAATTATACTTTAATTTCTAATTAATTAGGTTATTACAGGAAACTCAAAATTAATGTTGTAGTTTAGGAAAATAAAGTGCTTTATAAATAGTTAATTAAAATAACCAGTAGTATACATGGTAATTATAATTTTTACGGCATTTTTTGAAAATTGTTAAGTTTATTTAAATTAAATTCAATAAGCGTTAAAAGAAAAAAGGGCCACAATTGCAATATCTCAAACCAAAGGCAAAGTGGTCATTCTTCAAATTATTTTGGTCCAATTACTCAAGCCCAAACAGAAATATACCTAGTCCAAACACCTATCTCTTTCCCTGTTGGCGATCCAAGCCACCCTATTTGCATCAATCACGGCACGTCATGTCCTCTTCCCTCACCGCTCACATAGAACCACAAACGCATCTGAGCCGTTGATCCATCTAATCAATGGCTTACGTTTATTCTCTAATTTTTCTTTTGATCTAAATACCATCCCCCAAAGACCTAATCTCAACCATCCAAAATCTTTTGATCTAACGGCCACAGATTTTCCTACTTGAATCATTTCCAAAATATCCAATTACCAAATAATCAGAGCTGTTGATCAACAGATCCAACGGCTCTTGTTCTGTCTCTCATCTTTAATCCTAAAAACCAACCTTATCCCCTCAGAAACCCTAATCATTCTCACCAGCCGAGCCGCCATCATTTCCCTTTCCTCTCCCTTTTCTCACATCCCTTCAAACCCATCAATTAGAGAAAACTTGCACAAATCGATGCAAGGTCATAAGACCTTCACCAAATCATCCTTCCTTGTTCTTCCGTTCCCCGAATCTCGCTAGTTTTGCATTTTTGCTCTCCAAATCTGAAAGATTAGAAACAATAGTAAGGTCGAAACACCATTCCTTTGTTCTTTCAAATCAACTTGGAGATTCGTCTCCTTTGTCCTTAAGAGATGAAGCCAGTGAGCTCAGTTTCCATTCTCGTCGTTTGAATTCAAAACCCCCAATTTGAAACCCTAGACCTAATTGATGAACTTTCATTTCATCTGGTTTCTCCACTCGCTTTGCCAAATCGTAGCATGCATGTACACATTTCAGAGCTTCATTATGAATATTCTATACCTAGAGGTCAAACGGAGTGACCTCTAGGTTTTAGGGCTTTATTTGATGGGTTTTCCTTCAGTGGTCAACTGTTGTCCACTCAAGTAAAAGGATATAACTAATTCCCCTCAGTATTTGAGATTTTTCACTCGATTTGATATCATCATCGACCTTTCGTCACTTTCCACTACTGATTTGAATTTGTGAAATCCTAGAGCCTTAAATGGCAGTGCAAAAAGGGGCCTTTAATACTCTAACAAAACACATAACTTAACACTGAAAAAATATTTATACAGTAGTCTAAGAGCAATTATGAGATTAAAAAAACCTAGGGTTCCTTACTTTTTTCTTTTTCTTTTTCATTTCTGAGTACTATCGCTACATCAAGCTTGATGTTTTTGGGGTCTTAAGCAACTAAGAGAGATCCTCGTTTGGTCTGCTGTCCTAAAAAAGGTCAATCCAACTCCCTCTGCATGCAACAACATCAGCATCCAACATATGCACGCAAGGTGCAAAAGTGTAGTATGAGTACAACCGACTCTATGTACTCAATAAGTAACAAACCTAACCTTGGGTTGAAAGTAGTGACGAGCCGGGACAAGGGTCAGAGTCCAACTCCAATAACAAACAATAGTTCATAACAATATAATAAAAATGGTACACGAAGTAACTCAGAGATATGATGCTCAGCTCATTCACAGTTACGGAAAAAAGGCATGTTTTTCAAGTAAAATAGTAAATCTCAAATCTTTCATCGAAAACACCAAAAATATGAGTAAGTTTGAAAACTGTGATTTTTTTCAAAAATTTCCAACAACAGGTAAAATGTTCCATTATCAAGTTCCATGGAGAAAGTACATCTCTATACTTACATGTAAATGTATGCATGCCAACTGTAATACAATGCAGTGATAAAACCATATACATACTCTCGTTGTATCAATTCACTCAGTCCTCCCAATCACTCAATCCTCATAGTCACTTAGTCCTTACAGCCACTCGGTCCTCACAGTCACTCAATCCTCCCAATCACTCGACACCTGCACTCAGTAGGTACCCGCGCTCATTATGGATGTGCAGACTCCGGAGGGGCAATTCCAGCCCAAGCATTATAATAAGCCAATCATGGCATGAATTAATAAAGTCTATTGCGGCATGCATCCCGATCCCATAAATATTCTCACAAACAGTCCCTCGACCTCACTCAGTCATCAATCTACCAGTCTCTATGTGACGACCTGACCAGTCGTCTCATGAGTTACCACTTCATTTTCCCCATTTCAGCTTCTTTATGCTTCGTTATCCGTATTTTTATGGTATCGGGTTGGTCGGATCGAGTCCGGAATGAGTTTGGTGAAGTTTGAGACTCTTAGTCTCTTCTAAGAAGGCTCAAGTTGGAAAGGTCAACTAAATGTTGACTTATATGTTAGAAGGCTTGCATAATTTAAGAGGTCTTGGAGTTCTTAGACTTGAATCCTATGTTAAATTGGTGATTTGATGTGTTGTGAGCGTTCCGAAGTTTTGAACAAATTTGAATGATGTCATGGGATGTGTTGGTACAATTGGTTTGAAGTTCTGGGGGTTCCGGATAGGTTCCGGGATGTTTTAGGCCAAAAATCATAGTTGTAGCAGGTACACAAGGGTTGCAGGCCTCGGAACCCACCAGCACGGTTCGCACAAAATGAAGTGCGGCCGTAGTAGGTGCTGTGCGGACCGCACAAAATGTAGTGCGGCCGCAGTGGGGGACATTTCAATAGTCCTACTTCGGAAGATCATATCTCTTGATTTACAAGGAATTTTGAGATCATTCAAAAGAGAAAATTGTAGCCCTTCGTGTCTAGTTTCTAGAAAGGTAAAGATATTGCAATTTGGACATATATAATGAAAGTTATGGCCAAAATACTAAATCCTATCACTGCAGATGAAAACCTGTGCGGCCGCAGTCATTTTTGTGCGGACCGCACTAGTTTTGTGTGGACAGCGGTCGTTTTTGTGTTGTCCGTAGAGGTGGAAATTGTGGGGTACTCTATAAATACGAGGTTTTGGATTTTATTTAATATTTTGACCTAGAGAACTCAGATTTTGGCCATTTTTCGAAGGTTTTCAAGAAAATTCATCGGGGTAAGTGATTCTAACTCAGATTTGGCTAGAGTACATGAATCTATCATTGAATTCGTCATTTAATTCGTGATTTGGGATGGAATTTGGGAAAAAAATTGTGGAATCTTCCAAAAATATAAAATGATGATTTGAAGGACCAAATGGTACCGGAATTGGATAATTTTGGTATGGTTAGACTCGTGACGGTATGAGGATTCTGAAAATGTAAATTTTACCCGATTCCGAGACATGGGACTGGGGCTCGGGTTTTGGTAATTTTGGGAACCGTGCCCTTTGTTGATTGTTCTCGCTTGGGCCTTATTCCCTTAGCATATTGTGACGTATTCGTTCTATTAGATTCGATGCGTGTAGAAACCGATTTGAGGGGAAAATCCGTCGCGAGCTAGAGATTTAGCCAGTTCAATGTGAGTAATGATTGTAAATGATGTCTTGAGGGTTTGAAACCCCGGATTTGCACATCGTGGTGCTATATTGAGGTGAGACACCCGCTCGATGACAAGCGTAGGGTCGTGCATTATTGGGGATTGTGACTTGGTCCGTCCCGATTGATGATTTTATTGCGTATTTGACTGAAACTTATTTGCTATCATCATGATTTGGGCTGATTGCCATATTTGGGCTTTGTGCCAACTATTTGAACCCTTCGGGGATTTTTATTACTATTTCCTCACTATTTTGACTTATTACTTGAACTCAGTCATGATATTTTCCACTGTGTTACTACTCAGCCATCTTTACTCAGTTTTGAGACTTAACTGATATTTTTAAATGATGTTTTGGGCTGAGAAATACTGTTTTACAAGTGTCCGAGGGGCTTCTGATGATTTTTGGACTGAGTAAGGCCGAGGGCCTAGTTGTGAGGATACATTGATATTTATATGAGGCCGAGGGCTTGAGATACATAAATATGCCATGAGGTGGCTTGATTGATATGAGGTCGAGGGCATAGATTTGATGCCACGAGATGGATTAATATTGCGCTTGGGCCACAAGGGGCCCCTCCCAGAGTTTGTACACCCCCAGTGAGCGTGGGTACCTATTGTGATGTGAGATTGAGCCCGAGGGGCTGGTACTGTTCTAAGATGTTGCCCGAGGGTCGGATTTGTTGATGTTGTGCCCGAGGGGCGAACTTCTATTTTTTTACTTACCTGTCAATTACTTGTTTTACTTGTTAAAAAGGGATTTACTTGACTCTTTACTGTTTTACTATTTTTAAGTGATTTTTACTGCTTCAGTATAGAATGCCTTTTGTTTTACGTGTTTCTTACTTTTAGTCCTTATTTACATTTGTTACTCACTGAGTTGGAGTACTCACTTTACTCCATGCACCCTGTGTGCAGATTCAGGCATAGCTGATATCGCTCCTGAGTGGTGATTCCTCCAGTTCCAGGTGGTTTTTTGGAGACTACGAGGTAGTTGTTGACGTCCGTAGCCCCGTGTCTCTACTTCTCTATCATTTCTGTTTCCTTTCAAACACTTGTAGTAGTTTATGACTTTAGCAGACTAGTATTATGGTTTAGAGATGCTCGTGACTTGTGACACCTCAGTTAGGGCTGTGTCGGGTTGGACTTTCCGCATTGTTATCGATATTTTCACTATTTAGTATTTTTTTAAATCATGTTTAGACTATTTTTATGTTGATTAACTGCTTTAAAAGTTGAGTTGGGTTGAATTGACTGGCGTTGTCTTCACGAGAGGCGCCATCACGACCGAGTTCGGGGTTAGGGTCGTGACAAGTTGGTATCAGATCCTAGGTTACTTAGGTCTCACGAGTCATGAGCAAGTTTAGTAAAGTCTCGCGGATCGGTACAGAGACGTCTATATTTATCCTCGAGAGGCTGTAGAACCTTTAGGAAAACTTCACATTCTTGAAATTCTTGTTGTGCGAACTTGTTGATCCGAGTACTAAACTTCTGCTATTCCATTCTCTCACAAATGGTGAGGACACATGCTACCGGGCGGGGTGGACGACCACCAGTGCCACTAGTTGAGACCACCAGAGGCCGAGGACGTGGTCGTGGTCATGGCAGAGGTAGAGCAGCGAGGGCAGCACCTGTTGATCCACCAGCTTCCCCAACTCAAGATTAGGCTCCAGCTATGGATGCTCCAGCAGCACCAGTTCAGTCACCAGTTATGCCCATCGTGATTTCGGGTCTTCAAGAGGCCTTGGCACAGATCTTATTAGTTTGCACTGGCCTAGCTCAGGTGGTTTTAGCCACTACAGTCGCAGCTACTTTATAGGCTGGGGGAGGCAATCAGACTCCCGCCGCTCGCACACCTGAGCAGGTAGTGCAGGGACTTTAGACGTCGGGGGCGCATCCAGCCCAGCCGGTCACAGCTGCTCAGGAATATGTGGTTCCTGTCATGCCGGAGGATGAGCAGCGTAGATTGGAGAGGTTTGGTAGATTACAGCCTCCAACCTTCAATGGCACACAAGGCGAGGATGCCCAGGGCTTTTTGGATAAGTGTCGGAGGATGCTTCGTACTGCCGGTATTCTGGAGACCAGTAGGGTCGCTTTTACCAACTATTAGTTTTCAGGAGTGCTTTTACTTGGTGGGAGGATTTTGAGAGGTGTAGGCATGTTGGTGCAGTGCCCCTTACTTGGCAGCAGTTCTCCATTCTCTTCCTGGAGAAGTATGTGTCGCAGTCCCATAGAGAGGAGCTACGTAGACAGTTTGAGTGGTTGCGACAGGGGGATATGATTGTGTCACAGTATGAGTTGAGGTTTTCTGAGTTGGCTCGTCATGCCATCTTGACGGTTCCGACATATCGAGAAAGGATCAGGAGATTTGTTGATGGTCTTACTTACCACCTCCGTATTCTTATGACCAAAGAGAGGGTGACTGGTGCTACCTTCGAGAAGGTTGTTGATATCATCCGTGAGATTGAGACTGTTCGACGTTAGGAGCGAGAGGAGAGGGAGGCCAAGAGGCCGAGAGGATCTGGCAGCTATAGTGGTGCTCCTTCGAGGGGCCAGTTCCAGCACAGCAGAGGCCGTTCATTCAGGCCTGCTCAGTCAGCTCGCCCAGGTTATCGGGGGCATCTTCGAGTCATGATTATCATGGATCTCAGCAAGGTCAGTCCTCACTCAGCGCCCTTCCAGCTCAGAATGCATCTCGTGCTCCATCGGTTCAGGGTTCTTCTATGCCGAGTGCATCTGCTAGTCACTCCGGTGCGAGGGGTTCCCTTCAGTCCCCTTCTCCATCACCTGGGAGTTGTTATGAGTATGGTGAGATGGGCCACATGTGGAGGCAGTGTCCTCATCGTGTTGCTAGTTCGTCCCAGCAGAGGGGTCAGTCTTCGGCTTCAGCGCTAGTTTCTTTCCCACCACCCGCTCAACCAGGCAGGAGTGGAAGTCAGTCAGCCAGGGTCGCCCCAGAGGGGGAGGTCGATTAGGGGGCGGTTAGGCCCATTTCTATGCACTCCCAGGCAGACCCGATGCTATTGCTTTAGATGTTGTTATCACAGGTATTGTTTCAGCCTGCCACAGAGATGCCTCTGTATTATTTGATCCCGGTTTCACCTTTTCTTATGTGTCATCATATTTTGCTCATTATTTGGGTATGCCCCATAAGTTTCTTGCCTTACCTGTTCATATATCTACCCCGGTGGGCGATACTGTTGTTGTAGACCGTATGTACCGGTCATGTGTGGTGACTATTGGGGGTTTGAAGACCCGAGTGGATCTATTACTATTGAGCATGGTGGATTTTGATGTCATTTTGGGCATGGATTGGTTATCTCTATGTCGTGCTATTCTGGACTGTCATGCTAAGACGGTCACATTGGCTATGCCGGGTGTGCCACGGATCGAGTGGCGAGGTGTGATAGATTACGTTCCTAGTAGAGTGATCTCTTTCTTGAGATCCCAACGTATGTTTGGGAATGGTTATCTTTCATACCTAGCATTTGTGAGGGATGTTGGAGCTGAGACTCCCAATATTGATTTTGTTCCAGTTGTGAGGGATTTTCCCGATGTGTTTCCTGCAGACCTGCTGGGCATGCCACCGGACAGGGATATTGATTTTGGTATTGATCTGGTGACGGGCACTCAGCCCATTTCTATTCTGTCGTATTGTATGGCATCAATAGAGTTGAAGGAATTGAAGGAGCAACTTCAGGAGCTCCTATATAAGGGGTTCATTCGGCCTAGTGTGTCACCTTGAGGTGCACCGGTTCTGTTTGTGAAGAAGAAGAATGGCACAATGAGAATGTGCATTGATTATAGGCAATTGAACAAAGTAACAATTAAGAACAAGTATCATTTGCCTCGCATTGATGATTTATTTGACCAGCTTCAGGGAGCGAGGGTGTTCTCCAAGATTGATCTCCATTCAAATTATCACCAGTTGAATATCAGGGACTCGGATATTCGTAAGACGGCTTTCAGGACCCAATATGGTCATTATGAGTTCTTGGTGATGTCTTTTGGGCTGACCAATGCCCCAGCAGCGTTCATGCATTTGATAAATAGCGTGTTTCGGCCTTATCTCGATTCATTCGTCATAGTCTTCATTGATGATATTCTGGTGTATTCGCGTAGTCAGGAGGAGCACGCGGAGCATTTGAGAGTTGTATTGTAGAGATTGATGGAGGAGAAGCTTTATGCAAAATTCTCCAAGTGTGAGTTTTGCCTTGGTTCAATGGCTTTCTTGGGACACGTGGTGTCCAACGAGGGTATTCAGGTTGATCCGAAGAAGATAGAGGCGGTTCAGAGTTGGCCCAAACCGTCCTCAGCCATAGAGATTCGCAATTTTCTTGGTTTGGCAGGCTATTATCGCCGGTTTGTTCAGGGATTCTCATCTATTGCATCACCCTTGACCAAGTTGACTAAGAACGGTGCTATATTTGTATGGTCGGACGAGTGTGAGGAGAGTTTTCAGAAGCTCAAGACAGCTTTGACCACAGCTCCAGTGTTGGTTTTACCATCAGCTTCAGGTTCATATACCATGTATTGTGATGCTTCGAGAGTTGGGATTGGTTGTGTGTTGACGCAGGAGGGTAGAGTTATAGCTTATGCTTCTCGTCAGTTGAAGCTCCATAAGAAGAACTACCCCGTTCATGATTTGGAGTTGGCTGCCATTGTTCAGTATTGAAGATTTGGAGGCATTACTTGTATGGCGTATCTTGTAAGGTGTTCACTAATCATCGTAGTCTTCAGCATTTGTTCAAGCAAAAGGATCTTAATTTGAGGTAGCGGAGATGGTTGGAGTTGCTTAAGGATTATGATATCACTATATTGTACCATCTAGGAAAGGCCAATGTGGTGGCCGATGATTTGAGCCAAAAGGCAGTGAGTATGGGGAGTTTGGCATATATTCCAGTTGGGGAGAGACCTCTTGCAGTTGAAGTTCAGGCCTTGGCCAATCGGTTTGTGAGATTAGACATTTCGGAGCCCAGTCGAGTATTAGCTTGTGTCGTATTGGTCTTCCTTATATGATCGCATCAGAGAGCGCCAGTATAATGATCTGCATTTGCTAGTCCTTAAGGACAGAGTTTAGCATGATAATGCCAGAGATGTGACCATCGGCGATGATGGGCTGTTGAGGATGCAGGGCCGGATTTGCGTGTCCAATGTGGATGGGCTTCGGGAGTTGATTCTGGAGGAGGCCCATAGCTCTCGGTATTCCATCCATCCGGGTGCCGCGAAGATGTATCAGCATTTGAGGCAGCACTATTGGTGGAGAAGAATGAAGAAAGATATTGTGGGATTTGTAGCTCGGTGTCTCAATTGTCAGCAGGTGAAATATGAGCATCAGAGACCGGGTGGCTTGCTACAACAGATGGATATTCTTGAGTGGAAGTGGGAGGGAATCACTATGGACTTGTTGTTGGACTTCCACGGACTTTAAGGAAGTTCGATGCTATTTGGGTGATTGTGGATCGGCTGACCAAGTCCGCGCACTTCATTCCTATGTATACTACCTATTCTTCAGAGCGGTTGGCAAGGATTTATATCCGGGAGATTGTTCGTTTGCATGGTGTTTCAGTTTCCATCATTTCAGATAGCGGTACTCAGTTTACTTCACAGTTTTGGAGAGCCGTGCAGAGAGAGTTGGGTACTCAAGTTGAGTTGAGCACAACTTTTCATCCTAAGACGGACGGGCAGTCCGAGCGTACTATTCAAATATTGGAGGACATGTTGTGTGCTTGTGTTATTGATTTCGGAGGGTCATGGGATGAGTTCATACCACTTGCAGAGTTTGCTTATAACAACAGCTACCAGTTGAGTATTCAGATGGCTCCATATGAGGCTTTGTATGGGAGGCGGTGCAGATCTCCAGTTGGTTGGTTCGAGCTCGGTGAGGTCAAGCAATTGGGGACTGATTTGGTACAGGATGCTTTGGAGAAGGTGAAGGTGATTCAGGAGAGGCTTCGTACATCGTAGTCGAGGCAAAAGAGTTATGCTGATAGGAAGGTTTGAGATGTGTCCTACATGGTTGGCGAGAAGGTTCTGTTGAAGGTTTCACCCATGAAGGGTGTTATGGATTTGGGAATAAAGGGAAATTGAGTCCTTAGTTCATTGGGCCTTTTGAGGTGCTTCGGAGGATTGGGGAGGTGGCTTAAAAGCTTGCTTTTCCACCCATCTTGTTGAGTATGCATCCGGTATTTCGTGTTTCTATGCTCCGGAAGTATATTAGGGATCCGTCTCATATTTTGGATTTCAGCACAGTTTAGTTAGATGATGATCTAACCTATAATGTGGAGCCAGTAGCTATTTTGGGTCGTCAGGTTCGGAAGTTGAGGTCAAAGGATATAGCTTCAATAAAAGTGCAGTGGAGAGGTCGGCCCGTGGAGGAGACTACCTGGGAGACCGAGCGGGAGATGCAGAGCGGATATCCTCACCTGTTTGAGGCTTCGGGTATGTTTCTTGACTCGTTCGAGGACGAAAGTTTGTTTAAGTTGGGGAGGATGTGACGACCCGGCCAGTCGTCTCATGAGTTACCGCTCCGTTTCCCCATTTCAACTTCTTTATGCTTTGTTATCCGTGTTTTTGTAGTATCGGGTTGGTCGGATCGAGTCCTGAATGAGTTTGGTGAAGTTTGAGATACTTAGTCACTTTTAAGAAGGCTTAAGTTCGAAAAGTGAACCGGATGTTGACTCATGTGTTAGAAGGCTCAGAAGTGAGTTCGGATGGTTCGGTTAGCTTCAGGAGGTGATTTGTGACTTAGGTGCGCGATCGGAATGGGTTTTGGAGTTGTAGAGAAGATTTAGGCTAAAATTGGCGAAATTGATATTTTGGCGATTTCCGATTGATAGGCGAGATTTTGATATAGGGGTCAGAATGGAATTCCGAGAGTTACAGTAGCTTCGTTGTGTCATTTGGGATGTGTAAGCAAAATTTCAGGTCATTCGGACAAGATTTGATAGACTTTTTGATTGAAAGCATAATTTAAGAGTTCTTGGAGTTCTTAGGCTTGAATCCTATGTTAAATTGGTTATTTGATGTGTTGTGAGCGTTCCGAAGTTTTGAACAAATTTGAATGATGTCATGGGATGTGTTGGTACAATTGGTTTGAAGTACCAGGGGTTCCGGGTAGGTTCCGGGATATTTTAGGCCGAAAATCATAGCTGTAGCAGGTCCAGAAGGGTTACAGGCCTCGGAACCCACCAGCGCGGTCCGCACAAAATGAAGTGCGGCCGCGGTAGGTGCTGTGCGGACCGCACAAAATGCAGTGCGGCCGCAGTGGGGGACATTTCACTAGTCCTACTTCGAAAGCTCATATCTCTTGATCAATAAGGAATTTTGAGATTATTCCAAAACAAAAGTTGTAGCCCTTCGTGTTTAGTTTCAAGAAAGATAAAGATATCGCAATTTGGACATCTGTAGCGAAAGTTATGGCCAAAATACTAAAGCCTATCACTGCATATTAAAACCTGTGCGGCCGCAGTCGTTTTTATGCGGACCACACTGGTTTTGTGCAAACCGCGGTCATTTTTGTGCGGTTCGCAGAGGTGAAAATCTGTGGGGTACTCTATAAATACGAGGTTTTGGGTTTTATTTAATATTTTGACCTAGAGAGCTCGGATTTTGGCAATTTTTCGAAGGTTTTCAAGAAAATTCATCGGGGTAAGTGATTCTAACTCAGATTTGGCTAGAGTACATGAATCTATTATTGAATTCATCATTTAATTCGTGATTTTGGGATGGAATTTGGGAAGAAAAATTGTGGAATCTTCTAAAAATATAAAATGATGATTTGAAGGGCCAAATGGTACCAGAATTGGATAATTTTGGTATGGTTAGACTCGTGACGGTATGAGGATTCTGAAAATATAAATTTTACCCGATTCCGAGACGTGGGACTGGGGCTCGGGTTTTGGTAATTTTGGGAACCGTGCCCTTTGTTGATTGTTCTCGCTTGGGCCTTGTTCCCTTAGCATATTGTGACGTATTCGTTCTGATTTTGGATAGATTCAATGCGCGTGGGGGCTGATTTGAGGGGCAAAGGAGTCGCGAGCTAGAGATTTAGCCAGTTCGAGTTGAGTAATGATTGTAAATAATGTCTTAAGGGTTTGAAACCCCGGATTTTCACATCGTAGTGCTATATTAAGGTGAGACACCCGCTCGATGACGAGCGTGGGGTCGTGCACTATTGGGGATTGTGACTTGGTTCGTCCTGATTGATGATTTTACCGCGTATTTGACTGAAACTTATTTGCTACCATCATGATTTGGACTGATTGCCATATTTGGGCTTTGTGCCAACTATTTGAACCCTTCGGGGATTTTTATTATTATTTCCTCATTGTTTTGACTTATTACTTGAACTCAGTCATGATATTTTCCACTATTTTACTACTCAGCCATCTTTACTCAGTTTTGAGACTTAAATGATATTTTTAAATGATGTTTTGGGCTAAGAAATATTGTTTTACTATTGACCGAGGGGCTTGTGATGATTTTTAGACTGAGTAAGGCCGAGGGCCTAGTTGTGAGGATACATTGATACTGATATGAGGCCGAGGGCCTAAGATACATAAATATTCCACGAGGTGGCTTGATTGATATGAGGCTGAGGGCCTAGATTTAATGCCACGAGATGGCTTAATATTGCGCTTACGCCGTAAAGGGTCCCCTCCCGGAGTCTGTACACCCCCAGTGAGCGCGGATACCCATTGTGATGTGAGATTGAGCCCGAGGGGCTGATATTGTTCTGAGATTGAGCCCGAGGAGCTGGTACTGTTCTAAGATGTTGCCCGAGGGGCGGATTTGTTGATGTTGTGCCTGAGGGGCGAACTTCTATTTTTTTACTTACCTGTCAATTACTTGTTTTACTTGTTAAAAAGGGATTTACTTGACTCTTTACTGCTTTACTGTTTTTAAGTGATTTTTACTGCTTCAGTATAGGATGCCTTGTGTTTTACGTGTTTCTTACTTTTAGTCCTTATTTACATTTGTTACTCACTGAGTTGGAGTACTCACTTTACTCCCTGCACCTTGTGTGCAGATTCAGGTGTAGCTGATATCGCTCCTGAGTGGTGATTCCTCCAGTTCCAGGTGGTTTTTTGGAGACTACGAGGTAGTTGTTGACGTCCGTAGCCCCGTGTCTCTACTTCTCTATCATTTCTGTTTCCTTTCAAACACTTGTAGTAGTTTATGACTTTAGCAGACTAGTATTATGGTTTAGAGATGCTCGTGACTTGTGACACCTCAGTTAGGGCTGTGTCGGGTTGGACTTTCCGCATTGTTATCGATATTTTCACCTTCCTGCCTCCCGAACCATTTTCCTTCTAACTTGAATCATCTTCTTTCAACTGCTTCCCTCAAAGACTACTTCCTTTAAAGCTGGCGCTTTCCTTCCACTAGAGTTACTTCCCTCCGACTGGTGTTTTCACTTCTCTAAAAACTGCTGGGAATAACCAATAAATAGCAACAGAGACTAAGATAAGATATGCCATTAAATGAGTATGACTGAGTATATGTAACTGCAATTTAAGAAAATACTCAACAGCATATATGATCTCAGTGGGTCCCAACAGAATAAGCATATAGCCTAAACATGGTTTCTGACGTGGATCACAGCTCAAATACTCTAGCATGTATAAATTTCATGAATAGAAATAAGATTAGGTAACTACACAGTATCACAGAATCAAGCGAGTCTTAATTCACACGGTGCACCCCCATACGCATGTCACCCAGCATGTGCGTCACCTCAACATCAAACACATAACACGTATATTCAAGGGTTCATACCTTTAGCATCAAGTTTAGAAGTGTTACTTACCTCGAACAAGTCAAATTAATTACTGAGCAAGCCAAGTGATGCTCCAAAGCTGCCATCTCCGCACGTACCGACCTCCGAACAATTCAAAACTAGCCAAAAGCAAATCAAGAACATCAAATAATAAAGGTGGATCTTTAATCAAGAGCCCAAAGTTAACTAAAAAGTAAGCCTGGGCCCGCACCTCGGAACCCTACAAAATTCACAAACTCCGACAACCCATTCAATTACGAGTCCAACCATACTAGTTTCACTCAAATCTGACTCCAAATCGATGTTCAAAACTCAAAAATTTACTTTATGATATTTTAAACAAAACCCCCAAATTTTCACTTTGAAATCATCAATCAAATGCCAAAAATGAAGATGGATTCATGAAATATAACCAAAATCAAGTATAGAGTTCATATATTGGTTTTTTTCTTTCTGGGTTTCTTAGGGCCCTCCGTCTTCAGAACGGTCCACTTGGTCAACACTTACCCCAATCCACATATGGTAGAAATCACCTCCAAAATCGCCCAAATCTGAGCTCCCCAACTTAGCATATGATCAAATGAATAATTCCTCGATATTATATCTTTTTGTCCAGCTGTTCTACCTCGTTTCTCATGCCAAACGATTTCGAAACTCGCTTTTCATGTCTCCAATGGATTCCTTGTGAAATTCCAGTCAAATTAGGCTCTTGAATCACTCCATTTGACCTTATAATGAAGGAGATATATTGGTATCAATCTTTGCAAATAGTGCAGATTTTTAAATACGAATTCAGTGGCAATTTTGTAATTAATCTGAAAAAATCTAGCAACTCAATTCTTAGTAAAATGATCATAAATTCCCCATACGATGTCGGAACTTGATGATTCCTGTTGCTATGGTTCCAAAATTAAGATACATATCTAATGCTTCAATCAAAACAAAAATTGGAGCTCATTTGTTTAATGTGGTACCACTTATGCTTGAAGAAACGACGTCGAAACATCACAAACGAGCGCAACACAACCCAAACCTATCCGAAACTCACTCTAGCCCCTCGAGACCCCATCCGAACATACCAACAAGGACCATAACATAACACGGACTTATTTGAGGCCTCAAATCATGCATAACAATATTAAAACCACGAATCACACCTCAAATCAAACTTCATGAACTTTAAATCTTTCAACTTCCAAAAATCGTGTTGAACCTTATCAAATCAACCCGGAATGAGCTAAAATTTTACAGACAAGTCCCAAATGACATATAAAAGCTATTCAAATTCCAGGAACCACAATCTGAACCCGATATCATTAAACTCAACTCTCGGTCAAACTTATGAACTTTCCAAACCTTCAAATTTCCAACTTTCACCGAATAGTGCTGAAACCTTCTAGAAATATCCAAATGCAAATACAGGCATACGCCTAAGTCCAAAGTCACCATCCTGATCTAATGGAACCATCAAAACTCTGATCCGAGGTCAAGTACTAAAAAAAATCAAACTTGGTTAACTCTCCCAACTTAAAGCTTCCTAGTTGAGAATCATCCTTCCAAATCAATTCCGAATAACCTGAAAACCAAAATCGACGATTCAGAAAAGTCATAATACATCATATGAAGAAAATCAATACTTCAAACGGTTGAACAGAATGCAAATGCTCAAAACGTCCGTTCGAGTCGTTACAAGTACATTCCTAATTTCTCTCTTTTGCTCATCTTATCTGAACGCTATGAATGTGCTAGTTATCTTTTGAGAATTATAGTTGTTTATGATGTTCATAATTAGTATGGGAATGCTTATGTTTATGATAGTGTATTGTCTGCATGATTATTTGTCCTTCCTTTTGAGTCTTTAATTAATGATTAATCAAGTTATCAGATGATTCTTGATAATTTTCATTTATGAGTTCCAACAGTCCACACGTTTAAGCTATAATGTGCCTTGAATGATTGTTCATACTTACCTAAACTTCATAGCCTTCCATTGATGATTCTGCAGTGATCTTTACCTTTACATATTGTATCCCTATATTTTGTTTAGTCTTGTAGTTGAGTTTATTGTTTGATAATCTTGATTAAGATGAATCTGAAAGTTCGTAAGTTCTGACATGAAAATCTGAGTGTCTAAATGCTTTCCTTCACTATACCTGTATCTGCTAAACCTAAAGGCAAATTTTGGGTTGTTACTATGGAATTCTCATGGTTATACCTAACTGTTGGATGCATTTGCACGAAACCATCTTGTTTAAGTTAAACTGTATTCTTTTCATGAACCTATACTACATACATTCTGTTAATATTAGGTTGTCCTTATAACAACCCGACAGGTCGGTTTGAGAGTATGAGCCCCAAACCCCTATTTATTGCTTCCTCTATTTTACTTTCTGATTACTTGAATTGCTGGGGTTCTTGGTGTCAGGTTTGGGAGAGTTTCGGAGTGGAATGGGACACATAGTCCCAAATTTGAAGATTGAGTTGTAAGAGTTGATCGTAGCTTGACTTATGCAAAGACGATTTTAGAATGGATTTTGTTGATTCCAATAGTTCCATATGGTAATTTTTTTTCTTAGGAGCTCATCCGGATGTTGATTTGGAGGTCTGTAGGTCATTTCGGAGTTAATTGGCGAAAGCTGGAAAAATTAGAAGGTTTTTAGGAAGTTTGACCGGGGGTGGGCATTTTGATATCGAGGCCAGATTCCAATTCCGGAAGTTGGAGTAGGTCTGTAATGTCAAATGTGACTTGTGTGAAAAAATTTGAGGTCAATCGAACGTATTTTGATAGGTTTCGGCATTGAATATGGAAGTTAGAAGTCTATAATCTCATTAAGCGTGAATTGGGGTGCGATCTGTGGTTTTAGCATTGTTTGATATGATTTGAAGGCTTGACTAAATTCATATAATGTTTTAAGACTTGTTGGTAGGTTTGTTTGAGGTCCCTGGAGCCTCGGTGGATTTCAAATGGTTAACGGATTGGAATTTGGAATTGGATGATGGCTGAAGTCTCATATTGCTGGTGTCTGGTTGCCTTCTATGTGTTCGCAAAGGTGCTCCCACGTTCGCGTAGAGGAGTTCGAGTGTTACTAGGATTTTTGCCTTTGCATTCGTGAAGCTTTTGAGTATTAGGTCTACGAGTTCGCGAGAGGGCCTACACATTCGCGTAGAGGAGCGGACAGTGGGGAATCAGGCTTTAAGCCTACGTATTCGCGAGTGAGGATCCACGTTCACGGAGGCCCGGAGGCAGTGTGCATCGCGGTTTCCAACGGGCCCTCGCTTTCGCATAAGAGGTTTTGTTGGGCAGTGACTTTTGTACTTCGCGAATGCGAGGCAAGTTTCACGTTCGCGAAGAAGAAAACACCTGGGCAGAACTTAAATATTCAAAATCAAGGGTTTTCTCTCATTTTTATTTTGGGACTTTGAGAGCTCGGATTGAGGTGAAATTTTAGGGGATTTTCAGAGAAAATATTTGGGTAAGGATTCTTTACTCATTTTGATTATATTCTACTAATCTGTCATTAATGTTTTCATTTAATTAAGGATTTGGGTTGAGAAATTGGGGGGGAAAGGTGTGAAATTCTTAGACCAAATTTTGAGGTTTTGATCGAGGTTTTGGTAATAGATTTGTGTAATTTTAGTATGGGTAGACTCGTGGTTGAACGGGTATTCAGATTTTGTGACTTTTTCCTGATTTCGAGATGTGGGCCTGGGTCGACTTTTTGGGGAGATTTTATAATTTCTTGTTAAAGTCATGATTTCATTATTTAGATTAGTTTCTTATAATTATATTTATAGTATGTAATTGCTTTTGGGTAGATTTGGGCCGCTCGGAGTCAAAAAGTTGAGGCAAAGTCATTCTTATTGATTGATTGAGCGAGGTTTTAGGTAAGTGACTTGTCTAACCTTGTGTGGGGGAAATTCCCTTAGGATTTGGTACTGATGTGGTATGTGATATGTGAGTGCTATGTAGTCGAGGTGACGAGTGCGTACACGGGCTAAATGTTGAAATTTCGGTCATTGCTAATTAGTTTCCTTTTTATGCTTTAATTGAGTTGTTCTAGCACGTGTCGTCATCATGTTTAGCCAAATTTCGCATGTCTACGTGTCTCATCTCTTAATCAATTTGTAAAACATACTTAGTTGAGTTACTTGTTTCCTTGATTTCCGTGTTCGTTCTTTAACTATAGGATTCCTTGCTTCTAATATCATTGTTTCATTTACTACATGTTGACTTTCATGACTCTTGTTGAGATGACTGTTTGGTTGTGGCACGAAGTTTCTTCCGTGTGGAGTGTTATTGCCACGAGGTTTCTTCCGTACGAAGTGTTATTGGTACGAGGTTTCTGTCGTGCGGAGTGTTATTGTGGCATAAGATTTCTGCCGTGTGGTTACTGTTTTTCCTCTATTTGTTGTGTTGTTTGTTGTTTGTTGTTGTTCTTGTTCCTTAATGTAAGACATTCGTTTCCTTACATGTTGTAATTGTCTTCTTGTTTTCCTGTGTTGTTACTTTCCTTACATTCTAACAGTTTCATTAACCTGCCATTCCTTTTTATCATTTCACCTTCTGCCTTATTTCTTATATTCTAGTAGGGCCCTGACATGACCTCATCACTATTCTACCGAGGTTAGGCTTGGCACTGAGAGAATTAAGGGTTCAAACAATAGGCACATTAAAGTAGCAAAGAAATTGATAGAAAATTAGATGAGATGGTTGTGCGAATGGGATAATAATAAATTAGAGCTTGATATAAAATTGAAGGAGCAATTGAATTAGATTTACTAATCATGCATAGAATTTGAAGTATTAGTCCTTAAACTTTAGAATAAAATATATCACTCTTTGAGTTATAATGAAATACTACCTGGGAAAAGCAAACTACAATATCATAAAATGCGCAATAATATATAAAGAGAGAAAAATAGAGATAAAGTGAGGCTAATCATACTTTAAGTTAACTTAAAAATACAATAAACGATCAAAATAATATTCAAAAATATTATTGATAATTTCAAATAATAAAATAATTCTGAGCAATAGAATAAAAGTCTAAGACAAATGAAATTTTCAATTCTATATATAATAAGGTGAGTAATACTGGTTAACATTAAGTCAAAGTGACAAACTAATGAAAAATCGCATGATAATATAATAATTTTAAGCGAAAATAACTCAAAAAGGATAAACAATGAACAAAAAGAGAGACAAATTTAGCTTTTTAAAAAAATAAAAGAGAAAATCTCACTTATACCCATTAATTTCAAACTATTTACCCTTTAATGCCCAGACCCAAATTATTTAGAGAACATCTCACTTTATACCCATTAATTCTAAACTATTTACCCTTTAATGTAGAGGTGGGCATAATATCCGAAAAACCGAATTCCGAACCGAACCAAATTAATTTGGTATTTCGGTTTTGGTTTTTTCGGTATTTCAGTTTATTTCGATACAGAAATTTTGGTATTTCGGTAATTCGGTATGGTATACGGTATTGAATTTTTGGTATACCGAAATACCGAAATAGTTTAATGAGGTGAGATCAATGTTTCGGTGTCCCTGTCATTATTAGTTCTGATTGATTTTATTTATAACTTGAGTTGCTGGATAATCCATGAAACAAATTATAGTGTGTCCATGAATTGTTGGAGCAAGAAGTTAAAAATAGGTGGAATAGGCGGATGACTTTTCGAAGCACATTTGCTTTTGAAGAATTCTAGTGTCTATCTGTAGGCATGCAGTGAAGCTGGTTTAAATTCTTTTCATTGTCCAATATGTCACTGATTGTATAAATATTGAAGTGGTTTAAGTGAACGTACAGAAGTCGATGATTTGTATGGAGGTAAGCTATCGTGTCTCTTGCATTATACTACTTTCGTTTGCTTTTAGTACTCACTTTTGGCTTGGATAATTTCCATTTCATACCAAATAGGGTTCTGGTTGCCCGTGGTTTCTTTTATGATTAATTAAATCATAGAAGCTTTATGGGGCAGTTTAATACTTCTCATATTTGTGTAATACTGCCCCGTGTATTAAGAAAATGGAAGTTACAAATCACTCTATCTGTGGTCTCAGAGAAATGTGAACCCTTTTTTCAACTCTCATCTTAAAAATTGGACCAGTAAACTAATCATCATTATTTAATATGAGGTGAGATCATTTAATGGAACTATTTTCTAGCATAAATGAACTAAGTTGATCTTTTGGTGGAATCTCAAACAACATGGATTACATCAGTCAATGAAGTGGGGGAGACATTGAAGATTTGGTTTAAACTGAAATCGTACCGAAATAGTACCAAATCAAAATAAGAAATACCGAACCATACCGAAATATTATGGTACGATATTTGGTATATACAATTGATAAATCGAATACCGAAATAGCGAACCGAAATTCTTAAATACCGAACCGAAATACCGAACTCCCACCCCTACTTTAATGCCCAGACCCAAATTATTTACTTTTTCTACCCATGTGACCCAAACTATTTACCCGGCTCATGCATTAGCTTATTCCCCTCATTTAATACCTCACTTAACGCTATTTCACCCAGCCATTTCTTTTATTTCAAAAATCCAATAGTCAAACCATGAGAAATCATATTTCATATAGTAGTTACTGGTTTGACTTGTGAATTTTCTGTCACGACCCATTTCCATAATAGGTCATGATGGCGCCCAACACCATTGCCGGGCAAGCCAACGCGGAAACTACCAAATAAGTTCTCATTTTACTTTTACCAAATAATTTTAATAATTCCTTAAGTTAAGATTAGGACAGGCAATAACCAATAATGCATCAAAAATAATTATACAATCCTCAAAATAATAATCTACTAATGTGTGTGCCAAGACCTGGTGTCACAAGTTATGGACAACTAGTATAATATACAAAAGAATCACACTATCCTACTGTACGAAACAGAATAGACAACAAAAATACATAAGAGAAACTCCTTCAGGCTGCTAAACGGCTTGGGAAGGGAAGCAGCTCACCGTAGAAGTCTCGAAATCTGCTTAGGGATGCGCACCAGACTGATCAAATCATATACAATTAAGTTCAGAATGTAGTATGAGTACGTAAACAATATGTACCCAGTAAGTATCCCGTCTAATCTTGAAGAAGTAGAGATGAGAGGTCGACTTGATACTTACTAGGATCAAATAATATGAGAAAGAATTTATACTAAGCATGGATAGCACAATTAATTAATATATTTTTTTGGTAAGGAAAAACAGTTCATTTTCCAGATAATGTTATGGGTATCCATTTACGTTTCAAGGCATATATGAAGTTTGGTCCACATAAAAGTACTAAGTAAAACAAGCGCAAGTAACATCGAGGGACGTACGGCCCGATCTAACATAAAAGTAAATTGTACACTGCCGAGGATCGAACGGCACAAACAATAGATGCATCTATTATCCCGCTCGCGAATCACACGTGCGACGCGGTCAAATATAAATAAACTCAACAACAAGTAGACAATAATGTATATATGAGAAGTAGTTATTCACAGGAATATTCAAATTATCTTTTAAAATACCAAGGAAGCTAAGGTTCCTCTTACTAGTCTCATTTACCTTAATCAACATGATTTATATGAATCTGAATTTAACATGAAGTTACAAGAATATCACATAGAGCATGATTCTGGGTCCTAGACTACCCGGACATAGCATAATAGTAGCGACGCACGGACTCTCGTCATCTAGTAGTGCGTACGTAGCCCCCGCATATAGTAGCAATTAATTCGATTATTACACCTATGGGGACAATTCCCTCTTACAAAGTTAGAAAGGAGACCCATCTCGCTCCAAGTGTACTTCCAAATGCCAAGAAAGAGCCCAAACTCTCAATTTGGAGCCGAACGATCCAAAACTAGTTAAATGAGATAGGAACTAGTCAATATAAGTTCACAAGATCGTATTCTAACTATTTAAGCAATTCCCTAATCCTCAACCCAAGTTTCCTAAAATCCGATCTCGGGTCCACGTGCCCAGATTCGAAAAATTTTCGAACGAAGTTATTCTCTATAACCTAAGGATCAATAATATATGATTTCTAATTCATTTCATAACATATTTTGTGGTTAAATCTAACTTTTGTTAAAACCTTAGGTTTTGCTCTAACCCCTTGATTTTACCTAAATTCTAGTATTTAATCTACCTAAGACACAAGTATTAAACTAAGAATAAGTGGGATAAACTTACCTCAAGATGCTAGGTGGAAGTCTTCTCTCAAAAGCTCCCAAAATCGCCAATGGAGGAGTGAAAAATGGTAAAAATGACTTAGAACCTGTATTAAATGAAGCTCACTGCTTTAGCGATTTCCGCATCTGCGGTCCCGCTTCTGCAAGGAAGAAACCGCATCTGCGAAAATGGGCCAAGCGGGCTGGGACTGCTTCTACGGTCTTGAAGCCGCTTTTGCAGCTTGGGAGCCGCTTCTACGGTTCCTGACCTGGCCTGCCTTGCCCGCTTCTGCAATAGGAGGACCGCTTCTGCAGTCTCGCACCTGCGGTCAACCAACCGCAGGTGCGGTTATGACAGAAGCAGATGCTTCAGCACTTCTCAAAAATTTCAACTTCACTCGAGCCTCGTCTGATTGACGCTTGGGGCTCCCGGGCCCCGCCTGAACATATCGACAAGTCTGAAATCACGAGATGGACCTACTCGAACCTTCGAAACGCCTGAAACAACGCTAAATCCAAGAATCACCTCTTAAAACCAAATGAATCAAACTTATGAACTTCAAGTTCTTAATTTTCCTCTAACGAGCCAAAACGCCCTTAAACTACTCGGATTAACATCAAATTTTGCGGGCAAGTCTTAAATATTATATCGGATCTGTACCAGGATTCGAAACCAACCTGCGAGCCTGATACCCGTAGGATCAATCATTACTTAGTTTCTTTAAATCCTTAAAACTTCAGATTAACAATTTCAAATAAAAATTCATTACTCGGGCTAGGGACCTCGGAATTCGATTCCGGGCATACGCCTAGGTTCCATATTTTCCTACGGACCCTCTGGGACCGTCAAATCACGAATTCGGGTCCGTTTGCTCAAAATATTGACCAAAGTCAATCTTAGCCCTTTAAGAAAATCCTAAGGAAATCAAATGGGCATATTTCACTCCAAACTCTTCCAAATCCCGAATCAACCATCTCCGCTAGTCGTAAATTAGTTAAAGCAAGCGCAAAAAGTTTTATTTAAGGGAACGGAATTCTAAAAGGCAAAACGACCAGTCGGGTCGTTACATTTTCTTCAGATTTTGTTTCTAATTCAATATTATTGTACATTAGTTTCACTCCAAAATCCTCTTTCTATATTAGTTTTGTTTTTGGTATTTATTTATATTTCCGAACCCATGTGTTATTGCAGTTATATATTAAGTTTTCCATATCTGATTTTTTTGTGTGTATGAAGATCCACCATTGATGAGCTTGAAGCTCCTGTATTTAAAATTTTATTTTGAAGATTTATTATTTGATTCGATGTGGGTGCTATAAAATATTGATTATAGTACCTTCAAGTAAGCTTCCCGGATCTGAATTTTTATGTGTATTTAAATACTCACCATTGTTGGGTTTGAAGCTCCTGAATTTAAAATTTTTATTTTGAAAATTTCTTATTTGATTCAAAGTGGGTGCTGTTAAATATTGCTTATAGTACCTTCTGGAAGTTCATACTGAAATTTGATAGTATTTGGAGCTGATTTGAGATGATTGAGATCAAAAGTTTTGGTTGAAATATAGTTGAACCAGGGAAGAAGATGAATTTGTATTATATATCCAAATAGTATACAAATATACCATTTTGGTATACTACTATAGTTTACAATATACTGCAACGGTATATTGTAATAATCGAAGAAGAACACAGTTACCTAACAGTATACCGCTACAGTATACAATATACTATAGGAGTATATAGTTATACTGCAACCGTATACTATTATAGTATACAATATATTGTTATAGTATACTGTAATAATATGGGATATACTGTAACAGTATGTTGTAATAATATACAATATACCATAATAGTATACTTATTACCCGTAAATTCACTTGCCTTTTCCCTTTTAATTTGCTTTAAGCTTTTACCCAACGTGAGAGACAAATTGAAAATTCAAATCTTTTTTTCGTTTTGATTCATTCTATGACTTGAATTCCAAGTGTGAGCATGTGATTTTAGCCATATATGAGATACTCCTATAAAATCAAAGAAAATAGATTTTTTTCAATTAATTGCCATTTTTATAGGATTTTTGTAGTATTTTTCGTTAATTATTTGATTTTCTATGCATGTTTACTTTTATTAAAATCATGAAAAATACCAAAAATATCATGCATTGAATTTAGATTTTGTGTTCATATTTTAGGATTAATTGGTTAATTAATTGCTTTATTACAACGAAAATCACAAAAAATACCATTCATTTTACATTTTTAGATTTTAATGCTAGATTAGTAATTTCCTCTTCATTAATTTAGGATTAACTAATTTTTGTAAATATTAAATTAGATAATTAGTTAATTTTGCAAATTAGATTAATTTAGAATTTAATTTAGGATTTTAATTAATTAAAGAAAAAGAAAAAGAAAACAAAGAGAAAATGAAAAATGAAAAAGATTTTATCTTAGTGTATTGGGTCAAATTTCAATTAGCCCAAATACAATTCCCAATTCCGCCAGGCCCAAAAACCAGTCGACCCGGTCCAATTCCCCCAACTAAACCAAACGGCGTTGTTTGGTAACGTTCAATCTCAGTCTTTGATCTTTTATGATCGGATGGCTGGGAACTAACCTTTCCCCTCCCTTATAACTGTCTAAATGGACCCCTTAAACCCTAAAGACCTCATTCAGTTTCTCTTCTCTCCCACTCTAACTAACCCTAGCCGCCCCAAAACCCCTCACCCTCTCCACCGTCCTCTGCCGCCTGGAAATCGCCCACGGCGGCGGCACCAGTCCAAATCACCTCAAAACTTCACCCTGTGATCTTCATCTCCCCCTCATCTCATATCCCTTTGTGGATTCCTCCAAAACTCCTCAGACCTCTCCAAATTTTGGATCTGAGAAGTTAACTTACCCAACCCCCAAATTTGTCTGACCAGACCACTCCCGAACCCAACCAAATCACTACCTCATACTCATCACCACACCCTCTTCATCATTCCACCATCAATTTGACCCAAAACCCCACCAAATTCCCCCAAATCTAGATCTAGAACAACAAACAGAAAACCCTAGTTTGTCCTCTTCTTGATTTTTTTCCGAGCTTTTAAGACTCGATTTGATCGAAACCTACGCTAATTGATTGTTCTCAGCGAGAACGATTGATTAGCGTTATTTTTGGTTTACCGAAGTCCTTTCAAGCCATCCGTCCCTGTTGTCTATGTTAGGTATACCTGTTATCCTTTTTCCCCTCTTTTTCTTTCTTCTGTGCTTTCTTTCTTCCTCTTTCTGACTAGCATGTGCTCGGCCATTGTGTTTAGTTGAGGCCATTTGATTAATCAGTGCTTATTTGGAATCCAATGACTAGGTTTAGCCTTAAACACCTTTCAAGACTGTTTGTTTGAAGTAATAACCTAATTAGTTTAATTACTTGTTAATTAGTTTAATTGCATGAGTTGTTAATTTAATCAAATTTAGGTTAATTAAGTTAGCTATTAAGTTTTGTTGCATCACTGCTTCTGTTTTTAATTGTTGTTTTTCTTTTATTTTTTGTTGTTATGGAATTCAGGTTTGTTTGCTTTTATAGAGTCAATTAGCTAAGTGCCCTGATTCAGTCATTAGCTTAGGTTTTAATTAGGATGTTTGTTTTAGCTAGGCTGCCTTGATTTAGTTTCAGTCAGCTGTTTTTTAAGCTTTGAATGGTTTAAGAGTTGAAAAGGTAATAACAAAGGTTTAAGGGGGTTAATTGAAAACTAAATCAGGGGGGTTCAAGTCTAGAATTGCCTAGAAGGTTCTAAAATATTCTAGAATGGGCTAATGAGTAAATCAAACAATCTGAATTTAGGTCTGAATTGGTTGAAACTGAAATATTTAGTAAATATAAGGGTAAAATTGGGTTTTATATAGGGTAAATATCAGAAGGTTCTAGGTTTTTGCACAGATGTCCCCATCCTTAGAATGAAAATGCTGATATTAGGTGGGAAAAGGGGCAAACAACTATAAAAAGATGTTGTACTATTCTGAAATTTCAGAATTTAGGTTAGAATATTCCATTTTGATGCCTTCTTTGTGCACTCTATAAAAAGAAAAGCATTCACTCATACTCACAGACAATCATCAGCATTTTTAGCATAAAAAGGTTTTGAAAACACACCGATTAAAGATCTGAGCACTAGAAAATACACACACAAAAAAAGGTTTCTGCATTACTAGATTATTTCTGATCTTTCTCTTTTAAAAAAAAATTAGAAAATCTCTGCTCGATTTCTGGGTTAAATATGGTTTGAATCAAGGCTGATTGTTGTTGATATTTGCTGCTATTTTCATTAGTTTGCTATGCTGAACCCTTACTCCATTTTGCCTTGTTTTGATATCCAGGTACTCTTTTCAACCTTTAAATGATCATAGAAGTTGGGAGCATGTATCTATGTGTTGTAATGAAATTTGGGTTTATTTAAATATTTAAGGCTCATGTAGATATTTGTGTAAAATGGGACTGAATACCTTATATTTTGGATCTTTAATTCTTTTGTGTAGACTTTTTCTGGCAAAACTTTTGTTCAAGTACTATGTACTTAGGGATTCCATGTCACTATTTTCAGTTGTGTTTGAATAATCCTTATTTTGAATCATGTGTGGCCTCCTGACAGGATTAGCTGATTCAATGTCCTATTAGTTTAATTGATATTTGTTAGAATGGGTTGTATATGCTTTGTAAAATATAAATTTTAGTTGGTTAAGGAAGTTGGGAATTTAAATTTAGATTAGTTCATGAATGAGTTGAATTATAGTTTTTTTTATGGCTAGTGTTAATCGCTGATAATTAGATGCATTGGTGAATAAATTCAGTTTCTGGACCTTTACTGGTCTTTCAAAGTGTTTGGGTTACATCTGCCTCGAAAGAGCTGAAGCTTCGTTTGGGGCTTCACAGTAGCCCAGATGAGGCAGCCTGGCCTAAGTTCGATTTAGAGCTTTGATTATTATTTGATTCACATTATGGTATCAATTTCAAGCTTGGTTCTATTTAGTTTTTTTTCTATATCCAAATTGTCTGCTTGGTATAATAGATATGGGCCTTAGTACTCAAAGCATGGTTGCGCAGAATTGGGCCTGGTGTTTGCTGGCCCATTTATAGCTCATTGACCGTCTGCCTGGCTTCACTCCTGGGCTTGATTTTGAGCCCAGTTTCCTTTTAAATAGTTTTTGGATTTAAAGCTCAAACCAGAATTGGCTTAAATAATTAAAGGTCCAGTATGTACCCCAAACTCTCTCACAACTAATAGTTATATATATTAAGTTCAAACCATTTGTAAGTAAGAATATCCTTAGGCCTAATTAGGTGTAATTCTTTTTAAATCGAGGTGTGACATACACAAACAAAAATCCATAAGCTATGGCCCTCACATTAATATTAACTTAGTATAGAAAACACCTTTGAATATCCATAGCTTACTTTAGGCGCGTTTTATAATAAATCATCGTGGCTATGGGTACGGTTCCTGTGTCATAGTCATGATACCTAAATCCCAAATTCGGAGGTGCATTTCATGTAACCCGACCATAACAACTTCGAATAATAATAAAATAAACATGTCGCAAATCGCGGGTGCATTTCATGTAGCGCGGTTTGCAATGTGTTCCAAAACAAACAAGTGTACGACAATCGTAACTTTTTCAAGAAATAATTCCATAAATCCTAAAAGCGGTTAAAATGAATAAAAGCGGTTATAAAGTTAAAAATGCACAATAGGTTTAAAATTAGTAATTAATCAGATAATTAGGCCAATTTTAATAATTTAAGTGACCGTGCTCGAACTACGGAACCCGGGAATGCCTAACACCTTCTCCCGGGTTAACAAAATTCCTTACTTAGAATTTCTGATTTCGCAGACTTTTAAATAAAGTCGATTTTACTCAATTTGGGATTTTAAAAATAAATCGATGACTTGGGACACCAAAATAATTATCCCAAGTGGCGACTCTAAAAAATTAAATAAATAATTCCATATCGAACAATATCACTTTAATTGGAAAAACTCTCTTATATCCCCCTCGGGTGGTAAAAAAGGAAGTGTGACAGCTCTAGCGACTCTACTGGGGATCATAACCCAGAATTTTTTGTTCAGGGTTCAAGAATTCGAGCTTAGAATAACTATTATACTTGGCTTTATTTATTATTTGATTTTTACATGTTTGAGCCTAATGTGCTAAATGTTGTTATTTACCGCTTTGATATTGTTTGGACTGTATATAAATTGTTATGAAACCCTCTTCTCTCTGAGTCTTCAAAATCATCTAGGAAGTGTGCACTTCGTGTGACTTCTTTTCTGTTAGAGTCATATCCCAATTTAAGAAGGAGGTTCGGACAAGTTGCAAAGCCGGTGAAGCTTCTGTATTCCCGGTATGTTGCCCCCCTCAGCTCGAGCTGTCCGCTCGGGTAAGCCATGTCTAGAACAATACACCCAGGTTTTTAAACCTAGAATAACATAGCCTCATGCCAGATCCCAAGTAGGAACGCTTGTTTGCATCACGTGCATTTGACTTTGGGGACTCAACACAGGGGTTGGGTCCGTCTAGGACATGTGTACCCGAAATAAAAAGACCATCCTAATGCATTTTACTTGCTACTAGTACACTTATTTGCTTTGGATTACGTGTTGACCGGCTTCTAGAATAAGGGAATAAATTTGGAAAAATCAAATTGAGGTATGAGAGAGATAATTACCTGCCTTTGAAAAATCTGGTGTCCAAAATATACCGAAACTCTGCCGAAATTTTTGAAAAAAAAAAGAGAGAGAAAAGAAAAGGAGAAAAAGGAAAATTGTTTCAAAAAAATATTTCATGTGTTTTCTATTGGGTCAACCCCATTTTTGCAAAAAAATAAATAATAATAACCAAAAAAATTGAAATGTTGTCATTTTGTCATAAATAAAGTTAGGTGATGCCCTTTTTGTCTAAATAGCCAAAATGTCCCAACAGGGCATCGGAAGGTTGTTTTTGCAAGAATAGCCACCTATTGTCTTTTTCTTTCAAAATTTTGGCCAATTAGCAAACACAACCCTAAAATCTTCTTTCCTGAGGTGCTGGGGCCGTATTTTCAAAGGTGTTGTTTTGAGTTGCAATTTTGAAAAATGGATAATCTTCTTTTGAGTCAAAATAAATTATGATCTTTTAACCGATCACTTTAAATAAATGTGCAGGATGAGCACTATTGAAAATGAACCTTTCAAAGTTCTAGAGAAAATCTCGCTAGAACTCCATATGTTGTGGAATAACCTAGGGGAAGTCAGCAGATGTGCTGCGATAAAAGCTTTGGGCGGTCTCATTGATCTTTTGAAGATTAAACCGAGGTTGGATATAATTGAAGCTTTAATACCTTTTTGTGACTCGGTGCATAATGTATTCCATTTCTCGGATTTTGAGCTAACCCCTACACTTGAGAAAATAGCGGGCTATGCTGGACTTAGTGGGAATCTTAGGAACCGGTACCCAGTGGTGCCAAGAGCGATAACTCCTCACAAGTTTCTGGACCTTCTGAGTATTAGTCGGGAGGTCAAAGATGGAAATTTGGTTGAGGGATTTTGCACATTCTACTTCCTTTACCGTCGTTATGGGGATCCCCACGGTTTTGAGGCCCCCGGATATCGGTCTAACTCATTTAGGTAACAAAGGCGAATGGGAAGCACGTTGGGGACTGGACTTTATAGTGGAATTCTTAGGCACCTTAATCTGCCCGAGGAAGGATGGACATATAGAGTTAGGGCTCGTAGGAATGGAATGGCACTACTGTACCAATGATCCTAGCAGAGATTTATCGAGCTCTAATTGTTTGTTGAGCGGGGGGAAATTTTTTGAGGGTTGCAACATGCTTTTACAACTTTGGATGGAAGAACACCTTTGCCATCGTCCGGGGTACATGAACTATGGTATGACCGGTCTTAACTGCATTGAAGAACATGAAAACCGGGTAGAGGGTCATGAGTTTCCAGAAGGTATGGAGGCATGGTTCGCACATTTGAGTTCTTTGACTGCAACCAAAATTAAGTGGACATTCGGTTGGCTCCCGGTCACTGAAGTCATTTATATGTAGGCCGAAGTGTGTTTTCTTATATTGATGGGTCTTCGGAGTATTTAGTCATATGCTCCACACAGGGTTCTACGCCAGCTAGGCAGGTACCAAACTGTCCCTCATGATGAAGATTTGAGTTGACAAGTCATTGAACTAGGTCCAAAAGTTGTATTCCCGGAAGATAAGGTTTGCCAGATTTGGCATCAGTGTAGGTTCCTGGAGACACAGACTCGGGTACGGGATTTGTCCAAGGGTGAGTTAGAGCCTAGTTACACGGCCTAGTATGGAAAAAGGGTCCAAATCCATCAAGAGCCTGAGTGGCCCACCAAAAGGCCCCACGTCCAACAGTTCACTGATGGGGCGCAAGAACAATGGGATTGGTTAGCAAAAGAGAAAGGCTACAGGGCCACGATAAGCAAATTGGAGGGGCAAATCAGAGATCCTAAATTTGATGGTAGTGTACAAGTTGTTGCTGATGAAGGGGAGAAGAAAAAGTTGGCCCAAGAAAACAAAGCCCTTCTAGCCCAGATCCAAAGAATGAAGATAGTTGGTGAGAATATGGAAAGGAGCCAAACGGATGAAAGACTCATAAATGGTTTTAGGAGGAAAATATGTGAGTATGGGAATGATTTGGAAAAATCTGAAGGTAGTCTGGCAAGAGCTCGGTCACAGTTGACAAAGAATGCAGAGGGACGGGCAGAGTTTGTTCGGCAATTAAAAGGGAAATATGATAGAGAAGTCGCAAACCTGAAGAAAAAGTTAACTACCCTCGAGAATGAAATGACTAAACAAACAAAGAACTTTAAGGCAGAGAGGGTACATTGTTATGCATTGATGGCCCGATTAGAGGAGGACATGCAATAATTGTAGGAGCAAAGCCATAATGACACCCAAGTTATTGAAGCTAGATCTCAACAAATTGGGCGCCTACTCCAAGAAAAAGGCATCATTAGAGAGAAGATTAGAGGAATTGCTAACTACATCGTCATGAAATGCCATGAGTGTAAGGACATGACTAGATCCACCTTCTTCGCCGCAGTGATGACCTTTTTTCGCCAAATAATGGATGACCTAGATCGCCTTCAAGGAGATCTTTCACGTAGGCCCGTGGCGAGACCGAATGATGTCCCACGAGCCCCTGGAGTAGTTTTGGAAGCACTAATGTATTCTTGATTTTTCTTTTCAAGTTTGTATTTCAGTTTCCATTTCTAGAGTCTGTTTCGAGTCTGTTTTTAGTTTTTCAATTCTTAGAAAGGTATGATGGAGTCATTGTAATAGAAAAATTAGAAGTTTTAATGAAAATTTTGAAAAACCCAAAATTGTTTCTTTCTTTTATTTCTGTATTTATTCCTTGAACTACGTGATGATCTAATTCACGCGGCGTTGTGATACATAGGCAATCTCCATCGGATCCGGTCATGGTTTTAGATAACTCGAATAAAAAAGAAAATCGGAAAAAAGAGAAAACCAGAAAAGAGACAAAGCCAGAAAAAGAGAGAAAACAAGAATAAGAGAGAAAATAATGTAGGAAAGAGAGTACAAAGAAAAGAGAGCAAATAATGAAAAGCGCAAAAAAGAAAAGAAAGATGCAAAGACCTAGGAGGTAAACAAAAGCTGGTATGAGACACGCAACCGTTGCAAAACATGTAGAAATACATTTAACTACTTAGGTGTATTGCATTCCCCAACGTGCGATACCCTATGTGTTAATTATCTCAAACTAATCAGTTTGTTGTGTATGCTTTGAGACCAGGTTCTGTTTTTAAGGTGGTTGGTTTTGTGGTAACCTGGCTTCGCGCCCTTACTTTACAAGATCCAAGGGAAGTGTCGAAATATTGTCAGAGAATCATCTACCAACAATTCCCATCCCAGAGGATAGCCCATTATCAGTCATTCCGATATCAGAGTCAGCAGCTGCTGAGGATAAAAGGGCACTGCGTCTCCGCATGTTGGAAATGTGGGACGCTTGGTCTAACGGTAGAGAGCTGCCTAGCGCAATACCTGGTTTTCCCGAGCCGATTCCCAAAACAAATGGAACCTCCAACGTCCCTGTAAATTACCCAAACACCCCACTTGGATACCCCACCATGTCAGCCCACTTCGCCAGAACGCCTTCTGAGGTTCGCCCCCAGGAACTAATTTCGGGAGTGGCTTCTAACATATTCATTGCACCACCAACCTCAGCTACGGCACTGCCAGCATTGCCCAGGCCCAACTTTGAGCCGTCATCCTTTACTTTCCTAATACCACCATTTTCATCAGACACGTCTCATTTCACCACAAACTCCTACCCTCAACAACCTCGGTATGAGTTTACTATGGGACAAGAGAGAACTGTAAAGAATCCCGAGAAAGATGAGATCACTCGAAAAATGAAAAGCATAGAACAAAGTCTCAAGAACATGCAAGGCTTGAGTGGTCAGAAAAGTGTCTCCTATGCTGACTTGTGCATGTTCCCGCATGTTCATTTGCCCATCGATTTCAAGACTCCCAAGTTTGAAAAGTATGACGGACATGGGGACCCCATAGCTCACCTGAAGAGGTATTGCAATCAGTTGAGGGGAGCAGGCGGAAAAGAAGAGCTCCTAATGGCTTACTTCGGGGAGAGTCTAGTTGGAATTCCGTCCGAATGGTATATGGACCAAGACATCTCCCGCTGGCACATATGGGATGACTTGGCCCGAGACTTTGTTAGACAGTTCCAGTACAATGTGGACATAGCTCCGGATAGAAACTCTTTGTCTAATTTCAAGAAAACATCTTCGGAGAGCTTCCGAGAGTACGCCGTCAAGTGGCGTGAGCAAGCTGCCAGGGTGAAACCCCTAATGGATGAGACCGAGATGGTCAGTGTCTTCCTGCAAGCCCAAGAGGCTGATTACTTCCAAAACATGATGTCCGCTATGGGCAAACCATTTGTGGAAGCCATAAAGATTGGGGAAATAGTAGAGAATGGTTTGAAAATGGGTCGCATCCTGAGCCAGTCGGCTATAAGAGCTACTTCTCAAGCAATCCAGAGCGGGTCAGGGGGCGCAGTAACCGGAAAAAGAAAGAAGAAGTGGCAACGATGGCCTTAGGTCTGAGAAACCCCTGTCAACCCCGAGGTTACTTCGGTTCCTCCTCAAACACCCCGCAATATTATTACCCTCACCAAGATGCAGCACACGCCATGACTCCTCAGCCCTACGTAGTGATGAATGCCCAACCATATGCTCGTCCACAACAACAGTATAACCAGAACAAAGCTCCACCTCCCAAAAATAACCCTCCTCACCGAGCTCCATACAATCCTCGTCCCCCACAGAACAACTTTCCATATAACACTCATGCCCATGAGCCACCCAGAAAGAACAACTTAACACCCATTGGTGAGTCGTATTCCAGTCTCTTCCCAAAGTTAGTCCAAATGGGTTTGTTGCAACCCGTACCTCCAAACAGGCAAAATCCCGAGTCACCCTCCTACTGACACGGTACCCGATGTGCTTATCATTTAGGGGTAGAAGGGCACGACACTAAGTATTGTTGGACCCTAAAAATGGTGGTTGAAAATCTGATAGAACAAAAATGGGTAGTGCTAAGGGATGAAGAGGTCCCCAATGTAACCAACAACCCATTACCAGCTCACAACAATGGCCGATTATTGGGATGATCTGTGAAGATAAAGAGTTTGAACCGAATTTGAAAGTGATCATTGCTATTTCCGATGTTGAAAAGAAGCCCAAAATGGAAGCAAAGTTAGCTAAGGATGAGAAGAAAAACAATCCCATTCCTCAAAGCATAGAAAAGATTGTGGAAATCAAGACCAGGGCAGTACCTCCTAAAGATGACATTCTATATGTTCCTAGGGCACCCAGGAAAGAACAGTTTGTGTTGAGTCCCCCCCAAAAGGTTTGAACAAAATAAGGTCATGCTGACGGTACCATAGATGTACGTACCAAAGGGGATTTATGTGGCGTGAGGGCCGGTAATTTCACCCAGGCTGACTGAACCCGTGGTTATCAGTCGCACACTATAGAAGCCCATGAAGGATCACACTACCGTCCCTTGGAACTACAACAAAGCGGTAGTGACGTACAAGGGAAAAGAAATCATGGGGGAAGTGAATGAAACAAAACCATCTAGGAAGTACCTCAATCTGAAAGAAGTGAACAATGCCAAACAGAAGCGTTTTCTGCTTAAAAAGCCAGACAGTGCGGAAGAGGCAGAGGAATTCTTCCGAAAGATGAAAACTATGGACTACGATGTAGTTGACAAACTCCGGAAGTCTCCTTCCCAGATCTCACTTTTGTCTCTACTCATAAGCTCGAGTGAACATCTTAAAGTGCTGATAAAAACCCTTAATGAGGCATATGTTCCGGTGGAGACCACTGTTGAGCAATTGCAAAGAATGGCGGAACAATTTTTTGAAGTCAATCAGATCTCCTTTAGTCGAAATGACCTGCCACCAGAAGGGGTTGCACACAACAAAGCTCTTCATATGACTGTTAAGTGTGAAGGATACTACGTGAAAAGAGTCATGTTGGATGGCGGATCTGGGGTTGACATCTGCCCTCTCTCAACTTTGCAAAGAATGGAAATTTGGGACTGAGAGAATCAGGCCTAACAATGTTTGTGTATGCGCTTTTGATGGCTTCAAGAGAGACACAATTGGGGAGATTGATTTGATCCTAACCATCGGCCCTGTGGATTTTGAAGTGACATTTTAGGTTTTGGACATGGACACCTCCTACAATTTTCTCTTAGGAAGGCCTTGGATCCATGCGGCAAGGGTCGTACCTTCTACTCTCCACCAGATGGTTAAGTTTGAGCACGAAGACTAAGAAATCGTGGTTCATGGAGAAGATGAGCAATCAATTTACAAGGACCCGTCAGTCCCATGTCTGGAGGCTAAAGAAGGTAGCAAGCACATAGTCTACCAAGCTTTTGAGATTGTGGTCGCAGACCAATGTGAGGAAGGAACCTCGTGTCCTCAACCCTTCTTGTCCAACGCATCAATCATGGTTGCCAGTGAGATTATCAGGCATAGCTACAAGCCCGGGAAAGGGCTCGGGGCATCTTTACAAGGCATTACGGAGCCCATCACCTTGACTGCCAGTGAGAACTTTTTTGGTGTCGGTTTCCAAGCTACAAAAGCCGACGTGAAATAGGCTAAAGAACGTAAGAACGACGGGTGGGTTCTACCTCAGCCGGTCCCGCGTCTCACCAAAACTTTTGTTAAACCAAGGTACATAGAGGAAGAAGATGAGGCCTACACGACCAAAGAAATTGAGGACATTTGTGGGGCAATGAGGCAAATATTATATAAGGCTCATATGGTCCAGCCGGGTAAAGGCTTAAGCACTGCTGAGGTGCAGTATATAGGGCCCAATGCCAAGATTCAAAATTAGAAGGCTACTCCGTTCCCAGTCAGGCGGGAATCCCGGTAGTTCAGTCTTGCCATCTTTTCTGCATTCCGAGTTATTTCAGGGTGTAACTCAAATGTCTTTATTTTATTGTCTTTAAAATTCCAATGTAAACCCTTCTATCTTCAAATTCAATGAAATGAAATCAATATTTCATCGTCTATGAATCTCTTTCTTTACTTTTTCTGATTTTGTTATTTTTCTTATTTCTTCTTTCAGTTCTAATAATGCGAACTTAAATAACATGACATGCTTGCGCACTTCATGCTCGGATCCTAACACGCTGTCTAACTGTGAAATAATGAATCAAGAACTAGAATACGATGAAGATTAGGCTTTTAGGGAAATAAACCGAGAATTGGAACAATTTGAGAATAAGCCTAAGCCAAATTTAAATGAAACTGAGCCGGTTAATTTGGGTAGTTTAGAAGAGGTCCAGGAAACCATGATAAGCATTCACACTGATGAAAGGACTAGGGATGCATTGATACAACTTTTGTTCGAATTCAAAGACGTGTTTGCCTGGTCCTATTCAAAGACGTGTTTAGTGGTACATAAATTTCCAACTTACCCCGGTTACCCCCTGTTCAACAAAAGCAGAGAAAGTTTAAAATGGATATCAGTGACAAGATTAAAGAAGAAGTCACCAAGCAGTTAAAAGCGGGTGTGATCCGAGTGGTCCGATACACCACGTGGTTGGCTAATGTGGTCCCAGTACCAAAGAAAGATGGAAAAACCCGAGTGTGTGTTGACTATCGGGAATTGAACAAAGTGAGCCCCAAGGACAACTTTCCATTACCAAACATCCACATCCTTGTTGACAACTGTGCCAAAAATGAGATACAATCTTTCGTAGATTGTTATGCTGGGTATCATCAAGTCTTGATGGATGAAGAGGATGCAGAAAAGACGGCCTTCACCATACCTTGGGGTACTTATTATTACAGAGTCATGCCGTTCGGTTTGAAGAATGCCGGGGCAACTTACATGAGAGCTATGACTACCATTTTCCATGACAAGATGCACCAGGAAATTAAGGTGCATGTGGATGATATGATAATTAAATCAAGAACGTAAGATGACCATGTGCGGGATCTGAGAAAGTTCTTTGAGCGTCTGTGTAAGTATGACTTGAAGTTAAATCCAGCCAAGTGTGCATCTGGAGTACCATCTAGAAAACTTTTGGGGTTTGTAGTCAGTCAGAGGGGCATTGAGCTACATCCAACAAAGATAAAGTCTATTCAGGATTTGCCTCCTCCGAGAACCAAGAAAGAGGTTATGAGTTTGCTGGGTATGTTGAATTACACCAGCAGATTCATTGCTCAGTTGACTTCCATGTGTGATCCATCTTTAAGTTGTTGAAGAAAGATGCAGCGATTAGATGGACAGATGAGTGTCAGGAAGCTTTCGACAAAATCAAAGAATATTTGTCGAATCCACCAGTGTTGGTTCCACCTGAGCCGGGAAGACCTTTATTTTTGTACGTGATAGTATTGAAGAATTCTTTTGGATGTGTTCTCGGGCAGCACGATGTGACTGGGAAGAAAGAACAAGCCATATACTATTTGATCAAGAAGTTCACTAGTTATGAAGCCAAATACACTTTGCTGGAAAGAACTTGTTGTGCCCTAACTTGGGTCACTCAGAAGCTTAGCCATTACTTGTTGGCCTACACCACCTATCTCATCACCAGATTAGATCCTTTGAAGTACATATTCCAAAAGCCAATACCCACGGGGAGGTTAGCGAAATGGCAAATACTGCTCACCGAGTTTGACATAGTCTATGTCACCCGTACAGCAATGAAAGCTCAAGCTTTAGCGGATCACCTAGCTGAAAATCCTGTTGATGATGAATATCAGCCTTTGAGTACTTACTTTCTGGATGAGGAAGTAAATTCAGTTAAGGTAGTTTCAGAAGACACCAACGCTTGGAAAATGTTCTTCGATGGAGCGGTGAATGCAAAAAGTGTCGGGATTGGGGCAATTTTGATCTCACCCACCGGTCAGCACTATCCGACAACAGCCCGACTTCGGTTTTTCTGCACGAACAACACTGCCGAGTATGAAGCCTGCATTATGGGCATGAACATGGCAATCGATTAGGATGTGGAAGAATTATTAATCATGGGAGATTCGGACTTGATTATCCGACAAGCTCAAGGTGAATGGGAAACTTAGGATGTCAAGCTTATTCCATACAAGCAACATGTGGAAGATCTTAGCAAGTGGTTCAAGTTCGTAGAGTTCAGGTACATTCCTCGGTTTCACAATGAGTTGGCCGATGCACTAGCTACTTTGGCCTCGATGTTGTCGTATCCAGGCAATGTCCACATTGACCCGTTGGAAATCCAAATCTGAGAAAGGAATGGTTATTGCAATACGGTTGAGGTGGAACCAAATGTACAGGCATGGTATCATGATATCAAGAGATTTTTGAAAACAAAGGAATATCATGAGCAAGCCAGTAGAGACCAAAAGATAGCCATTAGAAGGCTCGCCAGTAGTTTTTTCTTAAGCGGAGAGGTCTTGTACAAAAGGACACCAGATCTGAACCTTTTAAGATGTATGGATACCCAAGAGGCCGGAAGAATCATGAATGAAGTACACACAGGAGTGTGTGGACCCCATATGAATGGATACGTCCTTGCAAAGAAAATCCTTCGAGCAGGTTATTATTGGATGACTATGGAAAAGAATTGCTTCAGTTTTGTCCGAAAGTGTCATCAGTGTCAGGTACACGGTGACCTGATTCATGCACCGCCTTCAGAATTACATCCTATGTCAGTGTCGTGACCGTTCGTCGCTTGGGGTATGGATGTCATTGGGCTGATCGAGCCAAAAGATTCAAATGGGCACAGATTCATATTAGTTGCCATTGTCTACTTCACCAAGTGGGTCGAAACAGTCACTCTCAAAGCCGTCACTAAGAAAGCAGTGGTGGATTTTGTGCATTCCAACATTATATGTCATTTTGGTATTCCTAAAACTATCATTACAGACAATGCTGCAAACTTGAACAATCATTTGATGAGGGAGGTATGCGAACAATTTAAGATCACGCATCAGAACTCCACCCCTTATCGGCCCAAAGCCAATGGTGCTGTTGAAGCAGCAAACAAAAACATCAAGAAGATCCTCAGGAAAATGATCCAAAGTTCTAGGAAATGGCATGAAAAGTTGTCATTTGCATTGTTAGGATATCGCACAACTGTGCGCACATCAGTTGGAGCAACACCCTATCTATTGGTTTATGGCACTAAAGCCGTAATACCCGCCGAAGTTAAAATTCCATCTCTCTGAATCATCGTTGAAGCTGAGAGTGAGGATAATGAGTGGGTCAAGATCCATCTAGAACAGTTGACCCTAATTGATGAAAAGCGGATGGCCGCAGTTTGCCACGGGCAGTTGTATCAACAAAGAATGTCATGTACCTACAACAAGAAAGTGTGGCCCAGGAATTTTGAGGTGGGGAAACTCGTTTTAAGACGTATTCTCCTGCATCACAAGGAAGAAAAAGGAAAGTTTGCTCCAAACTGGAAAGGTCCATACATTATAAGGAAATTGTTGCCCAAAGGGGCGTTGTACTTGGGAGACATTGAAGGAAATGACCCAGAAACAACTGTCAATGCAGACGCGGTCAAAAGGTATTACATTTAACCATTCTGCGATGCCAAGATTCTCCGGTTGGTTGACGAAGGCTTTTATTCTCGCTACCCAAACACTTTAACCCTTTGCTAATCCTTTGAGCCGGTTACCTTTCTTTGATTACCCTCTTTGGAACCCGAAAATGCTTGTAAAGAAAAAAGAAAATCAAAAACAAAGTTCCCTAAACTACATTCGACTTGATTCCAAAAGGATACGTAGGCAACCTCTCTCTGGGGTTCAGTCAGACCAAAACAAAAATCCACATTCCCCTCTAAAGTTGAAACTGGGGAAAAAAATTATAGTGGTTTGGCAACGGTTCGCCAGAGAGGTTCCAAAGTTATAATAAAATCCAAACTCTTTTACCCTAAATCCTTCTCAAATTCCTTCTGATCAATCGGTAAAGATGTTCAAAATGGGAGGATGTTGGTTATTTGGATCTGATACAATCAAATGAGAGAAATAAATGAGAGAGTTATCGGTGAAAACCCACACGGGCACCATAAGGTGATGGTGAGCAGAGAAATTGAAAATGAGTGAGTCTTGTTAGTGAAAACTCGCAAAGAGCACTATAAGGCGACAGTAAGAAGAGAAATGAGAGAGGTCAGTTGGTGAAAACCCGCAAAGGGCGCCACTGATCGAAAAAGGGAATCACTTACAACCATCGGCACTGATGAGAGTCCTGGCAAGGTTTCTCGGTTTTGAGATATGGATTATGAAGGGTTTTTATGATATTGGATTGTTGCGCAGATCGGGTATCCAGTCCAAGAAGCATGTCATGTCTATTGAAGTCTGCATGCACTCCAGATAAGTCCTTCTTTCCTTCCCCGAAAGGGACACTTCTCGTTTAAATTCATTATCCTATCCTTTGTTTACTTTGAATCATTTTCGGTCTAATCCTCCCCCGAAACTAATACAAAGAAAAGATGGTAAGATTAGTTTTACAGGTTTCTATTTAACAAAAGTTAAAATTCAAGAAAGGGCACCCAGCCTCGGCAGGTGCATCAAGTCAACCTCGACTGGCCATGATGGCTGATGCCCCAGAGTCAAAATTATTGAAAAGGAAAGAAATCCAAAGTCAAGTGCCCATAAAGGCAAAATAAGGAGAAAAGCCCAAAGCCCCACACGGGTTAACCGTCATGCAGAATTTTGGAAAGTCAAGATCCCTGGGTTTAGAAAAGAGACCGATTTCCAGAAAGCCAGCGAGCAATGGTGATTTTCATCGAAAGAGTTGGGCCGAGATCAAGTGATCAAAACAATCAAGGCCACAAAACCAACCACCACTTCAAACTGACGAATTATTCTTTGATTTGAAAATAGGAAAACAGGTGCAGTCCAAAACAACCCGGCAAGAAGCAGGTGCAATAAAAGTAAGGCACGCAGAAACCAAAACGGGTATGCAGCAAAAGTTGACCCGAAAAGGGAAGTCCTTTTAAACTCTTCATCATTCTCCTAAATAAATGAAAAGTGAAGTAAAATAAAGAGAGGAAGAAGAAAAATAAAGAAGAAAGAAAAGAAGAAGAAAGATTCAAAATCATGATAGCCTAGGGTCCCCAATCTCTAGCTACGTCTTCCTAACATAGGATTCCATTTCCTAGTCGCTGCTAGCATAACCTGGTAGCCTTTTCCAGTATAGGATCTCACTCCCTAGTTGATCCCCGGCATAACCCGTGGACTTCCCCGGCATAACCCGATGACCTTTTCCAGCATAACCCGATGACCTTTCCTAGCATAACCCGTGGACCTCCCCATCATAACCCGATAACCTTTCCTAGCATAACCCATGGACCTACCCAGCATAACCCGATGACCTTTCCCGGCATGACCCGTGGACCTCCCCAGCATAACCCGAGGATATTTTCCGGCATAACCCGATGACCTTTCCCGGCATAACCCGTGGACCTCCTCGGCATAACCTGTGGACCTCCCCGGCATAACCCGAGGACCTTTTCCGGCATAACCCGATGACACTTCCTGGCATAACCCATGGACCTCCCCGGCATAACCTGAGGACCTTTTCCGGCATAACCCGATAAGCTCTCCCAGCATAACCCGCAGACCTCCCCGACATAACCCGAGGACATTTTCTGGTATAACCCGATGACCTTTCCCAGCATAATCTATGGACCTCCCCGACATAACCTGAGGACCTTTTCCGGCATAACCAGATGACTTTCCTAGCATAACCCGTGGACCTCCCCGGCATAACCCGAGGACCTTTTCCGGCATAACCCGATGACTTTCCCGGCATAACCTGTGGACCTCCTCGACATAACCCGAGGACCTTTTTCCGGCATAACCCGATGACCTTTCCCGGCAGAACCTGTGGACCTCCCCGGCATAACCCGAGGACCTTTTCCGGTATAACCCGATGACTTTTCCGGCATAACCCGTGGACCTTCCCGGCATAACCCGATGACCTTTCCTGGCATAACCCGTGGACCTCCCCGGTATAACCCAAGGACCTTTTTCGGCATAACCCGATGACCTTTTTCCGGCATAACCCGATGACCTTTTCTGGCATAACCCGAGGACCTTTTCTGGCATAACCCGATGACTTTCCCAGCATAACCCATGGACCTCCCCGGCATAACCCGAGGACCTTTTCCGGCATAACCCGATGACCTTCCCCAGCATAACCTGAGGACCTTTCTGATATAACCCGGTCATTTTTCCAACATAACCTGGTAATCTTCCCAACTTGGGGCATCCGATCCCCATTTGATTAGATATAGGGTCTCCACTCCCTAATCTCTTTTTCTCAGGGATACACAGTCCCACTTTATTGCTTTAAATAAAGAAATAGTTTAGATTTTGTTGCAATAACTCACGAAATTTTTCTAGTGAAAACTGGGCAAAAACATTTCGTTCGTTTGTTTGTTTTGGTGTCTGAGCAGGTTATACATCAAGACAGAGGGTTCGAGATAACCAAAAGAAGAAGTCTCAATCCAGAATAAAAGAAAAGAAAGAACAAGAAAAGAAGTGAACTTCAAGTGCAGAAGCGGAGAAAAGATGCGGACTGCTCAAGATATGATTGAAGTCACAAGATTTGCATTCCCGCCTTGATCCGAAAAGCCGAAAAAGAATGAATCAGCGGTTGCAGTTAAACAAGCATCAAGATTCAGATCAAAGTCAGTAGGAAGAACCAGCCAAGACTCAAGATCAAGTCTTAGAAGGTTTATAGATAGGAATCTTGTAACTCATAGTTGATAGGCTTAGCTAGTTTAGCTTTTCATTTTTGATTTTGGTGTAATAAGGAGCTCAGCATACAGAAACAACAGCAATAGTAGTGAAATCACAGTTTCCCGGTAATCCCAGCTACCAAAACTTCCAGAACTACACTGACCTGATTCCTTTATAGCCAAGGATATGTAGGCAACCTCCGAAGCAAGGTTTGGTCAGACTTTTTCAAAAGATGCTTCCCATGGAATTTCAAACGGGCAAAAATCGCTCGTAATTGCTCATTTTATCTTTGCCCGAAAACCCTTCATGTTTCCGAGAAAAGAGGGGCATCTGTGAGCATGTGATTTTTGCCCTATATGAGATACTCCTATAAAATCAAAGAAAATAGATTTTTCCAATTATTTGCCATTTTTATAGGATTTTTCGTTAATTGTTTGCATTTCCGTGCATGTTTACTTTTATTAAAATCATAAAAAATACCAAAAATATCATGCATTGCATTTATATTTTGTGTTCACATTTTAGGATTAATTGATTAATTAATTGCTTTATTAAAACAAAAATCACAAAAAATACCATTCATTTTACATTTTTAGCTTTTAATGCTAGATTAGTAATTTCCTCTTCATTAATTTAGGATTAACTAATTTTTGTAAATATTAAAATTAGATAATTACTTTAATTTTGCAAATTAGATTAATTTAGGATTTTAATTAATTAAAGAAAGGAGAAAGAAAACAAAGAGAAAAAGAAATATGGAAAAGATTTTATCTTAGTGTATTAGGTCAAATTTCAATTAGCCCAAATACAATTCCCAATTTCGCCCAGGCCCAAAAACCAGTCGACCCGGTCCAATTCCCCCAACTAAACCAAACGGTGCCGTTTTGGTAACGCTCAATCTCAGCCTTTGATCTTTTTTGATTGGATGGCTGGGAACAAACCTTTTCCCTCCCTTATAAATGTCTGAATGGACCCCCTAAACCCTAAAGACCTCATTCAATTTCTCTTCTATCCCACTATAACTAACCATAGCCGCCCCCAAACCCCTCACCGTCTCCGCCGTCCTCTGCAGCCCGAAAATCACTCACGGCGGTGGCACCACTCCAAATCACCTCAAAACTTCACCCACGTGATCTTCATCTACCTCTCATCTCATATCCCTTTGTGGATTCCTTCAAAACTCGTCAGACCTCTCCAAATTTTGGATCTAAGAAGTTAACTTACACAACCCCCAAATTTGTCTGCCTAGACCACTCCAAAACCCAACCAAATCACTACCTCATACTCCTCACCTCACCCTATTCATCATTCCACCATCAATTTGACCCAAAATCCCCCACCAAATTCCCCAAATCTAGATCTAGAATAACAAATAGAAAAACCTAGTTTGTCCTCTTCTTGATTTTTTTCCGAGCTTTCAAGACTCGATTTGATCGAAACCTACGCTAATTGATTGTTCTCAGCGAGAACGATGGATTAGCGTTATTTTTGGTCTATTTCAAAGATTTTTTGGGTTTGCCGGAGTCCTTTCAAGCCAACCATCCTATTGTTTGTGTTAGGTATACCTGTTATCCTTTTTTCGCTCTTTTTCTTTCTTCTGTGCTTTCTTTCTTCCTCTTTCTGACTAGCATGTGCTCGGCCATTGTGTTTAGTTGAGGCCATTTGATTAATCAGTGCTTATTTGGAATCCAATGACTAGGTTTAGCCTTAAACACACCTTTCAAGATTGTTTGTTTGAAGTAATAACCTAATTAGTTTAATTGCTTATTAATTAGTTTAATTGCATGAGTTGTTAATTTAATCAAATTTAGGTTAATTAAGTTAGCTATTAACTTTTGTTGCATCACTGCTTCTGTTTTTAATTGTTGTTTTTTATTTTATTTTTTGTTGTTTTGGAATTCAGGTTTATTTGCTTTTATAGAGTCAATTAGCTAAGTGTCCTGATTCAGTCATTAGCTTAGGTTTTAATTAGGATATTTGTTTTAGCTAGGTTGCCTTGATTTAGTCTTAGTCAGCTGATTTTTAATCTTTGAATGGTTTAAAAGTTGAAAAGGTAATAACAAAGGTTTAAGCGGGTTAATTGAAAACTAAATCAGGGGGGTCCAAGTCTAGAATTGCCTAGAAGATTCTAGAAAGGGGCTAATGAGTAAATCAAACAATCTGAATTTAGGTCTAAATTGGTTGAAACTGAAATATTTAGTAAATGTAAGGGTAAAATTAGGTTTTATATCGGGTAAATATCAGAAGGTTCTAGGTCTTTGCACAACTGTCCCCATCCTTAGCATGAAAATGTTGATATTGGGTGGGAAAAAGGACAGACAGCTGTAAAAAGATGTTGTACTATTCTGAAATTTCAGAATTTAGGTTAGAATATTCTATTTTGATGCCTTCTTTGTGCACTCTATAAAAAGAAAAGCATTCACTCATACTCACAGACCATCATCAGCATTTTTAGCATAAAAAAGTTCTGAAAACACACTGATTAGAGATCTGAGCCCTAGAAAATACACAAAAAAAAAGGTTTCTACATTACTAGATTATTTCTGATCTTTCTCTTTTAGCAAAAAATTTAGAAAATCTCTGCTGGATTTCTGGGTTAAATATGGTTTGAATCAAGGCTTATTGTTGCTTATATTTGCTATTATTTTTATTAGTTTGATGTGTTGAACCCTTACTCCATTTTGCCTTGTTTTGATATCCAGGTACTCTTTTCAACCTTTAAATGATCAGAGAAGTTGGGAGCATGTATCTATGTGTTGTAATGAAATTTGTGTTTATTTAAATGTTTAAGGCTCATATAGATGTTTGTGTAAAATGGGACTGAATACCTTATATGTTGGATCTTCAATTCTTTTGTGGAGACTTTTTTGGGCAAAACTTTTGTTCAAGTACTATGTACTTAGGGATTCCATGTCATTATTTTCAGCTGTGTTTGAATAATCCTTATTTTGAATTATGTGTTGCCTCATGACAGGATTAGCTGATTCAATGTCCTATTAGTTTAATTGATATTTGTTAGAATGGGTTGTATATGCTTTGTAAAATATAAATTTTAGTTGGTTAAGAAAGTTGGGAATTTAAATTTAGATTAGTTCATGAATGAGTTGAATTATAGTTTTTTTTATGGCTAGTGTTAATCGCTGATAATAAGATGCATTGGTGAATAAATTCAGTTTCTGGATCTTTACTGGTCTTTCAAAGTGTTTGGGTTACATCTGCCTCGAAAGAGCTAAAGCTTCGTTTTGGGCTTCACAGTAGCCCAAATGAGGCAGTATGGCCTAAGTTCGATTTAGAGCTTTGATTATTATTTGATTCACATTATGGGCTCAATTTCAAGCTTTGTTGTATTTAGTTTTTTTTTCTATATCTAAATTGTCTGCTTGGTATAATGGATGTGGGCCTTAGTACTCAAAGCATGGTTGCGTAGAATTGGACCTGGCGTTTGATGGCCCATTTATAGCTCATTGACCGTCTGTCTGGCTTCACTCCTGGGCTTGATTTTGAGTCCAGTTTTCTTTTAAATAGTTTTTGGATTTAAAGCTCAAACCAGAATTGGCTTAAATAATTAAAGGTCCAGCATGTACCCCAAACTCTCTTACAACTAATAGTTATATATATTAAGTTCAAACCATTTGTAAGTAAGAATATCCTTAGACCTAATTAAGTGTAATTCTTTTTAAATTGATGTGTGCCATACACAAACAAAAATCCATAAGCTATGGCCCTCACATTAATATTAACTTAGTATAGAAAACATCTTTGAACATCCGTAGCTTGCTTTAGGCGCGTTTTATAATAAATCATCATGGCTATGGATGTGGTTCCCGTGGCATAGTCATGATACCTAAATCCCAAATTCGGAAGTGCATTTCATATAACCCGATCATAACAACTTCGAATAATAATAAAATAAACATGTCGCAAATCGCGGGTGCATTTCATGTAGCGCGGTTTGCAATGTGTTCCAAAACAAACAAGTGTACGACAATCGTAACTTGTTCAAGAAATTATTCCATAAATCCTTAAAGCGGTTAAAATGAATAAAAACGGTTATAAAGTAAAAAATGCACAATAGGTTTAAAACATGTAATTAATCAGATAATTAGGCCAATTTTAATAGTTTAAGCGACCGTGCTCGAACCACAAAACTCGAAAATGCCTAACACCTTCTCCCGGGTTAACAGAATTCCTTACTTAGAATTTCTGATTTCGCAGACTTTTAAATAAAGTCGATATTCCTCGATTTGGGATTTTAAAAATAAACCGGTAACTTGGGATACCAAAATAATTATCCCAAATGGAAACTCTAAAAAATTAAATAAACAATTCCATATCGAACAATGTCACTTTAATTGGAAAAACTCCCTTATATCTCCCTCGGGTGGTAAAAAAAGAGGTATGACACCAAGGCTTCTGACTTCTGCAAAACATTAATCTGCCATTGGAGGACCTGGAAACTTTGAAACTTATAAATTGGGTTGTTGAGTTTGTGGTTATTTTGAAGCTCAACCCAAGAATTTTTTTAAAAACTTTTTGCGTACAATTGTATACCCTGTTGGTATAACTATATACTATACTGGTATCATATGTTAGTTAATATTGTTTGGTTGTATTAGCTACATTTAATTGGTACACAATTTAATTTTACTTTAGTAATAGTATAAAAAAATAATAAAAAATAGTAAAAACGGTAAATAAAATTAGATTGTGAAGAGAAAAAGAATATAAAAAAAAGAAGTTAAATGAAATTAGAAAAGGAAAAAAGAAAAAAAAAGAGAAAAAAGAAAAGGAGAAAAGAAAAAAAGAAAAGAAAAGAAGCATAGAAATAAAAAAGAATTGGAGAATAAAGAAAATATTCCCCACAAAAACTACTAGGGATGGGAAATGTAATTAGTTTATGGGTAGAAAAATAAATGGGTAGATAAGGGTAAATAATTTTGTTTTTATAGGTAACTATGTCATTCTCCCAAAATAAAAAGCAACTTAAAAATAATAAGGCTTATTCGAATTTGAGATGAGAAAGTTTATCGTATATGCTGAGAAAAGTTTGAATTAAAAAGTTCCAAGCAACTTCTTAAAATTTTAAAAATATAATATATTTTTAATATATTTTATTTTAATAATGACTGAAATTATTACGAAAATTTCATGAAAGGCTTCATCCATAATTATTAGTATAATAGAACACAAAAAAATTATTAAGTCTAAGGTCTAGATCTCTATATTTATAAAGGTATGAATTGTTATTTTATTTTGTAGAAAAAGCAAAAATGCTGAAGAGAAAATTGATAAAGAAATATTTAAAAATATGTAAGTTATATTCAAATAATAAAGTGAACAAATGGTGTAACAGTGTATTGAATAAGAAATGATTTTTGTCATAAAATGAGTATATGCATAACTCATCCCAATAATTTGCTGATTCCATCTGAGTCAAAATACCTTCTAAATTCAAGCGAATATAATTTTTTATCGCATTATTCTTTTATCATTATTATAAATCAAGGAGAATCACTATATCATATGGGACTTTTTAAATAGATACGTGTTTATAAATAAACCACTTTATGATTTTCAGCACGAGCTACAAGTAAGAAGAAATTAAAAACTGTAATAATTTTTAGATTCATGTAGTTATAATATATTTTTATTCATTTAACTTAATTTATATTTAATTAGTAACAACCTATATAATTATGATATTTGAGCATCATCTAAAAGGTATTTGATGATTATATGAGTCGTTTAATTTAATTATTAAGCTATTACTATGGGGTATAAAATATAATTTTATTAAAAAGTATGATCTATCGTGCTCAAATAAATTAGATCATACCCTGAACCAGTGGTTCTGGGTTCCTTCCCCAGCAGAGTCGCCAGAGCTGTCACACCTCCTTTTTACATACCCGAGAGGGTACAAGGGAGTTTTTTTCAATTAAAGGACAATCGAAACGGGATTGGTTTATTTATTTCAGAGTCGCCACTTGGGAGATTTAGGGTGTCCCAAGTCACCAATTTTAATCCCGAATCGAGGAAAAGAATGACTCCATATTATAGTCTGCGTACCAGAAATCTGGATAAGGAATTCTGTTAACCCGGGAGAAGGTGTTAGGCATTCCCGAGTTCCGTGGTTCTAGCACGGTCGCTCAACTGTTATATTTGGCTTGATTATCTGATTTTGTACATGTTAAACCTATGTGCAAGTTTTAAACTCTTGACCGCTTTTATTATTATTTTTTACGAGAATTGCAACGTCGTGAAAATATATCTCGAACCACGTTACATCAATGCACCCGTGGTTATTGACATATCTCGACTCGGTTGAGATTTGGATTTGAGTCACATAAATGTGCACCCGAATTACGGAAGATAAATTATTAAAGACGTGCCTAACGCAACTAGCGTATTGTTATTTTGGGGAAGGCCGTAAAATTCGCTAAACGGCTTGTCCCGAATTCTAAGTGTTTTAATATATATACATTTAGAGGGCCCCGCAGCTTCTACATTTTTTATTTGTCGAGGCTCATCTCATTTTATTATTAAAAGGAATTTACAACGTCATGGAAATGCATCTCGGGCCACGCCACAATCAATGTGCCCCTGATTAGAGACACATTTCGATTTCGTTGAGACTTGGATTTGGGTCACATAAATGTGCACCCGAGCTTAAGGAGATAACATTATTACAGGCGCGCCTAAAGCAACTGGCGCATTATTATTTTGGGGTAGGGCCGTGAAATTTGCTAAACGGCCCGTCCCGGAATCTAAGTATTTAATACATATATTTTGTGAGGGCCCCGCAATTTGTCCCTTTTATTTGGCGAGGCTCGTCTCATTTTATTTTATTTTTATTATTATTTATTTTTATTTTTATATTTTTAAAAGGATGTCATTTTTATGCCTTTAACAATACTAAACCTTACAGCCTATTTACAACTGAAATCTCATAACTCGTTACAAATTTAATAAAGGAATCTAGTAAAATGAGTGTTTTGGAAGTAGTAACAACAAGTAATGCTAGTTTTGTCCGAATGAACTAAGCAAGGGAAAAGACGAACAAATTGACGTCAAACTGTGTCATAGAACAACTAACCCTACTTAATTAAATGATATCAAATAAACAACAACACATAACGCCAAAAATGAACAAAAAACGCATACGGTGAAAACATAAGCAGAAAATTATCATACCAATTTCTATATTGCATTTTTGAACTTTTGACATAACATCTCCTTATTCAATGTTTGAGGTTTACTAACCTGAACAAACAAAAACGGATAGAGCCATGGACCAGTCCTCAACATTGACCTCAACGGATGACCTCGAACGGGAACCCATGGAAACAGTCATCAAAGCTCAAACGGAATAGCTCGCGTCATAAGCTCGAACGCGAACGGACGAAGAAGAAGGTGATGACTGCTACTGGTTTTTTTTCGTGTGGTCCTTTGAACGTGAGGGGGCTGGAAGGAACTACTATATACTGGACGTGGAGATGGGGAAGGACACCACGCTTCTGTTGGTGAAGCAGAAGAAATGCCACAACAGCTGGGATTGGGACGGAGAAGAAACGCAGTTGTCGCCTGAGATGGCAATACTAGTTCGTTGCGAGGGGTGAGGAGGCGGCCTGGGGTTATGGTCGCCGGACTGCTTGGTTCAGCTGTGCGCAAGGAAGCAGCTATGGCGGGTGGTTTGGGCAGGATGGTGCAGCAATGGTGGTGGTATTTTCGTCGTGAGGAAGACGATAGAGTTGGTGCTGGTTATGGCGTTTGGACGTAGGGTTGACGGACAGCGACGACGCAGCAACAACAGCTGCTGCTCGACGGCTTTAATGGAGGTTCGCCGGAAAATGGTTTGATGGAGCTAGGAGTAGGAGGAGTGGGGATGGTTTCCGGCGTTGGTTTTGGACAGTGTCGACGATGGCGGAGCTGGGGGGTTGCGGACGATTTGGGTGTAGGACTGGTTGTTTTCGTGGTGGTTTTGGGTTAGGGTTGAGGGTGGTTTTCGGACATTGTGTTTGGATGGTGGCGATGATAGTAAGGTCGAGGGGGTGTCGGACTGGTTGGTTTTGGGTAGTGGTCGACGGTCTTGAGCTAAGGAGGAAGATGATGGTGGTTTTTGTTTTCTGTTTCGGACGTCCAGGCGTGAAGGTTTTAGAGTAGTCTTTGTTTTGATTTGCAGGTTTTCCAAAGGAGAAGGAACGTGAACAGTGATTCTCCTCCAAAAAATTTTTAATCCCCCTCTGTCAAATGTGTTTTGACCGTGCATTTGTAATGGTTTTGCCCAGAAAAATGAGCCCCACGCGTGGTGGGGTTCGAGACTTGTGTCCCCCACGCGTGGTGGGGTTCCCCATGTGTCATGGACTCGGTTTATTATGGGCTAGGTCCGAATATTAGGCCTAAAACTGGGTAGTTTAAACCCAAATATTATTCTTTTGCCCGGACCCGAGAAATAGGAACACGACGTTGCTCAACTGATTATGTAAGCAAAATAGCTACTAAAATAAGACTAATTATTTAAGACAAAACTATATTATTATTTTCTTCATATTTTTTCGAGATTAAAATAGCTACAAAATATTAATAAAACTATTTTTTGTAATTTTCGTTTTTATACAAAAATAAAATATAAAGTAATATATTTTTATATTTTTTCAAAATTAAAATGACTATAAAACATTAATAGAACCATATATTTTGTAATTTTCGAATTTATATAAAGTACCAAAATAAAGTGCAATTTTTGTATTTTTTCAAGTTTATGAGAAATACATAAACTAAAATTTATATATATATTTTTTGTAATTTTTCTTTTTGCAACGAAATAAAGTGAAATAGTCGAAATAGCCATATTTAGACCCAATTTCACATATTCACGCTAAAAACGTGAAAATTCTCGGGGAGGGTCAAAAATCCGGTGTCTACAGCTGCCCCTCTTTGACTGGAAACACGAAGAGTTTTCCGACAAAGAATGACTAGACATGTTTTTGACCCGACCATTACTTGGACAGACTACACTAAGGAAAGGGAGGGAATGTGACCGAGCTCTGGTATCTAAGCTGCCTACATATCTTTGGTTATACAGGAATCAGGCCACGTGTAGTTCGGAAATGAGAGATATGGTAAAGTGTACCGAGGTGAAGAGCCGATCGAGGTGCCGTTCCGTTGAGGTTCCGGTCCGCGGTCCTGTCATTACATCAAAAATGATAACTGAAAAAGACTAACTAAACCTATCAACTACTAGTTACAAGGATTCCTATCTCTATGTCTTCTGAAACTTGATCTTGAGTCTTGAATGGTGCTTCATACAGACTTTGGATTTGAACCTTGATACTTGCTAGTTGTAGGCGCTAGTTCTTGAGCAGATCACATCTGTTCTCCACTTCCGTGCTTCGGATTCATTCATTTTTCTCTTCTTTTTTTTTGTGTTTTTGTGACCAGCTTTTGTTGACCATCTCAGCCTGTTGACTCGCATTCTTGAGGCGAGCTTCTGCTATTTATAACTTGGTTGAATGCTGGGGATTTTTGTTGTAGCCTTCTGCTTCCCGGAGCTGGGGATTCCTGTTGTAACCTTCTACCTTCCGATGGGGTTACTGATTTCCAAAATCTGTAGTATAAGACTAAAAAGTATTCCTCTTGTTATACAGGTGGGCGCCTGAAAAGAAATGTAAAGACTGAAAAGTATTCCGCTCGTTATGTAGGTGGGCGCCTGACAAGAAATGTAAAGACTGGAATGTATGCCTCTGTTCTATGGGCGGGCTCCCAATTTCAACACTTGAAAGTAAAGACTGAATGTATTCCTCTGTTATTATGGGCGGGCTCCCAATTTCAACACTTGAAAGTAAAGACTGAATGTATTCCTCTGTTATTATGGGCGGGCTCCCAATTTTAACACTTGAAAAGTAAAGACTGGAATGTATGCCTCTGTTCTATGGGCGGGCTCCCAATTTCAACACTTGAAAGTAAAGACTGGAATGTATTCCTCTCATTATACAGGTGGGCGCCTGGATTTAGGAAAATGACTCTTTTTTTTTCTTTTCTTTTTTTTTTAGCATCTTAGGAGAAAGATTCATCAGACTAAGATTTTGATCCTAGGAGAAGGTTCATCAGACTAGGTCTTTTTTTTTTGGTATCTTAGGAGAAAGATTCATCAGACTAAGATTTTGATCCTAGGAGAAGGTTCGTCAGACTAGGTCTCTATCTTAGGAGAAAAATTCATCGGACTAAGATTTTGATCCTAGGAGAAGGTTCATCAGACTAGGTCTTGTTTTTTTTGTATCTTAGGAGAAAGATTCATCAGACTAAGATTTGGATCCTAGGAGAAGGTTTATCAGACTAGGTCTCTATCTTAGGAGAAAAATTCGTCAGACTAAGATTTTGATCCTAGGAGAAGGTTCATCAGACTAGGTCATTTTTGTTTTTTGGTTATCTTAGGAGAAAGATTCATCAGACTAAGATTTTGATCCTAGGAGAAGGTTCGTCAGACTAGGTCTCTATCTTAGGAGAAAAATTCGTCAGACTAAGATTTTGATCCTAGGAGAAGGTTCATCAGACTAGGTCTTGTTTTTTGGTATCTCAGGAGAAAGATTCATCAGACTAAGATTTGGATCCTAGGAGAAGGTTCATCAGACTAGGTCTCTATCTTAGGAGAAAGATTCGTCAGACTAAGATTTTGATCCTAGGAGAGGGCTCATCGGACTAGGTCTTGTTTTTTTTGGTATCTTAGGAGAAAGATTCATTAGACTAAGATTTTGATCCTAGGAGAAGGTTCATCGGACTAGGTCTCTATCTTAGGAGAAAGATTCATCGGACTAAGATTTTGATCCTAGGAGAAGGTTCATCAGACTAGGTCTTTTTTTTTTTTTTTTTTTATCTTTAACAACCACTTAGGAGGAAATGCATCTCCTATGGGTGGAACTAAAACGAACTTAGGAGGAAATGTGTCTCCTAGGGGGTAAAACTTAAACTTAGGAGGAAATGCATCTCCTATGGGTGAAACTAAACAAACCTAGGAGGAAATGCGTCTCCTATGGGTAAAACTTAAATGATTTCAAACTAGGAAGTGCGTCTCCTATTAATGAAACCTTCGCTTTTTTTTTTGAATTATTTACTTACCTGTGTTGTCTTCCCTCGAAACTGTTGGGGATTATTTAGATGGGGATGATTTTTCCCCCTTTTTTTCATTATTATCTTTTTATTCTTTTTTTTTTATTCTTTTTTTTTATTCTTTTTTTTTGTTTTGTTTTTGCATAGCTTCTTCCTTCGAAGACTACCTCCCTTGAGAGTCGTTTTGTCTTTCCCCGAAAGGAACCGCTGAGGATACTGACTTTCCAACCTTGTGTTGGACTCCTCGCAACTGCTAGGGATAACACTGTTGGGGAATTATTTACTTACCTGTTGGGGGGGGGTAAAATGTTATCAGCTGGGGGTACCTGACTTCCAGAAAATTTTCTAAATGGAAGGAAAATTTTCTGCCCCAGTTTGATAATATCCCTTGTGGCATGCAGTTCTGGCATCAATGCCATTTCCGTTACCTGCTTCAAATCAAACAAAATTTTGTTAGTTTAAAACATGGTGGTTGGTTGTGATACTCCTACTGGGATAGCTTTCCCTTTCTCCTTCCTTGCTCTGCGTTCAACAACTTGTTGGGGATGATATTATGTGCTGGGGATAATCCCTTTCTACTGGGGGTATCCCTCTTCTTTTGTGGCATAGCTCGGAAACTGGCATTTCCCCGACTTTTAGTCTTGTATGAATTTCCCACAAATTCATGCTCACTGCTTTCCTTGCTTTGTTCACGGGCCTTGGCCTTGAGGTTTATAACCTTGGTTTTGGCAAGGGTATCCACTCGTCAATCCTTTTATCAATTCCCTTTTGCTGGGGATATTTTTGTTGACACTGGCCTCGCATTTGTTCCTTGCTGACTAAACCACTTGGATGTACTAGTCAGATCTCATTTTGGAAAGCTGATGGCCTATTTTGAAGTCAATTCACACTTGTTCTGACCAAGCAGACTCTATTGGGGATTTTTCTATGAAAGGTAAAAGATAAAAAGGGAACAGAATAAAAGGACAAAAGGAAAAAGACGACCTTTTAACAAAAGAAACTATAAATAAAAACCTATCAAACGCAGATACCGACTCTAATGGCCATGACATGCATATGTGGCCTATCCTCCGCCATTAATCTTCTTTCACCTTCAATTGGCAATTCCCCATCTGATTCTCAATCCTATTCGACTTGTAGTGCCCAAAGGGTTTTCACTATCAAGCCTCTCTCATTTCTGGTTTTTCTCTCAGCTTTCATAGCCTTATGGTGCATGTGAAGGTTTTCACCGATAAGACTCTCTCATTTGTATCACTTTCCAGCTGGGGGTTTGGAGTGTCGCCGGTATGACTCTTTCTGCTGGAGATTAATTTCTGCTGTGGAACAGAATGTTATGTTCGCCGGTAAGACTCTCATTTGTCTGACTTGGCATCTTTTGAAGACTGGTCAGAAGGTCTTTCTTTGGACTGTAATATGGGTTTTGGATAGGGCTAGAAAGAAAGGGTATTAAAGGCTAAAAAATGCATCGATTTTGGGTTATTAATTACAACCTTCGGAACTAGATTTATTTACAACAAACGCAACATTTGCCCCAGTTTCTTGTTTGGGGATATCTTAATTGATTTTTTTTTCATTTTTCAAAACTATGACCGAGCCGTGAAGTGCCTACGTATCCTCTTTGAGGAATCAGGTCAAAAGTAGTTCCCAATTCCTCTTTTCATTCCGACTTTCTTTTGTTGTTTTTTTTTGTTATCATTTTCTTTTCTTTATTTTTTTCTCTTTTTCGTTTTGTTGTTTTCTTTCTTTCTCTCTTCTTCTTCTTCTTTTTTTTCCTTCGTTGCTACTGATTCCGAACGAGGGGTATGAAAGAAAATAAATAAGGCTCAAAAGGGGTAACGAAGGATAGAGTGTTTGGGTAGCAAAACAAAATGCCTTCGTCATTCCAGTCTTTAAAACATGCCAAGTGCAAACAACACAATTAAACAATAGATTTATAGTCTCTTCCGATGGTGCTGGACTTGACAATTATATTCAACATCTGTTTGTTCATTTGTCACTTCTAAAGCACCGTTGGGCGACACTCTCTTTCTCATTATTATGAACGACCCTCATGCCAATTTGGCGAATCTTGCATTTAACGGTTTTCTTTATGTTTTACTTGCCCCAGTTCCACATGACTCGGGCTCCAAATAATCTTGAACCGTTATTATTTCCTTTAAATGCTTTGATCACCTTCCCAGGTTTTTATGATTAACTTTTAAGATTAGGCCCAAACATGGGTGCGCATGTCCTGTCCCTAGAATCGGCATTGAACAAAATGATAAAAGGACTAAACAAAACAAGGACTGGAAATAATAAAAGACCGGATTTGCATTAGACTACCGGTGAAAATGGTTTGAATAACAAAACAAACAAACAAACCAGAATGAAATCCTAAAATAACCTGGACAAATTTAAACAAACCGCTATGACAAAACGGAAAGATAAAAAGGTTTGACACAGGACAAAATCCGAATTACAATTCTAATAATCTGAACAACAGAAATGACAACAAAATAAGCCACCACAAGCTTCTCTCTTGCTGACCAAGGAAACGAAGCGTCCTCCCACTTTAGCAAAAACTGGCATCTTAGCCACTGAGCTTTGCATCAATACTGCCAAGACTATTGCCAGCTTCAACATCATCAACCTCCGTCGACAAGCTCTCGATAGGGTTCGAGTGCTCCATGTCACTGTTATTGATCACAATCCGCTCTTCTTGGATCATTTTCTCCACTTCCCTTTTCAAAGTACGACAGCTCTCAACGTTGTGCCCTACGACATTGGAGTGGTATGCGCATCGCGCTGCCGGATCAAAGTTCCTTGCAAGTGGATCTGGAGTACATGCGGGGAGTGGCTCAATCAAGCCAGCATGCCTTAGCCTTCTGAACAGACTGGCATAAGATACTCCGATAGGGGTGAGAGTCTTTCCTCGTTTCAATAGCCTCTTCATTCTTGTATGTTGACAGGGCCGGAAACCTGATCCAGGTGTCTTTTGGTAGGCTTGTGTAGGTGGGTAGGCATTTTGTGGAGCCGGGTGCCTGGAAAGTGAAGTATGGCGGGGAAAGAAGTGGTGTTGGGGAGCAGAGAAGCATTGAGGAGTGATGGAGCTACTCAGGTAGCTGGGAAAGCTGCCATAAGTGGGTTGGGATGGAGAGTATGGGGGATCTTCCGTTATGGTGTTGGGTGCTTGGGAAATGACAAAGTTCAAGAGGCTTGGCGGTGGAGGGGGTGGTGCTTTTCCAGTTATCCATGCCTGATACATATCTGCCACATGTTGTCTCAGCATTTTCACTTCCTCTACCAACCCGTTGTTCCGTTCGACCAATTGTTGTCGGTCATCGATACCGACCCACTCGGTTCTGCGGTTCTGAGCCATTGTCCTTTGATTTTGCTTTGCAGGGAGGAGCTACCACAACCAACCACTTTCTATATATGGACACATCAAAGGGAAGTCATCACGTTAGTGTTAGAGCATTGGACAGACAATCATATATCAGAGATACAATGTACCTAAGCAGTTAAACAATTGTGCCCCTCTGAAAATCTTCCACACTCTCTTTTATTTATTATATATTTATTTATTCTTTTTATTATTATTATTATTATTTTTTTAGTGGTGGTCGAATCTTATGGAGATTGCCTACGTATCATGACCCCACATGAATCAGACCTTGCGTAGTTCGGGCCAATAAAAGATAAACAATAATAAACATTTTTTCAACTTTCATATTAGAACAAACTGGGTTTCAAAGGTTTGAAGATGACCTACAAACTCGAAAATCAAACAACCCGCATATTCTAATCAAAAGATTTACAAACTTAAAAACAAACGGCCAGCTTCCTTTCCCCGTTTGTCAAATGCAACCAAATGGCTATTCCTGCAAATGTGGCCCCTTCCAATTCTCACATGAATTTTGAGGCCGGGGAGGATTATTTTATGACACCTTACCAACTTGTCCATTCTTTTACGAAAATAACCTTTCGACAACTGAAAGATACTCTAAGGCTATTTCGGCAAGAACGGTTTAAGACGCGGCCGAAGCTGGCTCGGCTTATTATGACAAAATTCAAACGGTATTCACCTGACCGCCGACTCTTTGTTTTTTTCTTTCTTTTCAAATTATAATAAAAACTTGGTGTTGCAAACACGGCCCTTCAGCGCCTCGGGGACGAAGATTTTTAAGGTTGTGTGGGTCAACCGGACAAAAATCCTAAACATGACCCAAAAGGTGGCTGTTTATGCAAAGTCAGCCTTCCGGCGTCCCTTTCGGGAACATTCTGCTATTTATGACAAAACAGCATCACCTGACTTATTTATAACTCTTTTTTATCGTTTTTCAAATTAGAAAAGTCAATATTGCAAACACGGCCTTTCAACGTCTCGGGGACGAAGATTTTTAGGCTGTGGGGGTCAACTGGACCAAATCTTAAAAAATGACCCAAAGGTGGCTGTTTATGTAAAGTCAGCCTTCCGGCATCCCTTTCGGGAACATTCGGATATGTCTTGATAAAACAGCGGCACCCGACTTCTTTATGACAATTAAAATTTGACATATTTGTTTTTGCTATTTTTTTTTGTAAAAGGGGGAAGTTACATCACTAGACTTATTTACGACAAAATTAAAAATCTTTGACATGTTTTTTTTTTATATTTGTTTTTGGCTTTTTAGCAAAAGGTGGGGTTGGACCCGATGAGGGTTGCCTACGTATCTCACATCCGGTGAGAATCAAACCCGCGTAGTTCGGGCAATCAAGAATAAGTAGATGAACTAACCTTTTTTTTTGAATTTGAAAGAACTACTTTAAAAGAAGAAAGGAAGTATATTTTTTGATTTTTGATTGATTTTCTTTTTAAAAGAAACACTTCTAAGATATATTTTTTGAATTTTCATTTGCATTATTTTTTATTCTAAAGAAAAAGAAGAATATATTTTTTGGAATTTTACCTTTAATATAAGAAATGCTTCTAAAATATTTTTTTGAATTTTGAATTTTCTTTTCAATTTTTGAAAGAAGAAATCAAAATATTTTCGGATTTGTTTTTTTTATATTATTTTTGAAATATTTTTTTTTTTTTTAAAAGAAACAACTAGAAAGACTTTCTAAAGAAGTCAATAATGGAAAATATTTTTGGATTATTTGTTTTGAAAATTGGGATTCTAAAAACTTTTGGCAAGAGAAATGTTCTTGCAACAGATAAAGATATATATACATTTTTTGGAAATAAAGAAAAACTTTTTGGATTTTTTTTTATTTTTATTTTTATTTTTTTATATATATATATTTGCAATAATAAAACCACTTTCAACGCCCGACTCCCTTTTTTTTTTAACATAATAAAACTTTTGGACTTTTTGGACTTTTTGACATTTTTTCAAAACAAGACTTGCTAATAAAACAAACTTAATAAGACATTTTTTTTTCATTTTCTCAAAATTTCGGCAGAGCTTCGACTCTACTCGGACTTTTTCTCTATGCTGTTATTTTCTCCTTTTTTCACGGTTTTCTTATATGTGAAAATGATGACAACATACAAAATCTTTTTGAATTTTCATGCTTTGTTTTTATATGTATTTTTATTTTTTATATTTATTATTTCTTTCAAAAATGTGGCATGGGAGACATAATGATTTCCAAGACTTCTTGGATTCCGCAAATGCTCCCCATGCGCTTTTCCCAACATATGAAGCGTGGGGGACATAGGGGAATTCCAAGACTTCTTGGATTCCACAAATGTTCCCCATGTGCTTTCCCAAAAAGCAAGCGTGGGGGACATAGGGAATTCCAAGGCTTCTTGGATTCCACAAATGTTCCCCATGCTTTGATTAAAATAACACCATGCTGGAAATGACCAAATGACCCATTCGCCCTTGACTAAATACAACATGTAGCACATAGGATGCCGAAAGATGGTCTATTATTTTCAAGTTGCTTGTCCTAGACGGACCCAACCCCTATGTTGAGTCCCCTAAGTCAAATACACATGATGCAAATAAACGTTCCTACTAGGGATCCGGCATGTGGCTTTGTTATACTAGGTTCAAAAACCTGGGTCGGTGTTCTAGACGGTGTACCCGAGCGGACAACTCGAGCTGAGGAAGGAGCTCCTTTCCGGGAACCAAAAGGCCAGCCGGCTTAGAAACTTTCCGAGCCTCTTTTATTCAGGGTATGACACTAACAGAATAGGGAGTCTCAACCAGTAAGCACATCCCCGGAGGTAAGAAGAGAAAGGTTTCGGCACAGTTTATATACAGTTCAAATAATATCAAAGCGGTAAAAGCAGCATTTAGCACATTAGGCTCAAAACATGTAATAATCAGATAATAAATAAAGCCAAATAATAACAATTATTCTAAGCTCGAATTCTTAACCCTGAACCAGTGGTTCTGGGTCATAAATCCCCAGCAGAGTCGCCAGGGCTGTCACACCTCCTTTTTCCGCACCCGCGAGGGCGCAAGGGAATTTTTTCCAATTAAAGGACAATCGAAACGGGATTGGTTTATTTATTTCAGAGTCGCCACTTGGGAGATTTAGGGTGTCCCAAGTCACCAATTTTAATCCCGAATCGAGGAAAAGAATGACTCCATATTATAGTCTGCGTACCAGAAATCTGGATAAGGAATTCTGTTAACCCGGGAGAAGGTGTTAGGCATTCCCGAGTTCCGTGGTTCTAGCACGGTCGCTCAACTGTTATATTTGGCTTGATTATCTGATTTTGTACATGTTAAACCTATGTGCAAGTTTTAAACTCTTGACCGCTTTTATTATTATTTTTTACGAGAATTGCAACGTCGTGAAAATATATCTCGAACCACGTTACATCAATGCACCCGTGGTTATTGACATATCTCGACTCGGTTGAGATTTGGATTTGAGTCACATAAATGTGCACCCGAATTACGGAAGATAAATTATTAAAGACGTGCCTAACGCAACTAGCGTATTGTTATTTTGGGGAAGGCCGTAAAATTCGCTAAACGGCTTGTCCCGAATTCTAAGTGTTTTAATATATATACATTTAGAGGGCCCCGCAGCTTCTACATTTTTTGTTTGTCGAGGCTCATCTCATTTTATTATTAAAAGGAATTTACAACGTCATGGAAATGCATCTCGGGCCACGCCACAATCAATGTGCCCGTGATTAGAGACACATTTCGATTTCGTTGAGACTTGAATTTGGGTCACATAAATGTGCACCCGAGCTTAAGGAGATAACATTATTACAGGCGCGCCTAAAGCAACTGGCGCATTATTATTTTGGGGTAGGGCCGTGAAATTTGCTAAACGGCCCGTCCCGGAATCTAAGTATTTAATACATATATTTTGTGAGGGCCCCGCAATTTGTCCCTTTTATTTGGCGAGGCTCGTCTCATTTTATTTTATTTTTTATTATTATTTATTTTTATTTTTATATTTTTAAAAGGATGTCATTTTTATGCCTTTAACAATACTAAACCTTACAGCCTATTTACAACTGAAATCTCATAACTCGTTACAAATTTAATAAAGGAATCTAGTAAAATGAGTGTTTTGGAAGTAGTAACAACAAGTAATGCTAGTTTTGTCCGAATGAACTAAGCAAGGGAAAAGACGAACAAATTGACGTCAAACTGTGTCATAGAACAACTAACCCTACTTAATTAAATGATATCAAATAAACAACAACACATAACGCCAAAAATGAACAAAAAACGCATACGGTGAAAACATAAGCAGAAAATTATCATACCAATTTCTATATTGCATTTTTGAACTTTTGACATAACATCTCCTTATTCAATGTTTGAGGTTTACTAACCTGAACAAACAAAAACGGATAGAGCCATGGACCAGTCCTCAACATTGACCTCAACGGATGACCTCGAACGGGAACCCATGGAAACAGTCATCAAAGCTCAAACGGAATAGCTCGCGTCATAAGCTCGAACGCGAACGGACGAAGAAGAAGGTGATGACTGCTACTGGTTTTTTTTCTTGTGGTCCTTTGAACGTGAGGGGGCTGGAAGGAACTACTGTATACTGGACGTGGAGATAGGGAAGGACACCACGCTTCTGTTGGTGAAGCAGAAGAAACGCCACAACAGCTGGGATTGGGACGGAGAAGAAACGCAGTTGTCGCCTGAGATGGCGATACTGGTTCGTTGTGAGGGATGAGGAGGCGGCCTGGGGTTATGGTCTCCGGACTGCTTGGTTCAGCTGTGCGCAAGGAAGCAGCTATGGCGGGTGGTTTGGGCAGGATGGTGCAGCAATGGTGGTGGTATTTTCGTCGTGAGGAAGACGATAGAGTTGGTGCTGGTTATGGCGTTTGGACGTAGGGTCGACGGACAGCGACGACGCAGCAACAACAGCTGCTGCTCGACGGCTTTAATGGAGGTTCGCCGGAAAATGGTTTGACGGAGCTAGGAGTAGGAGGAGTGGGGATGGTTTCCGGCGTTGGTTTTGGACAGTGTCGACGATGGCGGAGCTGGGGGGTTGCGGACGATTTGGGTGTAGGACTGGTTGTTTTTGTGGTGGTTTTGGGTTAGGGTTGAGGGTGGTTTTCGGACATGGTGTTTGGATGGTGGCGATGACAGTAAGGTCGAGGGGGTGTCGGACTGGTTGGTTTTGGGTAGTGGTCGACGGTCTTGAGCTAAGGAGGAAGACGATGGTGGTTTTTGTTTTCTGTTTCGGACGTCCAGGCGTGAAGGTTTTAGAGTAGTCTTTGTTTTGATTTGCAGGTTTTCCAAAGGAGAAGGAATGTGAACAGTGATTCTCCTCCAAAAAATTTTTAATCCCCCCCTGTCAAATGTGTTTTGACCTTGCATTTGTAATGGTTTTGCCCAGAAAAATGAGCCCCACGCGTGGTGGGGTTCGAGACTTGTGTCCCCCACGCGTGGTGGGGTTCCCCATGTGTCATGGACTCGGTTTATTATGGGCTAGGTCCGAAAATTAGGCCTAAAACTGGGTAGTTTGAACCCAAATATTATTCTTTTGCCCGGACCCGAGAAATAGGAACACGACGTTGCTCAACTGATTATGTAAGCAAAATAGCTACTAAAATAAGACTAATTATTTAAGACAAAACTATATTATTATTTTCTTCATATTTTTTCGAGATTAAAATAGCTACAAAATATTAATAAAACTATTTTTTGTAATTTTCGTTTTTATACAAAAATAAAATATAAAGTAATATATTTTTATATTTTTTCAAAATTAAAATGACTATAAAACATTAATAGAACCATATATTTTGTAATTTTCGAATTTATATAAAGTACCAAAATAAAGTGCAATTTTTGTATTTTTTCAAGTTTATGAGAAATACATAAACTAAAATTTATATATATATTTTTTGTAATTTTTCTTTTTGCAACGAAATAAAGTGAAATAGTCGAAATAGCCATATTTAGACCCAATTTCACATATTCACGCTAAAAACGTGAAAATTCTCGGGGATGGTCAAAAATCCGGTGTCTACACTAGTATTTATGAAAAACCATTTTCGAAATGCAAAACCAAAACAAACTGGATGAAACGGGTACCAAGTACTAAACAAACTCCAAAAATGGGTTAAGACTCTAATTTCTACTTCTCTTTAAACATCGAATTAGGGTTTCGAAAATCAGCCACGGTGGTCCGAAATTCCCAAATCAACCTTCGTCATCTGCCATATTACTGATTCCTCAGCTCATCGTCGCTGTCTCCTACTCCGATTTAGGTAAAGGTTACAACTTTCCTCCATTTCTTTTACTACTAGTATTATTACCCGCGCAGATGCGCGGATACTAATTATGTCAAATATTTCAGTTATTTTGATTGTATATAAATAATCTTAAAATTTATACTTTCTCAGTAAATATAGATAATCATTGGATATTAACTACATGAAAAAATTAATCATTTCTTATATTTTTCCTTTTTGATACCATTCTTGCCAGTGTCATTAGATCCTAAAAATAGTCAGGAAGCAAATAATAACTCATATTTATTGCAAAACAATCAAATGTTGAGACAATGAATGACTTTTTGGATAAGACTTAATTCTTTTACTACTACTTGAACTCTTATTTGGTGTGTTGATATCTCTTAAAAATATTTCTTTCTTAAAATTTCAGTTTCTAAAATATTATTTTTCAATACTAATTATTTTTATAATAATGTAATTGAAAATATTATTCTTAGTTCAAAACTCATTTTAGTTGGCTATCTAAAAATATAAAAAATACTTGAGCTAATGAATTGTTTTTACTCCATTTTGATATTTGACATTAACCATGTTAAATATATTAGTTATTTGAATTATATGTAAATAACCTTAACATTTAAACCTTCTAAATAATTATAGATAATCGTCAGATATTAATTAAGAAACACTACATGAAAAAAGACTAACATTTTCTCAATTTTCGTAGTGATAATTTTATTTTTGCACTATTCTCATAGGTGTCATTGGCTAAAAATAGCCACATAGTAAAATAATAACTCATATTTAATTTATGGCAAAGCACAAAGGTTGACACGATATAAACGATTCTTTGATTACGACGTGACTCTTATACTACAACTTGAACTCTTATTTGGTATGATTTTATCTTTCAAAAAATATTTCAATTTTGAAATTTCAATTTCTAAAACTTTATATATATTATAATAATGATTATCTTTATAATGATGCAAGTGAAGATATTATCCTTAATTTAAAATTTACTTTAGTCGGCTATCTAAAAATTTAAATGATTCTTTGGCCGGATTTATTTCAGTATGACTCCACTTTAAGTTTATCGATATCTCTAGCCCCAGAATTTGAATTTTTAATACCCTATATATACAAAAAAAATTGTTCTTTGAATCATTAAATGTTAAATTAGTTGATTATTATTATAAAACATTGCATATATTATCTTAAAATTGTCAAGTAGTTTATTTTTCGACACCATAATTGGCTTACTCTCAATGCAAACTACTCAAATTGCATTCCAATTCAAATTCGAATGTCATATCAGTTTGTTAGTAATTGTCACGACCCGAAATTCCCACCCCCGGGAGTCGTGATGGCGCCTACTCGTAGAAGTTAGGCAAGCCATGAACTTTGAAACCATTAACTCTTTCGTTTTAATTTTTTTTAACCAATTAAATTAACAATGAATAAGCATTTAAATGATAGCGGAAAATAAAATTTAGCGAAAGTCTTAAATAAATATGAAACCAAAATATCTAGAACCAATACATGCCTCTACCCAGAATCCTAGTGTCACAACATCTACGGACAACTAAGAATGCTACATACAACAGTTTGGAAGAAAGATAATATTGTTTGTCTCGAATATATGAGATAACAGAATACAAAATAGGATAGAGGAGACGCCGGGCCTGTGGACGCCTGCAAGTCTACCTCGGTGTCTCGGTGGACTAAAGGTCGGCTCCCCTACTGCTACTGACCAAGTGCTGCTCCGGTATCTGCATAGAGTGGAGAGTGTAGCATCAGCACAACCGACCCCATGTGCTAGTAAGTATTTGGCCTAACCCCGGCGAGGTAGTGACGAGGCTAGAACCAGACTCCAGATAAACCTGTGCAGTTATATAATATATGGCGGAAAATAAACGGGAAATAACAGTTTAAAAGGGAGGGGGTACATGCTTCGGGGAAATGTATCAACCTGACAGAAATCGAACAGATATATGAAAGAACAGTACAATATCTACAACAATGTAATAATACTACTGTTGTGGCGCGCAACCCGATCCCTTATCATTTAACACTGTTGCGGCGTGCAACCCGATCCATATATACATATAGCTGTTGCGGAATGAAACCCGATCCAAATATAATAATTATTGCGGCGTGCAAACCAATCCAATATAATATCTATTGCGGCGTGCAACCCGATCCAATATAATATCTATTGTGGCGTGCAACCGGATCCAATATAATATTTGTTGCAGCGTGCAACCCGATCTATATATAATAATTGTTGCGGAGCGCAACCCGTTCAAAATATACAGCTTACAATGATCATAACAACAGTCCCGGCAAGGGATCAAAATAAACTATGCTATTCCGGCAAGGGAACTCAACAGTACAAGTATATACGTCCCGGCAAGGGAGAATCAGCTATAACCAATCTCAACTCAACTCCTAATCATCTCAGTTATCACCATTTCTAAATCATAAGTAACTTCCACGAAATCAACTAAGTCTTTGCTCAATGCCACGGATTTACTCACTATTGCAACCATAGTATCATTCAAGAATACAACAAGTATTAATTTAAGACTACGGTCATGCTAGACACCAACGTATAGATACTCGTCACCATGCCTATACGTCGTACTCAACAAGAAACAAATAGCAAATAGGAATCAACTCCTAATCCTTCAAGTTAAGGTTAGACCGAACACTTACCTCAAACTTCCACGTCCAACTCAATCCTCAATTACCACTTTTCCTCTCGAATTTAGCTCCAAAACAATTGTATCTATACATAAATGACTTCATAACATCAATAAATGCTAAACAATTCGAATCCAATGCCTAATTATAGTTTTCCAATCATTCTTCCCAAAAATTCAAAAATTGATCCCGGGCCCACTTGGTCAAAATACGAGGTTTGGACCAAAACCCTGTCACCCATTCACCCACGAGCCCAAATATATAATTTGTTTTCAAATCCGACCCCAAAACGAGGTCTAAATCACAATTAATTAAAAAGCTCTAACTCTACCCAAATCCCTAATTTTCTACCCTTAATCACATATTTTAGGCCTAGAAATCCAATAGATGTTGATGAAAATGAAAGAAAATAAGTTAAAGATTACTTATCCAAAAGATTATGGTGAAGAATTGCTGCAAAAATCGCCTAAGAGCTTTGGAGAAGAAGAGGTTTTGTGAAATTTTAAGAAATCCCGAAAGTGTTATGTTTTTTGGCTTTTAAAAATCACTAGGCGATTTTACTCTACGCAATCGTGACAGATCCCTCGCGTTCGCGATGGGTCAGGCTGGTTAGGCCTTTGCGTTCGCGTTAACGGGCTCACGTTCGCAAAGCTTTAGCTTCTTGAGCCCTCGCGTTCGCGTCCAACTGGTCGCGTTCGCGTAAGGTAACTACCCCTCCCCAGGCCCATTTGGCCTTCGTGTTCGCGTGGCCAGGACTGCATTCGTGAAGGTATTGCTCCCCACTGCCTCGCGTTCGCGTAGAAGGAAATTCCTTCAGCAATACATTACACATCGCGTTCGCGTGGGTACTCCCACGAACGCGAAGAAGGATGCATCAGAAATCCAACAGCTGAAAACCTGCAACATTTTCTAAGTCCGAAATCTTCCGAAACACATCTGAAACACACCCGAGCCCTCGGGGCTCCTAACCAAACATAGGTACTAACTCAACAACATCATACGAACTTATCCGTGCGATCAAATCGCCAAAATAACCTCAAAAACAATGAATCAAACCTCAAAATCAAGAATTTTTCTCAAACTTCCTCAAGTATCAAATTTAGCAATTCAAGTCCGAATCATGTCAAACAACGTCCGTTTTTAACCAAATTTTACAGGAAGGACTTAAACCATATATAAGACATGTACTGAGCGTTGAAACCAAAATACGGGCCCGATACCATCGCTTTCTAATCAGATTTCATTTCAAATTTCCTTAAACATTTTCAGAAAATAATTTTACTTAAAAATTCATTTCTCGGGCTTGGGACCTCGGAATTCGATTCCGGGCATACGTCCAAGTCCCATATTTTCCTACGGACCCTCCAGGACCGTCAAATCATGGATCTGGGTCCATTTACCCAAAATTTTGACCAAAGTCAAATTTACTCATTTTAACATCAAATTTTATCATTTTTCATAGAATTTCAGATTTAAGCTTTCCGGCTACGCGCCCGGACTGTGCACACATATCGATGTGACTCTAAATGAGGTTTTCAAGGCCTCTGAGACACAGAATTTAATTAAAAGCAAGCGATGACCCAAAACATTCTCCACCTCTAAAACAACCAGTCGTCCTCGAACGGACAGAAGAAGGAAGCACCTGGGTCGGAGAAAAGATGAGAATAATGGCTCCGCATATCGGACTCGGACTCCCAGGTTGATGCCTTAGGAGGTTGACCTCTCCACTGAACACTAACAGAAGGAAAACTCTTCGACCTCAACTGACAAACCTGCCGGTCTAGAATAGCCACCAGCTCCCCCTCATAAGACAGGTCCTTGTCCAATTGGACAGTGCTGAAATCTAACACGTGGGATGGATCGCCGTGATATTTACGAAGCATGGACACATGAAATACTGGATGTACGGCTGATAAGCCCGGCGGCAATGCGAGTCTATAAGCCACCTCTCCCACTCGATCAAAAATCTCAAACGGACCAATAAACATAGGGTTAAGCTTGCCCTTCTTCCCAAATCTCATCACGCCCTTCATAGGCGACACTCGGAGCAACACCCGCTCACCAACCATAAAAGCCACATCTCGAACCTTGCGGTCTGCATAACTCTTTTGCCTGGACTGAGCTGTACGGAGCCTATCCTGAATGATCCTGACCTTATCCAAGGCCTCCTAAACCAGATTCGTACCCAACAACTGAGCCTCCCCCGGCTCAAACCATCCAACCGGAGACCGAAACCGCCTACATATAAAGCCTCATAAGGAGCCATCTGGATACTCGACTGGTAGCTGTTATTGTAGGCAAACTCTGCTAAAGGTAAGAACTGATCCCACGAACCTCCAAAGTCGACGACACAAGCTCGGAGCATATCCTCCAAAATTTGAATAGTCCGCTCGGACTGCAACTCAACCTGGGTGCCCAACTTACTCAACTCAACCTGGGTGCCCAACTCTTGCTGAACTGCTCTCCAGAAACGCGAGGTAAACTACGTACCTCGATCCGAAATGATAGATACAGGCACACCATGAAGACGAACAATCTCCCGGATATAGATCTCAGCTAGCCTCTCGGATGAATAGGAGACAACTATAGGAATGAAATGCGCTAACTTGGTCAGCCTATCAATAATGACCCATACTGCGTCGAACTTCCTCCGAGTCTGCTGGTAGTCCAACAACGAAATCCATAGTGATCCGCTCCCACTTCCACTCGGGAAGCTCAATACTCTAAAACAATCCACCAGACCTCTGATGCTCATACTTAACCTGCTGACAATTCAAACACCGAGCTACATATGCAACAATGTCCTTCTTCATTCTACGCCACCAATAATGCTGCCGCAAATCCTGATACATCTTCGCGGCACCCGGATGAATAGAGTATCTGGAGATATTGGCCTCCTCTAAAATCAACTCTCGAAGCCCATCTACATTAGGCACACAAACTCGACCCTACAATCTCAAAACTCCATCATCATCTAAGGTAACCTGCTTGGAACCTCCACGATGCACCGTGTCTCTAAGGACACATAAATGGGGATCATCAAACTGCCGACCATGGATACGCTTCAATAAGGAAGAACAGGCGACCGTGCAAGCTAATACACGACTAGGCTCAGAAATATCCAACCTCACAAACCGATTGGCCAAAACCTGAACATCCAAAGCAAGAGGTCTCTCACCGACCGGAATATGCAAGACTGCCCATACTGGCTGACTTTCTACTCAAAGCATCGGCCACCACATTGGCTTTTCCCGGGTGATACAAGATAATAATATCATAATCCTTCAACAACTCCAACTACCTCCTCTGCCTCAAATTCAACTCCTTTTGCTTGAACAAATACTGAAGACTCTTATGATCCGTGAACACCTTATATGCCACGCCATACAGATAATGCCTCCAAATCTTCAATGCGTGAACAATGGCTGCCAACTCTAAGTCATGAACCGGAGTTCTTCTCATGAATCTTCAATTGCCTCGAAGCATAGGCAATGACCTTTCCATCTTGCATCAACACTGTACCAAGCCCAATACGGGAAGCATCACAATAAACTATATAAGGCCCTGAACCTTTAGGCAAAACCAACACCGGTGTCGTAGTCAGAGCTGTCTTGAGCTTCTAAAAGCTCGCCTCACACTCGTCCGACCATCTGAACTGGGCACCCTTCTGGGTCAACCTGGTCATCGGGGCTGCGATAGATGAGAACCCCTCCACGAACCGACGATAGTAGCCTGCCAATCCCAAGAAACTCCGAATCTCTGTAGATGATGTTGGCCTAGGCCAGTTCTTGACTGCCTCAATCTTCTTCGGATCAACCTGAATACCCTCTGCTGATACAACATGACCCAGGAATGCAACTGAACACAACCAGAACTCACACTTCGAGAACTTAGCATATAACTAACTATCCTTCAGAGTCTGAAGAACCACTCTGAGATGCTGCTCGTGCTCCTCCTGGCTGCGGGAATATATCAAAATATCATCAATGAAGACTATAACGAACGAGTCCAAATAAGGCCTGAACACTCGGTTCATCAAATCCATAAAAGTTGCTGGGGCATTGGTCAACCCAAATGACATAACCAAGAACTCATAATGCCAGTACCGAGTGCGAAAAACTATCTTAGGGACATCAGATGCCCTAATCCTCAACTGATGGTAGCCAGATCTCATATCAATCTTTGAAAATACCTTGGCACCCTGAAGTTGATCGAACAAATCATCAATCCTTGGTAGTGGATACTTATTCTTGATTGTGCCCTTGTTCAACGGCCGATAATCAATGCACATTCTCATCGAACCATCCTTTTTCTTAACAAACAACACCGGCGCACCCCACGGCGAAACACTGGGTCTAATGAAACCCTTCTAAAGCAAGTCTTACAACTGCACCTTCAACTCTTTCAACTCCGGCGAGGCCATGCGATATTGCGGGATAGAAATGGGCCGAGTACCTGAAGCCAAATCAATGCAGAAGTCAATATCCCTGTCGGGTGGCATCCCCGGCAGGTCTGAAGGGAAAACCTCAGGAAACTCACGAACAACGGGCACAAAATCAATAGAGGGAACCTTAACACTAGAATCGCGAACATACATCAAATATGCCAAACACCCCTTCTCGACCATACGTCGAGCCTTCACATATGAGATAATACTGCGGGTAGAATAACCAGGAGTCCCTCTCCACTTTAAACGGGGCATACCGGTAAAGCTAAGGTCACAGTCTTGGCATGGCAATCCAAGATAGCGTGGTAAGGTAATAACAGTCCATCCCCAATATAACATCGAAGTTGACCATGTCTAAAAGCAACAAATCTACACGAGTCTCGAGACCCCTAATCACCACAATACAAGAACGATGGACTCGATCAACCACGATAGAATCACCCATCGGTGTAGACACATAAACAGGAATACTCAATGAATCACTAGGCATGACTAGATACGATGCAAAATAAGATGACACATACGAGTATGTAGACCCTGGATCAAATAACACTGAAGCATCTCTATCATAAACTAGAACAGTACCTGTGATCACCGCATCTGAAGCCTCAGCCTCGGGCCTGGTTGGAAGAGCATAACATCGGGGTTGGGCCTTACTACCCTGGACTACCTCTCTGGGACGGCCTGCAGCTGGCTGGCCTCCACCTCTGGCGGCCTGATCTCCACCTCTAAATCCTCTACCTCCACCTCTAGCACCTCTACCCCCGCCCTAGCTGGCTGGGTGGTCTGTGGAATATCTGGTACCTGTATCATAGCACGAGAACCCTGTTGCTGCGATTGAGTACCCACCAACCTCGGACAAGCCCTCCGGATATGACCATACTCACCACACTCATAACATCCACCTAAATACTATGGCTGAGGAAACTGAGACTGACCCTGGTGACCTGAGTAACCACCCTGAAAACTCTGGAGTAGTGGTGCACTGATAGGAGCTGGTGGTGCACTGTAGGGCTGCTGATCAGAATACTGCATGCGAGAACCACGGCCACCTGAAGCACCGTGAGAAACCTGGAGAGCTGAATGAATGGGCATAGAAGGATGGCCTCTACCATATGAATCTCTGCCTCTAGATGAGGTACCACTGAATCTGCTTGAATGACGGGGTCTCTTATCCGACCCATGACCACCTCTATGCGACAGAACCATCTCGACTCTGCAGGCTACATTGGCTGCCTCCTGAAAAGTGATCTCACTCCCGGCCTCCTTGGCCATCTGAAGACGAATCGGCTGAATAAAGACCATCAATAAACCTCCTCACCCTCTCTCTCTCTCTCAGTAGGAAGTATGACAAGAGCATGACGAGATAAGTCAATGAACTTGGTCTCATACTGGGTAACCATCATGGAACCCTGCTGGAGGTGCTCAAACAGCCTCCGATAGGCCTCTTTCTGAGTAATGGGGAGAAACCTCTCCAAAAATAACACTGTAAACTGCTCCCAAGTCAAAGATGGCGACCCAGCTGGCCTAGCTAAGCAATAATCCCTCCACCAAGTCTTGGTGGATCCAGATAGGCGAAATGTAGCAAAATCGACCCCATTGGTCTCAACAATACCCATGTTCCTGAGAACCTCGTGGCAGTTGTCTAGATAATCCTGGGGGTCCTCAGTAGATGCACCACTGAAAGTAGAAGTGAAGAGCTTGGTGAACCTATCCAGACTCCACAAAGCATTGGCAGACATGGCTGCTCCATCACCGGTCTAAGCTACTACACCCGGCTGAACTGCTCCAACTCGCTGAATCGTTGGAGTCTGAATCTGGGGAGCGACCTGCTCCGGAGTGCGAGTAGCAGGAGTCTGAGCCCCTCCTCCAGCCTGAGAAGTGGCTGGTGCTACAGGAAGTAAACCTACCCGGGTGACACTCTCCATGAGGCCCACTAGTCGGACCAGAGAGTCCTAAAGAACTGGGGTAGCAATAAACCCCTCTGGAACCTGAGCTGGGCCCACCGGAACTGCTGGGGCTAGAACCTCCTCGTCAAAATCAACCTGAGGCTCTGCCGTTGGTGTTGTTGCTCGGGGCTGAGCTCTTCCCCTACCTCGTCCTCTAGCACGGCCTCAACCTTGCCCTCTGCCCCTAGTGGGAGCTGCTGCTGGGGGCTCGGGATGCTGAGCGGTAGATGAGGAAGCGCATGTTCTCTCCATCTGCAAAAGGATAGAGTAGAAATCCAATTAGCATTGAGAAACAAATCCGCACGACAAGAAAGAACAAATGTGAAATTTTTCCTAACTCTGTATCCTCTGGGGATAAATACAGACGTCTCTGTACCGATCCCTCAGACTCTACTTAGCTTGTCCATGAGTTGTGAGACCTATGTAACCTAGAGCTCTGATACCAACTTGTCACGACCCGAAATTCCCACTCTCGGGAGTCGTGATGGCGCCTACTCGTAGAAGCTAGGCAAGCCATGAACTTTGAAACCATTAACTCTTTCGTTTAACCAATTAAATTAACAATGAATAAGAATTTAAATGACAACGAAAAATAAAATTTAGCGAAAGTCTTAAATAAATATGAAACCAAAATATCTAGAAACCAATACATGTCTCTACCCAGAATCCTGGAGTCACAACATCTACGGACTACTAAGAGTGCTACATACAAAAGTTTGGAAGAAAGATAATATTGTTTGTCTCGAATACATGAGATAACAGAATACAAAATAGGATAGAGGAGACGTCGGGCCTACGGACGCCTACAAGGCTACCTCGGTGTCTCGGTGGACTGAAGGTTGGCTCCCCTACTGCTGCTGACCAAGTGCTGCTCCGGTATCTGCATAGAGTGCAGAGTGTAGCATCAGCACAACCGACCCCATGTGCTGGTAAATGTCTGGCCTAACCCCGGCGAGGTAGTGACGAGGCTAGAACTAGACTTTAGATAAACCTGTGCAGTTATATAATATATGGCAGAAAAATAAACATGAAATAACAGTTTAAAAGGGAGGGGGTACATGCTTCGGGGAAATTTATCAACTTGACAGAAACCGAACAGATATATGAAAGAACAATACAGTATCTACAACAATGTAATAATACTACTATTGCAGCGCGCAACCCGATCCATTATCATTTAACACTATTGCGGCATGTAACCCGATCCATATATACATATAGTTGTTGCAGCGTGCAACCCAATCCAAATATAATAATTGTTGCGGCGTGCAACCCGACCCAATATAATATTTGTTGCGGCGTGCAACTAGATCCAATATAATATCTGTTGCAGCGTGCAAACCGATCCAATATAATATATGTTGCGGTGTGCAACCCGATCCAATATAATATCTGTTACGACATGCAACTCGATCCATATATAATAATTGTTGCGGCGCGCAACCCGTTCCAAATATACAGCTTACAATGATCATAACAACAGTCCCGGCAAGGGATCAAAATAAACTATGTTATTCCGGCAAGGGAACTCAACAATACAAGTATATACATCTCGGTAAGGGAGAATCAGCTATAACCAATCTCAACTCAACTCCTAATCATCTCAATTATCACCATTTCTAAATCATAAGTGACTTCCATGAAATCAACTAAGTCTTTGCTCAATGCTACAGATTTACTCAGTATTGCAACCATAGTATCATTCAAGAATACAACAAGTATCAATTTAAGACTCACGGTCATGCTAGACACCAACGTATAGATACTCGTCACCATGCCTATACGTCATACTCAACAAGAAACAAATAGCAAATAGGACTCAACTCCTAATCCCTCAAGTTAAGGTTAGACCGAACACTTACCTCAAACTTCCACGTCCAACTCAATCCTCAATTACCACTTTTCCTCTCGAATTTGGCTCCAAAACAATTGTATCTATACATAAATGACTTCATAACATCAATAAATGCTAAACAATTCGAATCTAATGCCTAATTATAGCTTTCCAATCATTCTTCCCAAAAATCCAAAAATCGATCCCGGGCCCACTTGGTCAAAATACGAGGTTCGGACCAAAACCCTGTCACCCATTCACCCACGAGCCCAAATATATAATTTGTTTTCAAATCCGACCCCAAAACGAGGACTAAATCATAATTAATTAAAAAGCCCTAACTCTACCCAAATCCCTAATTTTCTACCCTTAATCACATGTTTTAGGCCTAGAAATCCAATAGATGTTGATGAAAATGAAAGAAAATAAGTTAAAGATTACTTACCCAAGAGATTATGGTGAAGAATTGCTGCAAAAATCGCCTAAGAGCTTTGGAGAAGAAGAGGTTTTGTGAAATTTTAAGAAATCCCGAAAGTGTTATGTTTTTTGGCTTTTAAAAATCACTGGGCGATTTTACTCTACGCAATCGCGACAGACCCCTCGCGTTCGCGATGGGTCAGGCTAGTTAGGCCTTCGCGTTCGCGTTAACAGGCTCACGTTCGCAAAGCTTTAGCTTCTCGAGCCCTCGCGTTCGCGTCCAACTGGTCGCGTTCGCGTAAGGTAACTACCCCTCCCCCTGCCCAGGCCCATTTGGCCTTTGTTTTCGCATGGCCAGGACCGCGTTTGCGAAGGTATAGCCCCCCACTGCCTTGCGTTCGCGACCTGGGCTACGCGTTCGCGTAGAAGGAAATTCCTTCAGCAATACATTACACATCGCGTTCGCGTGGGTACTCCCGCGAACGCGAAGAAGGATGCATCAGAAATCCAACAGCTAAAAACCTGCAACATTTTCTAAGTCCGAAACCTTCCGAAACACACCGAGCCCTCGAGGCTCCTAACCAAACATAGGTACTAATTCAACAACATCATACGAACTTATCCGTGCGATCAAATCGTCAAAATAACCTCAAAAACAATGAATCAAACCTTAAAATCAAGAATTTTTTCAAACTTCCTCAAGTATCAAAATTAGCAATTCAAGTCTGAATCACGTCAAACGACGTCCATTTTTAACCAAATTTTACATGAAGGACTTAAACCATATATAAGACCTGTACCGGGTGCCGGAACCAAAATACGGGTCCGATACCATCGCTTTCTAATCAGATTTCATTTCAAATTTCCTTAAACATTTTCAGAAAACAATTTTACTTAAAAAATTCAATTCTCAGGCTTGGAACCTCGGAATTCAATTCTGGGCATATGCCCAAGTCCCATATTTTCCTACGAACCCTTCGGAACTGTCAAATCACGGGTCTGGGTTCGTTTACCCAAAATATTGACCAAAGTCAAATTTACTCATTTTAACATCAAATTTTATCATTTTTCACAGAATTTCAGATTTAAGCTTTCCGGTTACTCGCCCGGACTATGCACGCATATCGAGGTTACTCTAAATGAGGTTTTCAAGGCCTCGGAGACACAGAATTTAATTAAAAGCAAGTGATGACCCTTTGGGTCGTCACAGTAATAGTGATTTTTTTAAAACGACACAATGTAAATTAAAAAAATATTCTAAGATATCTTTATCTTATAATCTATTTATTTGAGTTGAAAAAAATATATTTAAAATCGATGAGATTAACTTTCAAATTTTTTATACTCAACAAAGATGAAACATAAGAAGAAATTTGTTGTCATCTTTTATTTCTCGTTTTTAGATATTTCTAACATTTGTTTCAATATTTATTTTCTTTTATCTTATTTTTTATGTCATTATTTCATTTGTTATAAAAAATTAATTTATTTCACTATAAAAGGATTATTTTTAGTAAACATTGTCTACATATGAACTTTAATTATATTTTTAGTTTTTGGTTGAAATTATTTCTTATTTTTCTTTTCGCTTTATCTAATTAGCCTAAATAGGTGCTTACCCGACCACTTAAATTAAAAAATTGAATGACGTGTAATTTATATATAATCCAAATATAATATGTGTATAATCGTGTGTTGTCGGTATATCATCTATTTATATTAGCTATAAAAAGTAAACAATAAATATGGCCGGATATTATGTAAATATTCCATAAAATTTTGGGTTTTCGTTTATCCATGATATAATTTTTATTATAATAATTTTAAAAATCTCTACTAATGTTCAAAAATATCTTATTTTTTTATTATCTTTGAATTAAAAAAAGTAAAGAGTTTTTTCGAAATAATTTGTTTATATTTTGAAAAAGAATATTTGACATCATACTAATTTTTTCTTTATATATACTCTTTGCTACACTTAAAAGTCACTATACAAACTATCAATTAGAAACCAATTTATCTCTTGTTGAGTTGGAAAAAGAAAACCTTTCACATAATCTAAAGTCTTGTTTTTTGTTTGATGTCCATTTATTCAAATTGACTCTTCAAACAAATATTCTTCAAGAAGAAAAAAGAAACAACTTTTTTTTTAATATTGATTGATTTTGTGATGTTTCATTCTCCAGCATGTATGTTTACTTTATTATATATATGTAAGTAACTTTTATTTGGTTTTGTAAACTCTTTTTTGTTATTTAGATAAACATAGACATGTACCTTATATATTACATTTATTTTAAAAGAATTTTATTTTATTCAAATCTAGCTATAGTGTTTCAAAGAACTATACTTATAGATTTTAAATGTGAAAGAGTTTTATAATTATATGGAGTAGTTTTTATTTATAGAGGCGAAGTAGTATTTAAATAATTAGAAAAAATAACAAAAGTTCCTAACATTATTGCATATGATCATTAACCGAATTAAGTATGATAACATGATAAAAAGAATAAATTTTATTTTTAATTTAAATTTGAATTTTAGAACTTTATCTAATTCAAAATTATCTTTTAATTCAAATTCCATATATATATTATATGTATGTAACGACCCAACCGGTCGTTTTGAGCTTTTTCACTTTGATCGCCAGTTCTCGGGCATGGGTTGCCCCGTGTGATGTATTATGACTTATGTTAATCGTTTGTTTTGGGTTTCCGGGAAATCGGAATGAATTTGGAAGAACAATTCTCAGTTTGAAGCTTTAAATTTGAAAGGTTTGACCAATTGTACATGGTCTCGGATCGAAATTTTTATGATTTGGTTAGCTCCGTTAGGTGATTTGGGACTTAGGAGCGTGATTTGAATGCATTTTGGAAGTCCGTGGAAGGTTTAGGCTTGAATTGGCGAAATTGATATTTTGGCAATTTCCGGTTGATAGGCGAGATTTTTATATAAGGGTCGGGATGGAATTCCGAGAGCTGCAGTAGCTTCGTTGTGTCATTTGGGATGTGTGTGCAAAATTTCAGGTCATTTATTTTTAGAAACTTAGGCTTGAATTCGATGTAATTTGGTAGATTTGATGTTGTTTGAGGTGTTTTGATGATTGGAAAAAGTTTGAATAAGGTATTGGGTTATGTTTGTACTTTTGGTTGAGGTCCCAGGGGACCTCGGGATGATTTCGGATGGTTATCGGAGAAGTTAGATGCTGGTTGCAGCTTCAGATTTGCTGCTTCTGGTATTTTCGCATCTGCGGTTTGGGGACCACAGATGCGGCGCCGCAGGTGCGGGTAATTCATCGCAGAAGCGAAAAAGGGTCAGATGGGTTGAGACCGTAGAAGCGGCTATGTGGACCGCATCTGCGGCTTTGCAGATGCGGGGAAAGGATCGCAGATGCGAGATTTGGTCGGCAAGTGATTTCCGTAGAAGCGGAGGAAGAACCACATATGTGGTACCACAAGTGCGTGTTTGGACCGTAGATGGGGGTCCTAGGTCATAAGTGAAATCCGTAGAAGCGGATGTTTTTCCGCAGAAGCGGAAGCGCAGATGCGCTTACTGGATCGCAGGTGCGAAAGAGCTGAGCAGAAGGTATAAAAATGCCCTTTCGCGATTTTCAGTCATTTTGTTTATCATTTTTGTGCGATTTTGGAGCTCCAAGCTGTGATTTCAAGAGGGGATCAAGTGTATCCGCAGAGGTAAGCTACTTGGGCTTTATACCTTGTGTTTATGGTAATTATATCATTGTTTAATCATGAAAATTTGTGGAAATTAGCGGAAGAGTTGGGAAATTAGGGCTTGAAATCGGAGAGTGAATTTTTAGAATTTGACTGACCATATAAGGTTGGATTTTGGTAAATTTAATATGTATGAACTCGTGAGAAGATAAGGAATCTAATGATGTGAAAATTTCTGAGTTTTGAGAAGTGGGCTGGGGCTCGGGTTTTGCTAATTTTGGGATTTTTGGTATTTTTTGATTGTTTTCGCTTGGGCTTGGTTCCCTTAACATATTGTGACGTATTCGTTCTGATTTTGGATAGATTCGACATGCGTGGAGGCCGATTTGAGGGGCAAAGACGTCGCGAGCTAGAGATTTCGCCGGTTCGAGGTGAGTAATGATTGTAAATGATGCTCTGAGGGTTTGAAACCCCGGATTGCACATCACAATGCTATATTGAGGTGAGACACACGCTTGATGACGAGCGTGGGGTCGTGCACTATTGGGGATTGTGACTTGGTCCGTATCGATTGATGATTTTACCGCGTATTTGACTGAAACTTATTTGTTATCATCATGATTTGGGTTGATTACCATATTTGGGCTTCGTGACAACTATTTGAACCCTTCGGGGATTTTTATTACTATTTCCTCATTGGTTTGACTTATTAATTGAACTCAGTCATGTTATTTTTTACTGTTTTACTATTTAGCCATTTTTACTCCGTTTTGAAACTTAAATGATATTTTAAATGATGTTTTGGGCTGAGAAAACACTGTTTTACTAATGCCCGAGGGGCTTGTGAGTATTGTTGACTGAGTAAGGCCGATGGCCTAGTTGTGAGGAAACACTGATACTGATTTGAGGCCGATGACCTCAGATATGTACGCCACAAGGTGGCTTGCTGATATTGTTTATGAGGCCGAGGGCCTGAGATATATATGCCACGAGGTGGCTTGACTGATATGAGGCCGAGGGCCTAGATTTGATGTCACGAGATGGCTTGATATTGCGCTTGAGCCATAAGGGGGCCCTCCCGGAGTCTGTACACCTCCAGTGAGCGCAGGTACCCATTGTGATGTGAGATATAGCCCGATGGGTTGATTTTGTTCCATGTGATAGCCCGAGGGGAAGGTATTGTTCTATGTGATTGCCCGAGGGGCTGGTATTGTTCCGAGATATTGCCCTAGGGGCGGAGTTATTGACATTGAACCCGAGGGGTGAACCTTTATATGTTTATCTTTAATATTTATTTGTCATTTTATCTGTTACTATGGTATTTGTTCCCGATGGGCGGATTTCTATGCTAATCTGCACTAATTGTTTTGCACTCGTTGTGTAACTGTTGAAAAAACCATTTTCAAAGAAGTTTAAACTGAGCTAAAATGTTTTAAGAGATTTTACAACTTCACTGCTTTCTTACTGGTTTTTGAACTGCTTCTATACAACATCTTGATTGGCTTTACGTGATTTCTTGTCTTCAGTCATTATTTACATTTGTTACTCACTGAGTTGGAGTACTCACTTTACTCTCTGCACCTTGTGTGCAGATTCAGGTATTTATGCACCCGGTAGCGGGTTTTGGCTGATCGGAGGCAGAGTTATCGGAGTTTAGCAAGGTGGCTGCCGGCGTTCGCAGCACCACTTTTCTCCCTCTTCGTTCATTAGTCTTGTTTTGTATATTTCAGACCTTTTAGTGGTATTTATACCCTAATAGATGCTCGTGACTTGTGACACCCCGGTTTGGGCTGTGTCGGGTTGTACTTCCGTTAATAATTATCATTAAATCATGTATAGACTGCTTATGTAATGTTTAACTGTTTTAAAAAGGTGAATTGAGTTTAGTTGGCTGGCCTTGTCTTCACGAGAGGCGTCATCGCGACCGAGTCGAGGTTTGGATCGTGACAATATATTATATTATATTATATTATATTAGTATTTAACTAAAATAGTTAAATATAGAATAAAGTTACCATATACTATTGACATTTATTAGCTTGCCACTTGGCTTAACTATAATGTCAATTATATATGGTAACTTTCTTGCTTTAATATATATATAGATTCTTCACCGAGGATGCATTTGTATACTCTTTTTTGTTATTTAGATAAACATAAACGTGTACCCTGTATATTACATTTATTTTAAAAGAATTTCAAATATTACCCTATATTTATTTTTTTACTCTTTCGGGGTAGGGGTAAGGTCTGCGTATATACTATGGCTGTCCAACGGGACGGGACGGGACGACATTTAAGCAGGATGGAGGGGGGACGGGACGAAACGGGACGGGACAAACGGGACGAAACCTTCGTCCCATCCTGTCCCACTAACAAACGGGATGGGACGGGACGGGACGGGTTTGTGGGCCTTAAGTGTATTTTTTTTAAAAAAAATGTCTAGTTTTTTTAAATTTACTATGTTTTAAAGTTTGCAACGGCTAGATTTTTGACTTATTTAATAAACTTAAATGTTACTATGTTAAAATGAAAATTAGAAAACTAAGTAAAGAATTATAAAATATTAAAACAAAAGACTTGTAATGAAATATTCTAGTAATTATAAATTTATAATAGAGTTATAATTTATTTAATATAATTTCAAAGTATTAACTATTAAGTAACTAAAACAATTCATAAATAAAATTCAACGCTTAGAGCCTTTTATTTTATTAATAGAACTTTCAAATCTCAAATACAAATATAATTCTTTTGAAGAGCACCTAATCTATGCAACCACCTTCTAGGAAGGGTTCTGTTTGAACTAGGCCTCTTAGTAGCCAATTACAAATTATCATACTAATATTTGTAAGCTCCCATATAGCTTCTTTGTAACTTATCAATAATATCTCTCGGACATTCTGCTGGAATTGGCAATGTTGATTAATGTTCCATGAGCTCCATGCCATCATCGCTCCCAGTGGTTAGCATCTCATTGTATTCTTCTTCTTCCCTAGTGGTTAATTTTTCAAAACCAAATTTCTTCTTTCTACATTAATCCAATCTCTGAATAATACGGAAATCTCTAGACTGTCCTCCGCTAATGAATGTCTATGATCTCCAATTTGAAATCTTGCCGCGCTAAAAGCACTCTCCGATGCTACTGATGATGCTTGAATAGCCAGGATATCTCGGACCATAATTGAAAGTGTTGGAAAATGTCACGACCCAAAATCCCAACCCGGTCGTGATGGCGCCTCTCGTGAGGACAAGGCCAGCCAATCAACAAAACAGTACATCTCTTTATAAATACTTAGCAGGAATAAGTCTAAATCATGGGCAATATAATCTTAAATGCGAAATAAACGTGATAGAATAAGGAAAACCCTCCCAACTCAGCCCGAAATCAGGGTGTCACAAGTCATGAGCTACTACAGAGTTTACTAATATTTTACAAAGTCTGGAATTATCATAAATAACAAAGATAAGGGAGAAAACGAGGTTGCGGACGTCAACAGCTACCTCGTTACTCCTAGTCACCGCCTGGTCTGGAAAGAATCAGCGCTCAGGAGCGAACTCAGCTATGCCTGTATCTGCACACATGGTGCAGGGAGTAATGTGAGTACTCCGACCCAGTGAGTAATAAAAATAAATAACGACTAAAAACATGAAATCTCGTAACGGCACAATATAGCGCTATCCCAAGGAGTAAAATCAGTTATACAGTAAAATAGTGAGTATCAGATAATTCTTCTTTTAAAACAGTAAAGACAAATAATTTCCACAGTAAGGATAAATCAAAAGCTTGCCCCTCGGGCTCAATATGTAAATCTCAGTATAGTATCAGCCCCTCGGGCTCACTCCCAACTCACAAGCACACAACATTAGCCTCTCGGGCTCACTCACAACTCACCACACACAAGCAATGGCCTCTCGGGCCCACTCCCAACTCACCTGGGTACCCTGCGCTCACTGGGGGTGTGTACAGACTCCGGAGGGCCTCCTACAGCCCAAGCGCAATATCAATAGGCCTGAAAGCCTTCACACATCACACACGAGGCCTGAAAGTCTCCTCATATAACACTCGAGGCCTGAAAGTCTCCTCACATCACTCAACATATCCTCACGTATGGCCCTCGGCCTCAATCAGTCCAGAAAATAATCATAAGCCTCTTGGGCATCAGTAAAACAATAGTGCTCAGCTCAACAACATTATAAATATCATTAAATCTCGAGTTGAGTATAAATATAGCTGAGTTCACAAAATAATATAATTCAATTGGACTGAGTTCAAATAATATTTCAATTCGTGAGGAAAATAGTGATGTAAATTCACAAAAGATTTCAGATAATTGGCACGAAGCCCAAATATGGCAATAAGCCCAATCATAGTGAAAAACAATAAATCTTTATCAATTACGCGGTAAAAATATCAACTGGGATGGACCAAGTCACAATCCCCAATAGTAAATGACCCCGCGCTCGTCATACAACGCGTGTCTCATCTCAACATAGCAGTATGTTGTGCAATCCGGGGTTTCAAACCCTCAGTGCATCATTTAAAATCATTACACACCTCAAGACGGTCCAATGTCTACTCCGCTATGCCCTTGCCTCTCGAATTTACCTCTTCGCACGTCAAAACTGGTCAAAACCACAACGAATACATTACAATAGGCCAAGGGAATATAACCCAATCGAAAAGACTCGAAAAATATTGAAATTCACGAAATTCGCAAAACCCGAGCCCCGGGCCCACTTCTCGAAAAATTATGAAAGTCATATCATCGGATTCTTCGTCTCTCCACGAGTCCGTACATATAAAATTTACCAAAATCGGAGTTCAAATGGCCCCTCAAATCTTCAAATCTTATTTTCAAATCCCTAGGCCTAAATCTTCAATTTACTCCTCAAAAACATGTAATCTAGTCGGATTATTCGATGATAATTCAATATTATGGAGTAGAAATAATCACAAGTGACTTACCTAAAGATTTCCCAAGATTTCTTGCTAAAAATCGCCCAAAATCCGAGCTTGGAAGTCAAAAAAAATGACCAAACTCGGACTGCTAGACATTAAATCTGTCCAGAAATTTTCGGTATTGTTCACGCGGGGGGGCACTGTTCATGCGCGTGAGGTCACTGTTCACTATTCATGCGCGTGAGGTCACTGTTCATTGTTCACCCGTGCGGTTACTGTTCACGCACGGGTACTGTTCACTGCTGCAGAAAATACAACAGCTTTTAAGAAATTTGCAGCACAACCATTTTTCACTAAAATGGCTCTAACTCCATCATACGAACTCGGAATTAGACGATTCTTATTCCTATGAGTCACAAATAATAATACGAACACAACCCTTCAATCGAAACTCAATTCGGAGCTCGTTTGCTCAGTTCAATACCCATTTCGCTCGTTAAACAATTAACTCACATTTCACGTCAAAAACCCAATCGCGACTTGATGAAATTAAACCAAAACCAGATCAGTCCTATAATTCATGATTTAAATTCTGGAAGTCTCGAAATCAATTTTGGATCTCTAGAACTAAAAATGAACCTTTAGATCATTACATTTATGCTCAAAACGGCAAAAAGCTTCCAAAAATGACCCATTGGGCATCCGAAACACACCCGAGGCCCCCGGGACCCCGACCAATAATACCAACCAGTCCCAAAATACATTACGGACTTGCTCGAGGCCACAAATCACATCAAACAACGCTAAAATCATGAATCAACCTCCAATCCAAGTTTTATGAACTTTAGAATTTCCAACTTCTATTTCTGATGCCGAAACCTATCAAATCACGTCCGATTGACTTCAAATTTTGTACACAAGTCCAAAATGACATAATGAAGCTACAGAAATTCTCGGAATTCCATTCCGACCGTCAGATCAAAATTTCACCTATCAACCGGAAATCGCCAAAATACTAACTTCGCCAAAATGAGCTAATTTCTTCACCGGACCTCCAAAATTAATTCCGATTGCGCTCCTAGGCCTTAAATCATCCCCCGAAACTAACCGAATCATCGGAATTCAATTCCGAGCCCTCTAACTCACAAGTCAACGTCCGGTTGACTTTTCCAAACTAATTCTTCCTTAAAGAGACTAATTGTCCCATTTCATACCAAACTCGATCCGAATTGACTCAAATTCACCAAGTACACATATTGAAACATGAATAAGCATTTAACAGGGAATACGGGACGAAAATACATGAAACGACGGTTCGGGTCGTTACATTCTCCCCAACTAAAACAAACGCTCGTCCTCGAGCGAGTTAAGAAACATACCTGGAGTTTCAAATAGGTGCGGGTACCTGCTCCGCATCTCCTGCTCGGTCTCCCAAGTAGCCTCCTCCACGGGCCGACCTCTCCACTGTACTTTCACTGATGCTATATCTTTTGATCTCAATTTTTGAACCTGTCGACTCAAAATAGCCACTGGCTCCACATTATAAGTCAAATTTTCATCTAACTGTACTGTACTGAAATCTAAAATATGAGACGGGTCCCCAATGTACTTCCGGAGCATGGACACATGGAATACCGGATGAACACCCGACAATCTAGGCGGCAAAGCAAGCTCATAAGCCATCTCTCCAATCCTCCTAAGTACCTCAAATGGTCCAATAAACTGCGGACTCAACTTCTCTTTCTTTCCGAACCTCATAACACCCTTCATCGGCAAAACCTTCAGCAAAACCTTCTCGCCCTCCATAAATGACACATCTCGGACCTTCCAGTCCACATAACTCTTCTGACGCGACTGAGCTGTGCGAAGTCTTTCCTGAATCACCTTCACCTTTTCTAAGGCATCCTGGACCAAATCTGTCCCCAACAACCTAGCCTCACCGGGCTCAAACCAACCCACTGGAGTTCTACACCGCCTCCCATATAAGGCCTCATACGGTGCCATCTGAATACTGGACTGATAGCTGTTGTTGTAGGCAAACTCTGCAAGTGGTAAAAATTCAACCCAAGAACCTCCAAAATCAATCACGCAGGCACGCAACATATCCTCCAATATCTGAATAGTACGCTCGGACTGTCCGTCCTTCTAAGGATGAAATGCTGAACTCAACTCCACCTGAGTGCCCAACTCGTGTTGAAAAGTCCTCCAAAACTGAGAAGTGAACTGAGTACCTCTATCCGAAATAATAGTAACTGGAACACCATGCAACCGCACAATCTCCTGAATAAAGATCCTAGCCAGCCGCTCCGCAGAATATGTGGTACACACCGGAATGAAAAGCGCTGACTTGGTCAGCCTATCCACAACAACCCAAATCGAATCAAAATTCTTCAAAGTCCAAGGAAGGCCACTCACGAAATCCATAGTAACTCTCTCTCCCATTTCCACTCAGGAATAATCATTTGCTGAAGCAAACCGCCCGGTCTCTGATGCTCATATTTCACCTGCTGACAGTTGAGACACTGAGCCACATATCCCACAATGTCTTTCCTCATTCTCCTCCACCAGTAATGTTGTCTCAAGTCCTGATACATCTTCGCAGCACCCGGATGGATGGAATACCGCGAACTGTGGGCCTCCTCAAGAATCAAATCTCTAAGCCCATCAACATCGGGCACACAAATACGGCCCTGCATCCTCAATACGCCATCATCACCTATAGTCACATCTTTGGCATTATCATGCTGAACTCTGTCCTTAAGGAAAAGCAAATGCGGATCATTATACTGGTGCTCTCTGATGCGATCATATAAGGAAGATCGAGAAACCACATTAGTCAATACCCGACTAGGCTCAGAAATATCTAACCGCACCAACTGATTGGCCAAGGTCTGAACATCAACTGGAAGAGGCCTCTCCCCAATTGGGATGTAAGCCAAATTCCCCATACTGACTGCCTTTCGGCTCAACGCATCGGCCACTACATTGGCCTTTCCTGGATGATATAGAATGGTAATATCATAGTCTTTAAGTAACTCAAGCCATCTCCGCTGCCTCAAATTAAGATCTTTTTGTTTAAATAAATGCTGAAGACTGCGATGATCAGTGAATACCTCACAAGATACGCCATATAAATAGTGCCTCCAAATTTTTAAGGCATGAACTATAGCAGCCAACTCTAAATCATGAACAGGGTAGTTCTTCTCATGGGGTTTCAACTGACGAGAAACATAAGCAATAACTCTACCCTCCTTCATTAGCACACAACCAATCCCAACTCTGGAAGCATCACAATATACCGTGTATGAACCTGTAGCTGATGGTAACACCAACACTGGAGTTGTGGTCAGAAGTGCCTTGAGCTTCTGAAAGCTCTCCTCATACTCGTCGGACCATACAAATGGGGCACCTTTCTGAGTCAACTTGGTCAAAGGCGATGCAATAGAAGAAAACCCCTGAACAAATCGGCGATAATAGCCTGCTAGCCCAAGAAAACTCCGAATCTCTATGACTGAGGACGGTCTAGACCAACTCTGCACTGCTTCTATCTTCCTTGGATCAACCTGTATACCCTCGTTGGACACTATGTGTCCCAAAAATGCCACAGAACTTAGCCAAAATTCACATTTGGAGAATTTTGCACAAAGCTTCTCCTCTCTCAATCTCTGCAACACTACACGCAAATGCTGGGCATGCTGCTCCTGGCTACGCGAGTACACCAGGATATCATCAATGAATACAATAACAAATGCATCCAGATAAGGCTGAAATACATTGTTCACCAAATGCATGAACGCTGCTGGGGCATTGGTCAGCCCGAAAGACATAACCAAAAATTCATAGTGACCATATCTAGTCCTGAAGGCAGTCTTGGGAATATTCGACTCCCTGATTTTCAACTGGTGATAGCCCGAATGGAGATCAATCTTAGAAAATACCCTCGCTCCCTAAAGCTGATCAAATAAGTCATCAATGCGAGGCAAAGGATACTTGTTCTTCACTGTTACCTTATTCAGCTGCCTATAATCAATGCACATTCTCATTGTGCCATCTTTCTTCTTCACAAATAAAACAGGTGCACCCCATGGGGACACGCTAGGCCGAATGAACCCCTTATCTAGGAGTTCCTGAAGCTGCTCCTTCAATTCTTTCAGCTCTGCTGGTGCCATACGATATGGCGGAATAGAAATGGGCTGAGTGTCCGGCACTAATTCAATGCCAAAATCGATATCCTTGTCCGGCGGCATGCCCGACAGGTCTGCAGGAAATACATCAGGAAAGTCCCTCACAACTGGGACAGAATCAATACTAGGAGTCTCAACTCCAACATCCCGCACAAAAGCCAGATATGATAGATAACCCTTCCCAACCATACGCAGGGCTTTCAAGAAAGAAATTACTCTGCTAGAGACATAATCAGTCATGCCACGCCACTCGATCCTCGGAACACCCGGAATAACCAAAATCTACCATGCTCAACAGCAATAAATCAACTCGGGTCTCCAGACCCTCAATAATCACAACACATGACCGGTACACACGGTCCACAACAACAGTATCGCCCACCGGGATAGATACATGAACAGGTAAAGAAGGAAACTCTCGGGGCGTACCCAAATAATGAGTAAAATATGAGGACACATAAGAATAGGTGGAACCGGGATCGAATAATACAGAGGCATATCTGTGGCAGACTGGACAATTCCTGTAATGACATCATTTGAAATAATAACATAAAAAAAACTGGTCCATCCACCGCCTGATCGACCTTAATCCCCGTAAGCAATAATCGACTCACCAACACGCCTCAAACTGGAACTAATATAGCACAAAATCGTGCAATCAACTTATTTAATAGCAAACTCCCCAACTTGGCTCAAAGACATAGATCAAAAAGCACTCAATAAATCATAACGCACATACTCTATTATTGTCGTAATACTATAGTGAGATTGAACTCACTCCTTCATAAGCATGTGGAAACACAAATCATCTAGAATTTTAACTCTTCTGCAATTCTTGCATTCACTCACATAACAGTTAAGCCCACTCTCTAGGCGACCAAATTAAGATTTCAATGCATATTCTTTACTTGTAAATAAGATCTTCTAATAGACAGTATAAGAATCGCACCACCTAAGAACACTCCGCAGGAGATAACCCACATGTTTCACTTCTAATTAATATTTTTGTATACCTTCCACCGTCATTCACATTACACAATCACTTAGTCTTCCTGAGTCTAAACTCATACCGTAACATGAAATTTACTTCACTCCAAACAGGAGACATGAAAAGATTCTTCACGCACCCATAACTCGGGGCTACACATCAGATCACAATGAAAATCAAACACTTAATAGTTCATCTATTATCCTGACGCCCTTCCTCGTCACCTCCACGTCATATAGATATATCTCGCAGTACTAACATACTCCTCACGTGGCTATCCAACCATCATTCCCACTAATAGGGACAATACCGGACATATAATTTCAAAACTCTTGCTCGCACAATCAGCACTTTGGTGCTCAAGCCATAGGTAAGGATCCAGCCTCAAGTCCTCCAGAATAGCCTAACATCAAACTCATAGCGATTACGTCTCGCCCTTTGTCCGGGGAATTACAAGCCATCAAGGCACATCTAATACTGAGCGCTCGTTCGCGCATACGAACACGTGGATGGAATTGTAAGAGTTACTTTTTTTCCAGTTGAATCAAGGACGCACGATAAAAATTCAAGAATATGAAGTTTTCCTAAATGTTCTGCAGCCTCTCAAGGAAATACAGACGTCTCCGTACCGATCCGCGAGACTCTACTAAACCTGCTCATGACTCGCGAGACCTAGTAACCTAAGCTCTTATACCAACTTGTCACGACCCAAAATCCCAACCCGGTCGTGATGGCGCCTCTCGTGAGGACAAGGCCAGCCAATCAACAAAACAATACATCTCTTTATAATTACTTAGCAGGAATAAGTCTAAATCATGAGCAATATAATCTTAAATGCGAAATAAACGTGATAGAACAAGGAAAACCCTCCCAACTCAGCCCGAAATCGGGGTGTCACAAGTCATGAGCTACTACAGAGTTTACTAATATTTTACAAAGTCTGGAATTATCATAAATAACAAAGATAAGGGAGAAAACGGGGCTGCGGACGTCAACAGCTACCTCGTTACTCCTAGTCACCGCCTGGTCTGGAAAGAATCAGCGCTCAGGAGCGAACTCAGCTCTGCCTGTATCTGCACACATGGTGCAGGGAGTAATGTGAGTACTCCGACCCAGTGAGTAATAAAAATAAATAACGACTGAAAACATGAAATCTCATAACGGCACAATATAGCGCTATCCCAAGCAGTAAAATCAGTTATACAGTAAAATAGTGAGTATCAGATAATTCTTCTTTTAAAATAGTAAAGACAAATAATTTCCACAGTAAGGATAAATCAAAAGCTTGCCCCTCGGGCTCAATATGTAAATCTCAGTATAGTATCAGCCCTCGGGCTCACTCCCAACTCACCAGCACACAACATCAGCCCCTCGGGCTCACTCCCAACTCACCACACACAAGCAACGGCCTCTCGGGCCCACTCCCAACTCACTTGGGTACCCTGCGCTCACTGGGGGTGTGTACAGACTCCGGAGGGGCTCCTATAGCCCAAGCGCAATATCAATAGGCATGAAAGCTTTCACACATCACACACGATGTCTGAAAGCCTCCTCATATAACACTCGAGGCCTGAAAGCCTCCTCACATCACTCAACATATCCTCACGTATGGCCTTCGGCCTCAATCAGTCCAGAAAATAATCATAAGCCTCTTGGGCATCAGTAAAACAATAGTGTTCAGCTCAAAAGCATTATAAATATCATTAAATCTCGAGTTGAGTATAAATGTAGCTGAGTTCACAAAATAATATAATTCAATTGGACTGAGTTCAAATAATATTTCAATTCGTGAGGAAAATAGTGATGTAAATTCACAAAAGATTTCAGATAATTGGCACGAAGCCCAAATATGGCAATAAGCCCAATCATAATGAAAAACAATAAATCTTTATCAATTACGCGGTAAAAATATCAACTGGGATGGACCAAGTCACAATCCCCAATAGTAAATGACCTCGCGCTCGTCATACAACGCGTGTCTCATCTCAACATAGCAGTATGTTGTGCAATCCGGGGTTTCAAACCCTCAGTGCATCATTTAAAATCATTACTCACCTCAAGACGGTCCAATGTCTACTCCGCTATGCCCTTGCCTCTCGAATTTACCTCTTCGCGCGTCGAATCTGGTCAAAACCACAACGAATACATTACAATAGGCTAAGGGAATATAACCCAATCGAAAAGACTCGAAAAATATCGAAATTCATGAAATTCGCAAAACCCGAGCCCCGGGCCCACTTCTCAAAAAATTATGAAAGTTACATCACCGGATTCCTCGTCTCGCCACGAGTCCGTACATATAAAAGTTACCAAAATCGGAGTTCAAATGGCCCCTCAAATCTTCAAATCTTATTTTTAAATCCCTAGGCTTAAATCTTCAATTTACTCCTCAAAAACATGTAATCTAGTCGGATTATTCGATGATAATTCAATATTATGGAGTAGAAACAATCACAAGTGACTTACCTCAAGATTTCCCAAGATTTCTTGCTAAAAATCGCCCAAAATCCGAGCTTGGAAGTCAAAAAAATGACCAAACTCGGACTGCTGGACATTAAATCTGTCCAGAAATTTTTGGTACTGTTCACGTGGGGGCACTGTTCATGCGCGTGAGGTCACTGTTCACTATTCACCCGCGCGGGTACTGTTCACTGCTGCAGAAAATACAACAGCTTTTAAGAAATTTACAGCACAACCATTTTTCACTAAAATGGCTCTAAATCCATCATACGAACTCAGAATTAGACGATTCTTGTTCCTATGAGTCACAAATAATAATACAAACACAACCCTTTAATCAAAACTCAATTCGGAGCTCGTTTGCCCAGTTCAATACCCATTTCACTCGTTAAACAATTAACTCACATTTCACGTCAAAAACCCAATCGCGACTTGATGAAATTAAACCAAAATTTCCAGATCAGTCCTATAATTCATTATTTAAATTCTGGAAGTCTCGAAATCAAATTTGGATCTCTAGAACTAAAAATGAACCTTTAGATCATTACATTTATGCTCAAAACGGCAAAAAGCTTCCAAAAATGACCCGTTGGGCATCCGAAACACATCTGAGGCCCCCGGGACCCCGACCAATAATACCAACCAGTCTCAAAATACATTACGGACTTGCTCGAGGCCTCAAATCACATCAAACAATGCTAAAATCATGAATCAACCTCCAATCCAAGTTTTATGAACTTTAGAATTTCCAACTTCTATTTCCGATGCCGAAACCTATCAAATCACGTCCGATTGACTTCAAATTTTGCACACAAGTCCAAAATGGCATAACGAAGCTACGGAAATTCTCGAAATTCCATTTTGACTGTCGGATCAAAATTTCACCTATCAACCGGAAATCGCCAAAATACTAACTTCGCCAAAATGAGCTAATTTCTTCACCGGACCTCCAAAATTAATTCTGATTGCGCTCCTAGGCCTTAAATCATCCCCCGAAACTAACCGAATCATCGGAATTCAATTCCGAGCCCTCTAACTCATAAGTCAATGTCCGGTTGACTTTTCCAAACTAATTCTTCCTTAAAGAGACTAATTGTCCCATTTCATACCAAACTCGATCCGAATTGACTCAAATTCACCAAGTACACCTATTGAAACATGAATAAGCATTTAACGGGAATACGTGATGAAAATACAGGAAACGACGGTTCGGGTCGTTATAGAAAAGTCTTGCCACGCTCCCTCCACCATGACAAAAGTTGTTCCTTGCCTTCTTCGTCTTTAATATTTTCCAATCCTTGATTAAGATAAGAATCAAGTTCATCATCAATAGAGGAATCAAAACCTGTTATATCATCTATATCTTCCCATAAAACTTCTGCTCTAGACTTAGAAGTAGAAGGAGCAGTTTCACAACCAGTTGTATCCATAGATTTATATTTATCAAACATTGATCTAGCATAAGAATATATGCTAGCTTGGCAGTTTTCGAGAGATGGTTGTTCATTTTCTTGAATTTCTAAATTCTCATAAATTTTACGAACAAGTCCCTTTGCACCTCTTAGTTTTAAAAATGGGTTAAGTAGAGTATAAATTAAATAAACTTCGGGAATAGGGAAAAAAATACTTTTTAAATTTTAAAATAATTTCTTTAATGGCCGGTGCATAAGTTGAATTTGTTTTATACTTACCAAATACAACAGAAATTCCACAAATATACCATAATATTTGTGTGAAAGTAGGATAATATATACCAGAAAATTATTTTGTAGCATAATAAAAATTTTCTAAAAATTTAGTAAGCTCTCTAATCTCATCCCAATCAGAATAAACAATTTGATCAACAGGGTGAGCATTATGCATATTAAATACTTTTTGGATAGGCACCCGATAGTCATAAGCAACTTTAAGCATTTCATAAGTAGAATTCCACCTAGTACAAACATCTTTTGGAACTTTTCTAAACGGAAGGTTAGCACTAGCACATTGTTGAGCAAATTCACGAATTCTACTTTGTTTATGAGCACGAAAAATATAGCCACAAGCATGTTGTATTTTACTACAAGCATCAGAAAATAAATTAAGACCATCTTTTACAACCAAGTTAAAAATATGACATGCACATCTAACATGAAAAATTGTTGGATTAATTGGACAAAGTCTAGATTTTAAGCTATTTGCTGCGGTTGTGTTAGAAGAAGCATTATCTAAGGTGATAGTTAAAACTTTATTAATGAGTCCATAAAAATCAAGTATTTGTAGAACAGTAGTTGCAATATATGCTCCAGTGTGTTTTAAATCAACAAATTTATAACCAATAATACGTTTTTGCAAGTTCCAGTGATGATCAACCCAATGACATGTAACAGTTAAATAATCACAACCATTAGGACTAGACCTATATCAGATGTGATAGACACTTTACAATCTAAGTGAAAAAATACACAACGAATATACTGAAGATATTCGGTTTGAAATTTAAAAACATCATTTCTAACCGTGGTTTTAGGAAAACCTTGAAAAGCAGGGTTATAAGTTTCTTATATATAATGCACAAAAGCAGGGTGAGAAGGGAAAGTAAAAGGTAAGTCACAGACAGCCATCATTTTTGCTAAGTTCTCACGATCTCTATCTTTGTTATATTTGCGTAAAACATGACCAGAAGCAGGGTCAAGTTGTTGTTGAATTTGATTAGAACCAGATCCACTAGGTGTGTCAGTACTGATGGTAGGATCTATAATTTTTCCGGCTTCTATGTTAGCTTGTATCCATAAAGATTTGTGATCCCTTATTAAGTGTCTACTTAAACCCCCCGTCCCACCACTTGTTGTGTGTGCAAATACTTGCTTACATTTTTCACATATAGCACGATGATTGACTTTATCATGTTTAAAAAATTTCCATACAAGTGATGTTTTGGGACGTTCAGCCTTAGGCTTACCCCTTACAGGGGGTATATGGGGTAAAGCTCCAGACTGAGATTGACTCTGAGTTGGAGCTTGTGTTGCGGGACTAGTGGGTGTTTCATCTAATTCTTCTTCCTCATTTTCTTCATCCTCATTTTCTTCATCCTCATTTTCTTCATTCTCAAAAAAAATATCATTGCCAAATTGTCTTTGTAAAGTTTCATGATCTAATTGTTCCCCGACATGAACATCATAAAATGTGGGGAGTTGGAAAATGAAGTTTCATCAACATGAGTCATTTCATCAATATGCTTTCTAATTCTAGGTCTTGGAGAAGGGTTATGATTAGTATTACTACTACTTTCACCTTTACTATTTTTTTACTGCTTTTTTTAAAAATACCAAATACATTTTTAGGTGCCATAATTTAAATACGAAATTAAATTAAAAAAGTTAACACAAATATTAAACACACAAATGAAATACAAAAATATAACACGTAAAGTAAACACAAAAATTAAGCACTAAAATGATACGCAAAAATTATATATTAAAATTAGGGGATGGAACGAGTGCACCGTGATTAAATATTGAAACTTGAAGAAATTGCCCAAAATATTGCTCCAAATACTTGACGAATTAATTTGAAGCTTGAAAGTTGCTCCAAAAAATTTGCCCAAATACTTGAAAGTTATCACTTGATACTTGATAATTGATACTTGATAGTAACAAAATTGAGAGAATAATATAGAATATTAGAATGTAAGAGATTTGAGAGAGAAGATTAATTTTTTGTGGGAAAAAATGAAGAAGAATGGGGGGTATTTATAGTAGAAAATAGGGCCAAAGTGTAATTTAATAAACTTAGGGGTTATATTAAAAGTTTTGGTGGGGGGGGGGGGTAGGGGTTTTTTGGACCGTTGGCAACGACTATTTTTTGCAATTTAAGCAGTTGCCCAACGACTAGTTTTTTTTTAAAAAAAACTGGCAGGACGCGGGACAGGCGGGACGGGACGGGACGGGACAGGATGGGACGAGATGGGATGGGACAGGCGGGACGGGACGGGACGGGACGGGACGAGACGGGACGAAATGGCCATCCCGTCCCATCCCGTGTCCCGTTTAACATGGGCCCATCCCGTTTAGAATTAAGCAGGACGGGACGGGACGGGACGGGACTTATTTTAAAAGAATTTCATTTTATTCAAATCTAGCTACAGTGTTTCAAAGAACTATACTTATAGATTTTAAATATGAAAGAGTTTTATAATTATATGGAGTAGTTTTTTTTATAGAGGCGAAGTAGTATTTAAATAATTAGAGAAAATAACAAAAATTCCTAACATGATTGCATATGATCATTAACCAATATTATATTATATTATATTATATTATATTATATTATATTATATTATATTATATTATATTATATTATATTATATTATATTATATTATATTATATTATATTATATTATATTATATTATATTATATTATATTATATTATATTATATTATATTATATTATATTATATTATATTATATTATATTATATTATATTATATTATATTATATTATATTATATTTAAAATAGTTAAAATGTAGAATAAAGTTACCATATACTATTGACATTTATTAACTTGCCACTTGGCTTAACTATAATGTCAATTATATATGGTAACTTTCTTGCTTTAATATCTATTTAGATTCAAATTTTAGAACTTTATCTATAAATTCAAAATTATATTTTAATTCAAATTCCGTATATATATATATATTTGTATTTAACTAAAATAGTCAAATATAGAATAAAGTTACCATATATTATTGACATTTATTAGCTTGCCACTTGACTTAACTATAATGTCAATTATATATGGTAACTTTCTTGCTTTAATATATATATAGATATAGATTTCCGCTTTTAAAATTCATAATTAATTAATTTAACTATTTTTAATTTAAAATGTTCTTTTCATGGACACTATTCTCTAGTATGCTTAAGACTAAATAAAGAGGCCGACTTACAAAAAGGATTTTTTCTTAACTATACCATATATGAAACCTTATTACCCTAAATGTGCATAGTTTGTTAATTACCCACCCAGTCCACACTTTAACTATAATTTATATACCATTCGACTATTAGGCATTAAAATGGCAGAATATTCCCTAAAAACGCGCTAAAATTAAGGAGAGAATCTTGGTGTTAATTGATTCTACATTAAATTCAATTTTAAAAAGGGAAAGGAGATTTCTCATCTGTGTATTTTTCTCCAGAACTACAATTCAAATTCTCGAAAAAAAAAGAACGAACAATTCAAATTTTCGAGTTTCAACAACTCAAAGTTGAAAAAATCTGTTCTTCCATATATTTTCCACCATTGATAGCCATTAAAAAGCTTGAAAGCTTTGAATTCAAATTTGGGTTTTCAAAAATCATTATTTGTTTGGATTGAGTGTTGTTGTAAATAATTTGGAATATGTTTAGGAGTTTATATCTCAATTTTGAGGGGTTTTGGTGAAGATTAGACTTGGTTTTGACTGAATTTCAGATTGAAACTCGAAGAAGAAGAAGAAGACATATTTCCAGAAATTGTAGATAAATTGTAGAATTGTAGATCAATTGTAGATAAATTGTAGATTGGGAAGACTAAAACTTCTACAATTATGTCGAAAATGCCAATTATGCTACAATTGAAATGGGAATTGGGATATTAAAATTCAATGTATCCAGTTTGTAGATATCTACAAATTTTCTACAAAAAATCTACAAAGAAACTACAAATCAGTTTACGTATGTATAAAGCAGTATTGTTTTTAAGGGTATCTACAAAAATACTAAATTTATAGTACAATTACACTACAATCTATGTTGAAAAAAAATGTTGACTATAAAATTTTCTCTTTATCTACAAAATTTCTACAAATAAAGTACAAATCAATTTTTCCGGGATTGATGAAGAACAAAACAGCAGAAGATGCAGAAGATGGGCCACCAGAGTTGCTCTTTATTCATGGTGGACATACAAGTAAAATTTCTGATTTCTCATGGAACCCATGTGAAGACTGGGTTGTCGCTAGTGTTGCTGAAGACAATATACTACAAATCTGGCAGATGGCGGAAAACATCTACCACGATGAAGATGATATACTCAATGGGCCTCATCTCTGTATTTTTTGAGAAGAAGAAGGAATGGAGAAGAGAAAGAAATGGGAGGGGGAAAACGAATATGGTCAGATCTTAGGAATTAAGGGGAGAGAGAAACGTGAGATATATGGATACCTTTAATTAAGGAGTAAAAACTGCCCATTAATTAGACCCTTAATTAAGTATGATATAGGATTGGTAATTTGGTATACGGGTTTGTAATTAAATCAAACCTTAAACATTGAGGGTAATAAGGTTTCCTATGTGGCGTATGAAGGTAAAAATTTCAAAAAAAATGAGTATAGGTTAAATGGTAATTTGTTGTATATTGTTGCCCTACAACTTGTGAGTGATGAACATTTTCCTTCAAAGTTGAAAAGGAGGCTACACTCACTCACACATCCTCCTTTAAATACTTGCACTATTTTGTAAGGGGATCTTTACCTATCTATACCATATATGAAACCTTATTACCCTCAATGTTTAAGGTTTGATTTAATTAGAAACCCGTATATCAAATTACCAATCCTATACCATACTTAATTAAGGGTCTAATTAATGGGCAGTTTTTACTCCTTAATTAAAGGTATCCATATATCCCATGTTTCTCTCTCCCCTTAATTCCTAAGATCTGACCATATTCGTTTTCCCCCTCCCATTTCTTTCTCTTCTCCATTCCTTCTTCTTCTCAAAAAATACAGAGATGAGATCCATTGAGTATATCATCTTCATCGTGGTAGATGTTTTCCGCCATCTGCCAGATTTGTAGTATATTGTCTTCAGCAACACTAGCGACGACCCAGTCTTCACATGGGTTCCATGAGAAGTCAGAAATTTTACTTGTATGACCACCATGAATAAAGAGCAACTCCGGTGGCCCATCTTCTGCATCTTCTGCTGTTTTGTTCTTCATCAATCCTGGAAAAATTGATTTGTAGTTTATTTGTAGAAATTTTGTAGATAAAGAGAAAATTTTATGTCAACATTTTTTTTCAACATAGATTATAGTATAATTGTACTATAAATGTAGTATTTTTGTAGATACCCTTCAAAACAATACTGCTTTATACATACATAAACTAATTTGTAGTTTCTTTGTAGAAAATTTGTAGATATCTACAAACTGGATACATTGAATTTTAATATCCCAATTCCCCTTTCAATTGTAGCATAATTGGCATTTTCGACATAATTGTAGAAGATTTGTAGAAGTTTTAGTCTTCCCAATCTACAATTTATCTACAATTGATCTACAATTCTACAATTTATCTACAATTTCTGGAAATATGTCTTCTTCTTCGAGTTTCAATCTGAAATTCAGTCAAAACCAAGTCTAATCTTCACCAAAACCCCTCAAAATTGAGATATAAACTCCTAAACATATTCCGAATTATTTACAACAACACCCAATCCAAACAAATAATGATTTTTGAAAACCCAAATTTGAATTCAAAGCTTTCAAACTTTTTAATGACTATCAATGGTGGAAAATATATGGAAGAACAGATTTTTTCAACTTTGAGTTGTTGAAACTCGAAAATTTGAATTGTTCGTTCTTTTTTTTTCGAGAATTTGAATTGTAGTTCTGGAGAAAACTACACAAATGAGAAATCTCCTTTCCCTTTTTAAAATTGAATTTAATGTAGAATCAATTAACATCAAGATTCTCTCCTTAATTTTAGCGCGTTTTTAGGGAATATTCTGCTCTTTTAATGCCTAATAGTCGAATGGTATATAAATTGTAGTTAAAGTGTGGACTGGGCGGATAATTAACAAACTATGCACATTTAGGGTAATAAGGTTTCATATATGGTATAGTTAGGAAAAAATTGGGAACTAAGCCCTTTTTTCTCCATCGAATTTAAGCCTTTTAATACTCCACTTTTTATTGAGTGAACCCTCAAATTTAGGGATTTAGGTATGGGCTTTTCCTCCCAGTGTTATACGACTGCGCTTGGAACAATCTCGAATCCAAATCTTCTCCTCAAAACCCTGGCTGACACTCCTCTGTGTCGTATGTCCCTTAGTTCCTCTTCACAGTTGATTCAAGCCTTCATCCTCTTCCTTTTAGACAGATCCAGAGAGAGATTTACACCATCAATCAAGAAAGAAAAAACAAGACTTCTGTAGGTTCTCTCAAGCTGGCCATCTTTGATAAAGAAGCATTCTCTACATGTACACGGGGATATTCATAAGGTGACGCTCACGAATTTTTTTTTTTTTTTTAAAATATTTCGAGTGACATGGGTGACTTTGTAGGTTGGAATATGCGTATTGCAGTTTGTATCATGAGTAGCTACCCCTTATCAACTGAACTATTTGAATGGCTTGCTATTATTTTGATAAAAATGGATTACAACATAAAGTGTATTGCGCCTAGATATTCAGGGGGCAGCACTATTGCTTGTGGTATCAAGATTATGCTCTACTATACTTAGCTGTTTTTTACTTCTCGCAGTACCATCTTGGTATTGATTTGAATAACATTTACTTATCTGATAAAAAAAGCATCAACATTATGCTCAGCATCTACTTATTATATTACTTATATTGCCAAGCAGTCAACTTTATGGTCGGGAAAATATGCATGAATTTTTTTGCTGAATCCATTATTGACGGATGAGTCTCGACTTCAGTGATAAATACTTAAAATACAAAAAAATTCATAGTTTTCCTTTTAAATAACATTTTTTCCTGGAAGGATGCCGGGAAAAGTTCTCTGAGGGTTTTGCTTAAACCTAATACCAGCCCGATTAGCTTTTTAGATTTATCGGGGAAAAAAGGATGCCTGGAGTATTCTTTAGTCCGTGTCTGTCCGCCTCCACCTTTCTTAGTTCCTTTCACTCATTTGTGACTGGTGTAATTTCCTCATGCACAAAGTTGCCAAAGAAAAGATTACTTTGTTAAAAAGATCAGCTAGTTCCTGAAGAAGTGCAGATGCATATATGCATCCTGCAATGAATAGATGTTTAGCAGAAGTTTTCAGTGTCGGCAGTGATACACATTGATAGGGGAACTTTCGTTACCTATTGTGTCATCTTCGAATCACTTTGAAATTATCCAGTCAGAATTTTCTCTAGTAAACTTTTTGTTGGGTTATTGATCATGGTCACAGGGAGGTTAAAAGCCTAGCAAGCTCTTGACCATTAGTGAAGAATGACATAAGCATTTAATAGCTCATTTGTTTCTTCCTGGTGACATAACGAGTATCGGTGGTGATTCATTGTCCCCTTTTTGCTGCATAGGATGAGTAGGAAGGCACCATTGCCCATACCCATTTTCTAACTTTGAATTGCTTATTTATAGATAAGCTAATGACTGGTGACTTCCTCCTACCTTGAACAGCTCAGTTCACCCGAACAGAATATATTGCATGGAAATCAACCTTCAGAACGCACACACTAGTGAGGGACATCAAAATAGTTTAATCTCAGGAGGTGCATTAAAGCTAACACCTCTATACAATAATATACCCATTTTTGGTTTCTGTGGGACCAAGTTATGTCCTTCGTGTGGTTCAGGAAAGTTTGATGGCTTTTTTATTTTCTTTAAACATTGGACACCAAGAAGACATGCAAATTATAACCTATTAGTTTGTTTCTCCTTGGTATCCTACATATTGTGGTGATTCACAGTCCCCTACTTTCTCCTCCCAATGAGAATGTAGGCTACGATAGCCCTACATATCTGGTTATTAAAAAACGATAGCCCTACATCTCTATGACCATTTACCTCTCTTTTGGCCCCTATCCCAGAGTACCATGCACATTGTCTCACCCCTTTCATTCTGCTGGCGATTGGTAGTTAAGTGGATGCACATTACATCTAGGACAGGCTTTTTTATGCTTATGCATTTTGTGGACTGTTAAGTGGATTGCTTATGCTTTTTTGTGCCTTCCCTGGATGGTTTTTTTAATTTTATTAAACCTTGGACACCAAGAAGACATGCAAACGATAACCTATTAGTTTGTTTCTCCTTGGTATCCTACATCTTGTGGTGATTCATAGTCCCCTACTTTCTCCTCCTGATGTGAATGTAGGCCACGATAACCCTACATCTCTATTTAGTTACTTTTACAGAAGGTACTAATCGTAATCTATGATCATTTAAACTTGTTGCTTCTCTTTTGGTGCTTACCCCAGAGTGCCGTGCACATTATCTCACCCCTGTCATGTTGCTTATGAGTGGCGGTTAAGTGGATGGACAACACATCTAGGATTTGTTTATTGGAGTGCTGAGGTGGAAATTAGGAACTTTTTGATAAACTAAAAACTATAAGCCAACTTGTACTAGATGGGAAGAGTTCAGTTGTTCCTTATTGTCATATCCTTGCTGGGTGTTGTTTTCTTGAATGTTCGTTTGCTTAGAATAGCTTGTGGATTCTCTTTATTCTGTTTAGAGGCAAATTTATTTGTATTTGGTTACCCGTTGACTGCTACTTCTTCTGTTAAACTAAGCTTGTATTTTGTTATTAAAAAACGATAGCCCTACATCTCTATGACCATTTACCTCTCTTTTGGCCCCTACCCCAGAGTACCATGCACATTGTCTCACCCCTTTCATTCTGCTGGCGATTGGCAGTTAAGTGGATGCACATCACATCTAGGACAGGCTTTTTTATGCTTATGCATTTTGTGGACTGTTAAGTGGATTGCTTATGCTTTTTTGTGCCTTCCCTGGATGGTTTTTTAAATTTTATTAAACCTTGGACACCAAGAAGACATGCAAACGATAACCTATTAGTTTGTTTCTCCTTGGTATCCTACATCTTGTGGTGATTCATAGTCCCCTACTTTCTCCTCCTGATGAGAATGTAGGCTACAATAACCCTACATCTCTATTTAGTTACTTTTACAGAAGGTACTAATTGTAATCTATGATCATTTAAACTTGTTGCTTCTCTTTTGGTGCTTACCCCAGAGTGCCGTGCACATTATCTCACCCCTGTCATGTTGCTTATGAGTGGCGGTTAAGTGGATGGACAACACATCTAGGATTTGTTTATTGGAGTGCTGAGGTGGAAATTAGGAACTTTTTGATAGACTAAAAACTATAAGCCAAAATGTACTAGATGGGAAGAGTTCAGTTGTTCCTTATTGTCATATCCTTGCTGGGTGTTGTTTTCTTGAATGTTCGTTTGCTTAGAATAGCTTGTGGATTCTCTTTATTTTGTTTAGAGGCGAATTTATTTGTATTTGGTTACCCGTTGACTGCTACTTCTTCTGTTAAACTAAGCTTGTCTACACATTCCTAATATAGTAATATACTACATTCATGTGGTAGGACAGTAATACCCATAATAAAATTCAAAAAATACTATCTTATCTTATCCTATAAACTTTCTGTAGCTACTCAAGCTCAATGAATATAGACATGTTCTGAATTTAGACAAAATATAACTTCATTGATTCTCTCGACTTTGTATACTCATTTATGGTTTGTTGTTCAAGAAGAGGTCACATTTGTTCAGAAAGATAACAATAAGTTGGATGGCCTACCAGTGGAAGCCAACAATGTGTCCACCTTTTTTTTTTAATCAAGTAAAGGTAGGAAAACAAGTGCAAATTATAACTTATAGTCTATCTCTTCTTGGTGACTTCTGGTGATTCATAGTCCTTTCTTTCTCCTTCTAATGAGATAGGAGGCTATGATCGCGGTAAATCTCTGTTGGGCATACGTTTCCGGAGGTTCTAAGCTCTGGTCATTTATGCTTTGACCTTTCTCCTTGCCTCCAACCCGAGGCACCATTACACATCATCTCATCCCTTGCCTTCTGTATCTCTTACGATGAGCGTTCACTGGGTGGAAAGCGAATGAAGGATTTGCTGAGTCGGAGTTGTAATGTTGAAGGTGTGAAGTTTTGATAGACTAGAAGATAGAACTACATTAGTATTAGGCGGGGAGAGTTGTTTCTGTAGCAGGAATTGGAAGTATTTCTAATTGAGTAATTATTTTGGAAGTCCGTCCACCTAGAAAGGCTTGTGTGTTTTCTTTGTGAGTGTGTTTTCTGTGGTGATGCTTTCTAGTCATTTCTGAATGTTTCTCTCTTTATACATTTCTTTATATTTGTTTCATCCTCACAGAAACCTAAGAAACTTAGATTTCTATCTCTTCTAATGTTTTTTCCTTTTTGGTTGTCCACAGTTCACTTTCTTGTTAACATTGTTTCACAACCAGTTTGACATGAATTAGTATATTTTCCAGATGTGCTCTGGGGTGTTGGTTTTGGCTGCTGTTGTGGCCTTGTGGGACTCTAACTATTTTTCAATATTTATCGTCTTTTATTTGGTCAACCAAATAGTTTATCATTAAAATAGGAGAACTGTTTTAGAAAGTTTTAATATTTTCAATCTACAGTATCGAGGATACCTTGGCTTCCATTTCTGCCCTACAGTTCTCCAAACTTTTGAAGATAATCTTCCACAATGAGCAATAGGATGGAGTGAAAAGGATATAGGATAAAAAAAGATATATGACACATTCTCTTCCCTTCGTGAAAGAATTTGGCTGTATAAGTTTTATAAAACAGCAGTATAGTGGATTATATTTATCAATCTACATCAGTAAAAGCTAGAAAATTCCTGTCTTGGCGGGGAGACTTTCCTGAATCACAAAGCGTTGAAACTTCAAAGACATTATTCCCATCATTGCTACTTTTTTTGATAGACAAGGGAAATCCTTTCCCCATGTAACTCAAAAAATATTTGTACTTCACAAAATTTGCTGTGATTGCATAGCAAGATGGATAGCTCACATCAAATCCCCTATAGTCTGGTAAAAAATGATTACGGAATATATTGAGTGATTGTTTGCTGTATATTGTTGCCCTACAACATGTGAGTGATGAACATTTTCCTTCAAAGTTGAAAAGGAGGCTACACTCACTCACACATCCTCTTTGCGCCGCTGCATAATTTTGTGGAATATGGAATAGCTGTAGGAATTCTTTGCTTTTCCAATTTGTGGGTCTTTTGTTCGCACAATGCAATTGGACAAAAAGGAATGCAGAAAATATCAAGTGATTATTTGTTGTATCCTGTTTTCCTACAATATAGGAGTGACGAACAGTCTCCTTCTTCAAAGTGGAAAAGAAGGCTACAATCACTCGGACAGCCTCTTACTGTTATCTTTTGGAATATGCGGTAAAAATCGTTTGCATTTCCATTCTGGGAGTATTTTGTTCATACCGTACAATTGGACAAAAGGATTACAGAAAATACGGAGTGATTGTTTGCTGTATCCAGTTGTCCTATAAAGTTGGGTGATGAACAGTCTCCTTCTTCAAAGTGGAAAAGGAGGCTACAGTCACTCGCACATCCTTTTAGCTTGCTGCTGTGGTTAATTTTTGTTTTGTTTCACTACTTTATGTACATGTTCCTAGTTTTATGGGGTACTTGGTCAGAATTTTTGCTCTGAAGCACGATATCAGACATTACTTACATGTTCGAGCCCAAGTGGTGACAAAATGAGTGTGTTGAGGTGACCATTGAAACTTTTGAAATATGATTTAATGAAATGTAGGTTTTGAACTGGTTTTTATGGTTACCTGTTAAGGTTGACTCTCACCCACTTCTCCTTTTTATAATTAAAACAGAACACCTCATCCACGGGGACTATAATCACCAACATTAAAACCTCCCAAGGTTCAGACATACAAAAATGCAGCAACCAACACCACAACCCCACACAGCGGCGGGACCAGGAGCTTCAGGGGCAGAGTCCAGCCAGGCGAATGGAGATGCGCCGCCAAAGCAGGTGGCAATGGCACTGGAGCGGCTGGGGCAGGCGAGTAGACTCATAGCTGATATCAGACTTGGCGCAGATCGGCTTCTGGAAGCCCTATTTGTGGCAGCTCAGCCACAACACTCTTCTAAACCTTTGCATCTTATCCTCAAAGAAGAAGCTTCTATGAGACAACACCTACAAGACCTTCGCTCTGTTGGAAGGCAGTTGGAAGATTCTGGTGTCCTCAATGATTCCCTTCGATCACGAAGTAATTCGTGGGGCCTCCACATGCCCTTGGTTTGTCCCGATGGTGCTGTTGTTGCATATGCATGGAAGAGACAACTTGCTGGTCAGGCTGGTGCATCTGCAGTTGATAGGACTAGGTTAGCCCTCAAGGCCTTTAATGATCAGAAACGACGATTTTTCCCACACCTTGATACCAATGCTGGTGAGGAGGGTGCTACAAAGAAACTTTGTGGTCCTCCATCAAGTGATCAAGAAGAAACTTGGGAACCGAAAACAGTGTCTGAAGTTCTGACACATCTGAAAATGGAGGTTCCAAATGTAACAACTTTCTCCTACCAGCGTTTGGATTGGTTAAAGCGGTCTACCTCATTGCCCTCTTCGACCAGTGAAAATTCTATTGAATTATCGAAAGATAATACTTTCCAAAGCACGACAACGTTAAGACAAGGATCATCTGATGATGTTGTTCCAGACAAGGTTGCTATAATCGAGTTGTTGATACCTTCTGTTTTTAGAGCCATAGTATCAGTTTCCCCTGCTGGTTCATTGGATCCTGATGCTCTAGCTTTCTTCTCGCCAGATGAGGGTGGTAGCTATGTACATGCGAGGGGATTTTCTGTTCATCATGTATTTAGGCACATCACGGAGCATGCTGCTATGGCTTTACAGCATTTTACAGGTGTCGGTACCGAGACAGCCTTGCTTTCTTTGCTGCTCTGGGTCTGCAGCTACCAAACTTTGTTCTCAAAAGTATGCAGCAAGTGTAGCCGGCTACTATCAATGGACAAAGAGTCTGCAATGCTACTGCCTCCTGTGTATCGCCCTTACCGGAATTTTTGTGCTGGAAAATTCTTGTCAAAGTCTGTCTCAAAAGACGACATAAGTGTGGATTCTACTCAGAGTTTTCATATCGACTGCTTTTCTGAGGAAGCATAGAAAATCAGCCTTCTGATACCTGATCTGGAACATTGCACAAAGAAATTCAGAATCTGTAGGCTTTGAACAATTTGGACCTCTTCCCAACCAGATAGTAGCAGCTTTTGTACTTTCTTCTCATAGTAGCAGCATTTGTACTTAGTTTTCCTGCGTTTAAGTTCCTTTCTCTTGTTGGAAAAGTGTAGCTTTTACTCCCCTTCTGACCATGCCTGATCTTGAAGATTGTACCAAGAAATGTCAAATTTATAATTTTTTTACAATTTGGACCTCTCTTCAACCAAAAAAGAAAAGGACCTCATCCACTTTGGTTATAATGTAGCATGTAGCATTCTTAGAGGCCTAGTTGTTTAGTGCTATGTGTTTCTCAGCCGAACCAAAAAAAGTTCCGTTTTCAACTGAGCCTGGTTTGCAATGGTAGCTGTCCGACATACTCGATTGTAGCAGCTCCTCGATCATTGTAGGGAAGCTTGCAGGCTCACGTTTCTACACTCTTTGAGCAGACACAGTATGAAGAGCATGGAAAGCTATCTTGTAAAAGAACCAACCTTATTGTTGAACTGGATCATGATCTCTGGCTCTTTGATATTGTTCTTTTTGAAAGTACCTGTCTTATTGACCAGTTAAGCTTCATACAAGAAGCTTTTGAAAGCTCTTGAAAATATCTTGTAGTAAGAAGATCTAAAGTTCTTGGCTAAATAGGTAGGCACATGGGATAAAAGTATGTTGACCGAGGCCACCACTTAATATTCTGACCATTGCTTGGGGGAAGGGCCCTTATCCGTGTCTAATCTCGTTCTGTGGAGCAAACACCTACTTTGAGGAGAAAGAAATCCTTTCCTAAAGTGAATTCCGGATCTCTGGTTACGTTTTGGAATAAAAATAAACGACGACCACCAAGAAGAATAAATCCTTTATAATGCACACATTCACTAGTCCACCGGTAACAATGCCCAGATCCCCCTTTCTGTGTTGAAGAATGAATATATTGATGCAGGCATGTCTTCAAGAATGATTTCTAACATGAGGAATTCTTTAAACAACTCAAAGGCTCCATTCCAATTGGCTTTTAAAACCAGCAAATATTATAAATCACCATAATATATTCCAAGGAATAGCATATAGGGAAACCATCTCGACTGCCTGTTACATTCTTAAAATTGATAGTAAAGTGTCAAGTAGGGAATTAACACAAGTTACAGTGAGCATATTCCTACCACCATCTAATATTGAATGTCAATGCAAAATGCCTTGGCCAGCAGGAGGGTGGGTCTACTTCCTTACTGATTTTGTGTCAATCGTCCTTAAGCAAGGCTGAAAAATCTTTCTAAGGACAGTACAATTTTCAGAATGCTACACTAGCCACAGATTTTTGTAAAGGATTAGCAACGAGTTTCCCTCTTGATGTGAACTTACTTCGTGGTTCTACAGTATCTTTTTTATATCAATTTTGTCTTTCACTATGATTTTGGTTTATGTATCAAATTATTTTGTATGCTGCTATTAACAAGCTCTAGAACGAAGCGCATGGATCGACACCATGTTTTCAACTTCTTCAGGAAATAGATTTAAATTTATCCTTCAAGTTAGGCTGCCTACATCACATTCCCTTAGGGTGCGATTCTTTTCCAAATCCTGTGTGCAATGGCGTATGCAAGACTTTTTTTGTAAATGGTGTCACATTTAAATAAATGAACATATAAATAAATCGTTGTAAGAAGATCGTATAAATAAAAATTAAGTTAAATGCATTAATGTATTGTCATTAACATTACAAAGAAAAACAAAGAAGGGATAAATGTTTCAAAAAAAAGGAAGTAATAAATAAATAAAGCTAAACCATGGTCACTTGCAAGTAAAGATGACAGTACTTAGCAAGATTGATATTCAGTATTTTCCTAAAAGGGAAAAAGAAGCCGAGCTAACACATAGCCGGGGACTCGATCCTGTCACCTCTATGATAATATGTACTCCCTCCGTTTCAATTTATGTGAAGCCATTTGACTGAACACGGAGTTTAAGAAAAGAGAGCAGACTTTTGATCTTGTGGTGTAAAATAAGGCACATATATTTTGTGTGGCTATAAATCATTGTGTAAAGATAAATTGTTTCCAAATAAGGAAATGAGTCATTTTTTTTTGGCACAGACTAAAAAGTAAATAGGTTCACATAAATTGAAACGGAGGGAGTAGCATCTTTCTGATGCAGAGAGGAATGTGTTTATCAAGTGGTGTCCTCTATTCCTTTTTACGTATATCATTTAGTACTGTTGTATACGGTAGAAATCGGGGCTACCCGATTTCGTTCTTTGGTCGAGATAGGAATGTCACGTCAAAAAGCTAGGACATCGAGTCCGGACCGAGGTAGACATCAATTGCGACCAGAAAGACGCAGACTTCGAGTGACATCAGCATAGCTTGATAACGGAAAAGGCGAGATATTCGTGATTGGCCGAGGATCGTGGCGTGAATCTCGGAACGAATCAATATACATCGATTAATTAGATGTTAATATGGTTTCCTACTATAATTAGAAGTGCACCTTATTTAGGACTCCCCTATTATATAAAGAAGGATCACATTTATTTGCAAGGATCACCATTGTTCACTGATAAGAATTTATACACTCATTACTTTCTTGCTATTTTGTTTATTGTTCATCAAAGTTGCTTTATCATTTACTATCCCACCTCGAAACTATCTTAAGTCGAGGTCGAGACCTGGCTAGCATACTAGTTTGATTTATTTTGCCCTCTAATTTATTCGTTTATTTTTTTACTTTTCAATTGGTATTGGACGAAATCACATATCCTTAAAATCACAATATAAATTTAGTTGTTATCCGAATTTGAGGGTAAATAGTTTGGCGCCCACCGTGGGGCTAAGGATAATAGTGATTGCTTGATGCTGATTCTGATAACACACATTATTTTACACTTGTTCTTGTCGAGTATCTTTGCTCTCAGGTTAAAACATGTCAAACTCACAAAACACACCCACACATGGTAAAGATGGTCTCGAGTTTCACGGGGAAAACGACAATGTAATTGCTCTAAGAGCTGAGGTGCTGCAGGCTAATCTCGGGGGAGCATCAGTTGCCAATCCAGTCGATGTTAGTTCGCGCGTTGCTTTAAATGCGGACCTAGGCGCGGACCCCGAAGGGAGTGTACGCAGAGAAGGCCAATCTGGTGGCCAAGGTACACATGGCAGAGGAGACGGAGGAGTTAGTTTCTAGGTGATATTCGAGATGCTACAGACTCAACAGGCCGCTATTGCTCAGTTACAAAATCAACATAGAACTCCGAGTAGGGTCGAGCCAGAAATCACTCGCCATACCGAGCCAGTGCCGGAAAGGTCGAATGATAACGAATTGGGGACTTATCATGCCATAATGAAAATGCTCAAGGAGCTCACCAAAAGAATTGAGTCAGGAGAGAAGAAAATAAATGATAATGATAAAAAAGTGGAAACATACAACTCCCTAGTTGATCAGATACCGGGGGCACCACCAATCTTGAAAGGGATGGATTCGAAGAAATTTGTACAAAAGCTTTTCCTTTCGAGTGCGGCACCGAAACCCATTCCAAAGAAGTTTCGTATGCTGGACATACCTAAATACAATGGGACCACCGATCCCAAGGAGCATATCACTCCTACACATGCGCCATCAAGGGTAATGGTTTGGAAGATGATGAGATTGAATCTGTTTATTGAAAAAGTTCAGGGAAACCCTATCGAAGGGAGCAATGATTTGGTACCACAATCTACCACCAAATTCCATCGACTCGTTAGCCATGTTGGCAGAATCTTTCGTAAAGGCACATGCCGGAGCCATAAAGGTTATGACAAGAAAATTGAACCTTTTCAAAGTAAGACAAAGGTATAATGAAATGTTAAGGGAGTTTGTATCCCGATTTCAAATGGAACGCATAGAGTTTCCACCAGTCACTGATGATTGGGCCGTTCAATCTTTCACTCAAGGATTGAATGAATGAAGTTCGATAGAATCACGTTAGTAGAAGCAAAATCTGATCGAATATTCGGTTGTAACTTGGGCAGATGTACACAATCGGTACCAATCGAAGATCAGGGTCGAGGATGACCAATTAGGAGCTCCTTCTGGTTCAGTGCACCCGAACAGGTCAGCCGCCAAAAATCAGAGGGACATCAACAAAGAGCCAAAATCGAACAAAGATCGATATCAACCGCACACCTTAGATCGCAGGAACAGTGGTCCAGGATGCAATCACGCCCGGAACGATCGGATAAGCGATCAAGGACAGAATTCTCAGGGACTCATGAGCAAAAATGGTTTTGATAAGTATGCCGACCCCCATAGAGGCACCTCGATTATCAGAGTATAATTTTAGTGTCGATGCATCAGGTATTGTATCGACAATTGGAAGAATCAAAGACACTAGATGGCCTAGGCCCATACAGACCAATCCTTCCCAAAGGAACCCCAATCTGATGTGTAAATATCATGGCACGCATGGTCATAGGACCGAGGATTGTAGGCAATTGAGAGAGGAGGTAGCATGTTCATTCAATGAGGGCCACCTTCAAGAATTCCTAAGTGACCAAGCCAAGAATCATTTCAGGGAAAGGGACGCCAACAAGAAAATTGAACAGGAAGAGCCACAACATGTAATTCATATGATCGTCGGAGGGGTCAATATTCCACAAGGGCCCTTGGTCAAACGCACTAAGGTATCAATTACTAGAGAGAAACAAACCCGAGACTATGTGCCAGAAGGAACCATATCATTCAACGACAAGGAGGAAGAAGGAATTTCTCAGCCTCACAACGACACTCTGGTAATCTCTATCTTATTAAATAAAGTTCAAGTTAAGCGTGTTTTAGTAGATCCAGGTAGCTCAGCAAATATCATCCGATTGAGGGTCGCGGAGAAACTCGGCCTACAAGATCAGATCGTGCCCCCAGCTCGGGTCTTGAACGGTTTCAATATGTCCAGTGAAACAACTAAAGCAGAGATTATCCTACTGGTGAATGTGGCTGGAACTATCCAAGGTACCAGGTTTCACGTGATCGATGGAGACATGAGGTACAACACCCTATTCGGGACGCCTTGGATCCACAACATGAGGGCAGTCCCTTCAACTCTCCACCAAATGATGAAATTCCCAACGTTAGACGGGGTAAAAACAATGTACAGGGAGCAGCATGCTACAAAAGAAATGTTCGTGGTCAATGAGGTAATACTGATTTCGATGCTATCAATAGCAGAAGGATCGGGCATCAAAGGTAAATAGGAATCCAAATAGCAATCACCGCCACCAGCCTCGATCAAATCGAAGAAGCAGGAAATGGAAGAGAAAGAGGAAGAGGAAGATTTTTGACCCCTCGAACTTTTGTTGTTCCCGAAGATTCCGACGCCACCAAATCAACGGTCGAAGATCTAGAACAGTTTATATTGATCGAGCACCTGCCCGAGCAAAAGGTATACCTGGGAACAGGGTTAACCCTCGAACTCAGGAAAAAGCTTATTCATTTTCTTATTGATAACATAGATTGTTTTGATTGGTCCCACTTAGACATGACAGGGATCCCACCGGAAATAACAATGCATCGACTAAGCCTGGACCCAAAGTTCAGATCGGTTAAACAAAAAAGAAGGCCCCAATCCGACGTAAAGCACGCGTTCATAAAGGACGAGGTAACTAAACTTCTCAAAATATGGTCCATTCATGAAGTAAAGTACCCCGAATAGTTAGCTAATGTAGTCGTAGTTCCTAAAAAAGGGAACAAACTTAGGATGTGTGTAGATTATAAAGATTTAAATAAGGCATGTCCAAAAGATTCTTTTCCACTGCCTAACATCGATAGCATGATCGACGCCACGACCGACCATGAGATCCTTAGTTTTCTCGATGGCTGTTCCGGGTACAATCAAATTCAAATGAACCCGGAAAATTAAGAAAAGACTTCATTCATCACCAAATATGGAATATATTGTTATAATGTAATGCCCTTTGGGCTAAAAAATACAGGAGCTACCTACCAACGCCTAGTAAATAAAATGTTCGAAGAACAAATAGGTAAATCAATAGAAGTATATATTGATGACATGCTAGTTAAGTCCCTGCGCGCAGAGGACCATTTGACACATTTGTAGGAAACATTCAAGATACTGAGAAAATACAACATGAAGCTCAACCCCGAGAATTGTGTTTTCAGGGTCGTTTTGGGCAAGTTCCTTGGCTTCATGGTGTCAAATCGGGGAATTGAGATCAACCCCGATAAAATCAAGGCTATTGAAGACATCACCATCGTGGACAGCGTTAAAGCCGTGCAAAGGTTGACGAGGTGGATAGCTGCCTTAGGCCGATTCATATCGAGATCATCGGATCAAAGTCATAGATTCTTCTCTCTTATAAAAAAGAAGAAAAATTTCTCTTGGACCCCAGAATGCCGATAGGCATTAGAAGAATTGAAGCGATACCTCTTGAACCAACCATTGCTTCATACTCCAAAGGCAGATGAAAAACTCTACTTATACTTGGTAGTCTCAAAGATCGCGGTAAGTGGTATCCTGGTTTGAGACGAGCAAGGTATGCAATTTCCTGTTTATTATGTAAGTAGAACTCTAGGAGAAGCAGAAACTAGATATCCACACTTAGAGAAATTGGCACCTGCATTGATAAGCGCCTCTAGGAAGGTAAAACTGTATTTTCAATGTCACCCAATATGTGTACTAACCACTTACCCACTTCATAATGTTTTGCATAAGCTCGAGTTATTGGGCCGATTGGCCAAATGAGCTGTCGAACTTAGTGGGGACGATATCAAATATCAACCCGAACGGCCATCAAGTCTCAAATTTTAGCAGACTTTGTGACCGATTTCATGCAAACCCTCGTACCCGAAGTCGTGAAGGAACTCTTGTTAAAATCAGGTACATCATCGGGGGTGTGGAACCTTTTCACAGACGATGCCTCGAATGTGAAGGGGTCCGGGCTAGGCATCATTTTGAAGCCGCCCACGGGCAACACTATTAGACAATCTATCAAAACTTCTAAGCTGACTAATAATAAGGTCAAGTACGAGGCCATGATTGCAAGTCTCGAACTAGCTAAAAGCTTGGGGACGGAAGTCATTGAAGCCAAGTGCAACTCTATACTGGTAGTAAACCAAGTAAACAAACCCTTCGAGGTTCGAGAGGATATAATGCAAAGGTATTTGGACAAGCTACAAGTGACTCTGCACCGTTTTAAAGAATGGACCTTGCAGCACATACCTCGCGAGCAGAATAGTAAAGCCGATGCTCTTGCAAATTTGGGGTCATCAGTGAGGAGGACGAAATCAGTTCGGGGACTGTCGTTCAACTCTCAAGATCAGTGATCGAAGAAGGTTACACTGAGATAAACTCCATAAGCTTAACTTGGGATTGGAGGAATAAACATATCGGGTACTTGAAAAATGGAAAGTTCCCATCGGACCCTAAAGAATCGAGGGCCCTACGAACAAAAGTTGCTCGATTCACATTGATTGAAGATGGAACATTGTTTAGGTGGACATTCGACGGACCATTAGCAGTATGTTTTGGACCAGGGGACACCGATTATGTTATGCAAAAAGTCCATGAAGGTACTTGTGGGAACCACTCCGGTGCCGAATCACTAATTCGCAAGGTCATCAGAGCAGGATACTATTGGGATAGTATGGGAAAAGACGCTAAGGCGTTTGTTCAAAAATGTGATAAATGCCAAAGGTATGCACCAATGATCTATCAGCATATAGAACAACTTCATTAGGTCCTATATCCGTGGCCATTCATGAAATGGGAGATGTATATCATCAGCCCTCTACCATCGGCTCCAGGTAAAGCTAAATTCATTTTGTTTATGACTGACTACTTCTCTAAATGGGTGGAAGCACAAGCCTTCAAGAAAGTCAGAGAAAAAAAGTTATATACTTCATCTGGGATGACATCATATGCCGATTTGGGATACCTACCGAAATTGTATGCGACAACGGAAAGCAGTTCATCGGTGGCAAGGTAACGAAGTTTCTCGAAGAACATAAAATAAAAAGGATCTTATCAACACCATATAATCTAAGTGGAAATGGATAGGCCGAGTCAACGAACAAAAACCATCATTCAGAATCTAAAGAAGAGATTGAACGACGCCAAGGGAAAATTGAGAGAAATTCTACCCAAGGTTCTTTGGGCATATCGAACAACATCGAAGTCTAGTATGGGGGCAACCCCGTTCTCCTTAGTATATGGCTTCGAAGCCTTGATTTCGGTCGAAGTCGGAGAACCTAGCGCCAGATTTCAACATACAACGGAAGAATCAAATCATGAGTCTATGAATACTAACCTCGAACTATTGGATGAAAAATGAGAAGCTGCACTCCTTCGGATGGCTGCGCAAAAACAAAGAATCGAGAGATATTATAATAGAAGAACCAACCTTCGCCACTTCGAATCGGGGACTTAGTCTTAAGAAAAGTCACCATCAACACTCGAGATCCTAACGAAGGAAAACTCGGTCCAAATTGGGAAGGACCCTATCAAGTCCTCGATATTGTTGGGAAGGGATCTTACAAACTTGGCACAGTGGAGGGCGAACAATTGCCAAACAATTGGAATATATCACTCCTCAAACGATATTATTGCTGAGGTATGATTTTCTCCCTTTCCATTTGTATTTGATACTAACTTGTTGCAGGTGTTCAATCGAAGACGTCGAAGAAGCTCTTAAACATGAGGGCCTTAGGTTTTAAAGCACGCATTGCACTCTTTTTCCCTTATATTGGTTTTTATCCCAAATGGGTTTTTCTGGCGAGGTTTTTAATGAGGCAATAATTATATGTGCTACCTGGGGACAATTCAACAGTATTTGAGGCTTTTCTACATTCAACCTCGAATACTGGGTGGCATCACCCTCGGATGATTTATTTTTAAGGAAAAATACTTCGTGTCAATAGGGCCTCGATAGGGACACTTTGTAATGGGCCAAAGGTCGAACAAACCGTGTCTATGTAGATTAATCGAGCCGTACGCATTTATAAATTATTCAAAGAAGCATTTTTCCTTATAAAATACCTTGTGCCTCAAAGAAAATTTTCTACTATACAAGCTTCATACTTATGATTTTTGTGAAAAATGGCTCAAGGGCCAAATATAAATACACTTCGAACAAATTGACCCTTCAACTCGGGGACTGCCGTCAAAAATCAACATGTTCGAATTATCTAAAGACCTCAAAGAGGCACCCCTCGATTTATAGGCCAAGGTCATCATTCTCGGGGACTAACGCTTCGAACAAGTTCGAAGCGTTGATGGGAAAGTAATACCAAGAGTCACACCCAAAGGCTATGGCCAAACTAATGCGGCTCAGAGACGTCTGAACCCTACAATAAAAACAGGCCTTCGAATTCTCCAAAAACTGGTTAAAAAAGGCTACCCTCGGCAAAATAATCAAAGGGCTTCGATAAAATCAGCCCTTGAAAAACCTTAAGAGGTATCGAATTATTCAAATACAAACTTGTGCTAAGGCACAAAAAATAAAGGGGTTTCGATCAACACTAAACCCTCAAAAAACCCAATACATGCTAAGGCATAAGAAAATTTTACTAAGTCTTTGAGCCGAAAGAGGGAAAAAATAGCCACCCTTTAGAGGCCATATCGACCCAATTCAAAGAGCCCAAGGGCCAATACACTTTGAGTTCGAGAACACGATCTCGCTCATTCGAACCTAAGGGTCCTGCCATCCCGAATTCGAACATGAACCTACTCGACTACAGATCGAGGATCCTGTGTCATTCAAAACAAACCTAAGGGTCTTTTCACTTCGAGTTTAGGTTTCACTCGAATCCGACTATAAAAGCAGAATTATTGTTGTGGCTTCGATTAAGTCATTTGAAACCAAAACCTCAAACATATTGTTGAAGCATAAAAATGTGCTAAAATTGTACAAGGCACGAAACATGTTTGAAGAGAAAATTTGAGAAGGCATCCAAAAGAGAAATTTCTTTTTATATGTGGGCAAAAATATGTACAAGGGACCGACAAGGGTCTTAGAAAAGAAAAATAAAACCTTAACTATGCCCGGGGCTGATTTCTCCCTCGGAGGAGCTTTTCCTTCGAACCCCTCACCGTTATCAGATCCACCTTGGCTGCCTTCATCATCATCGGAGGAGGCAAGCAGCCTGGCATCGACTTCAAGCACCTTAGCTTGAGCTATATCTTTGGAGAGGTCAAAACCTCGAGCATGGATTTCCTCGAGGGTCTCCCTCCGAGATTGGAACTTGGCCAGATTATTACTTCACCGCGCTCGATCGACGGCCTCCCTCAGCTGAGTTTGGGCAGCCTCAACATCATCCAGGTACACGGCTATGGACTTGTCAGCTAAGACCTTCGCCTTTTTGACCTCCGCCTTGGCCTCATCAATGGCCTCGAGCTCTTCGATCCTTTTGGCTTGGGCTGAGCTATTTTCTTTAGTACTCCGAAGTTGAACTTCGGCTGATGACAGTCGCACCAAGGCAGCCTCTTTCTCCGCGGCTAGGCGCTCCATGTTCTCTTTCCACCGATTGCAGTCAGCTTTAACTTGATCGACTTTCCCCCGGAGCAGCTCGATCCTTTCAATCTTTTGCTGTAACTGAGACATCGAGGTGTTAGCCTCCACTTTTGGGTCAAGCCCATATTTTCTCAAAAGGACATTTACCTGCTCGTCCAGTTCGGCCTCTTCCTTACGAGCATGGGCCAAGTCTGCTCGAAGATCCCTGAGCTCTTCATCCTTCTAACCGCAAAGGAGCTTCAAAGCATTCCTCTCCTCCGAGGTCTTCTAGAGCTCGACCTCGCATTGGCTCAGGTCGGCCCGAGACTTGGTAAAAGCCTATATGACAAGAAAGATATAAGTTAGGTTAAAGGGAGAAAAAGGAAAAGGAAATTGCAGCAATGGGGATTAGTACTTACTCGAGATAAAAGGCATTGGGCCTCTTCAAAAAGGGTAGACGCATCATTGAGATCATCGGCATCATCGACCCCGGTAAAACAATCCCAGAAGGGATCCTCTTCACTGGGGAATCCGCCTATGTCGGGGGTCTATAGAGCCCGAGCATCCCTTATAGCCTCCTCAGAAAAGGCTGGTAGAGAAGGAGAGTGACATACTGTCACAACCCTGAGCAAATTTCTCGGGTGCCCTGTTCAGCCCTGGGGGTCTCACAACTAGCCTCCTCCAGCATGTTCGTTGATGGCGAGGGATAACCTCAACCTTAGAAGATTCAGGGGCTTTGCGCGAATATTTCTTCTAGGCCTCCTCATCACGAGGCCGGGTCTCGACAATCACCTCCGGCTTGGAAGGCTTGGTGGCCTTGACCGGCTTCCTAGCTCGAACCACTAGCACCGAGTGATCACCCTCATCTTTATTTTCTTCTTCCCTCAGCTGGCAGACCGACTCTATAGTCAGAGGGATGGCATTTCTCCTGCGTCTTCGAGCTGGAGCCTTTTTAGTTTGGGGGTCCTCGGATTCTGAGACCCTCTTTCTCTTATTTTTTTTTCCCCGACTTCGAAATCAGGGACTTGTTCTCTTCCCCAGGTGGGGCCAGCCTCATTTCAGCAACATCTCCAAGGCCTGCATAAAAGGGAGTGAAGTATAAATAAAAAGAAATGTTACAGAAAAAGTCATCGAAAGCGCACATGATAATCTTACCATGATTCTTGGCTTCCCATCTGAACCTTGCCAAGTCACGCCAGTAGCGCTCGGCATGGGAGGAAGTCGAGGCCAACTTCTGAACCCAGTCTTCGAGGTCAGGGACCGCTTCAGGCATCCAGGCAACCGCTGCATAACAGATGAAAGTATTACATAAAGCAAAAAAGAGAGTACGAAGACTAATGGGTAATACGTTACTTATGATCGGGGTTCCACTTCTCGGGGAATGACAATTTCTCCTCTAAAATAAGGTCGGAGGTCCTTACCCGCACGAACTGGCTCATTCAACCCCGATCCTTGTCCTCATCGATGCTCGCGAACAAGGCTTTCGTCGCTCGGCGTTGGAGCTTGATCAATCATCAAAAAAGCCGAGGTCGATATAACCGTATGAGGTAGCTGAGAGTGAATTCCAGCCCCTCGGCCTTGCTGGAAAAGAAGCAGAGTATGATCACTATGCGCCAGAATAAGGGCTGAACCTGGCCGAGGGTGACCTGGTACATCTTGCAAAAGTTGACAATGACTTGGTCGAGAGGACCCAATGTGAAGGGGTAAGTGTAGACACTTAAAAACCTCTCCAAATAGGTGGTAATGCTCTCTTCAGGAGCGGGGATTTGTACCACGACCTCGGCCCCCTAGTTATGGTCTTTTTTCACAGCCTTGAGATGGCCCGCCATTATCAAGCAGATGTATCTCGACACGTGTTCATGTCGGCCAGGGATCGATGGAGGGTTCTCGACTATGAAGTCGGATTTTAAGACACAAGGGCCGGGATGTCACGACCCAATTTAGGATCATGACCGGCGCCTGGGAGCAAGTGCCCCCAAGTAAGCCTCATCGGTATTTTACAGAAAATCGGACAGAGTTTTCCCTATTTTAGGACTATCCAAAAATAAACCTTTCTTATAAATCAACTACACAACCAACCTATATTAACCAAACAAGTTATAATCCTCATTCACGAAGTATTTCCAACACAATTATACTAACTTCATCTCTAATTATACGATAGGAAAGTCTAATAGGAGTCACAAATCTATATAAATAAAAGAATACTTATGACACTCGTAAAAATGACTATGGAGCGACTCTAAGAGTTTCAAGAAAGAGACTATAACAAATAAATAACAATCTTTGCCCACATGAATAAATGCGGGGCTCACCAGGAATTGTCAACTCGTATACTCTAATTAACGAAATCCTCACCTGCGTCTACTGCTGTCTCTGTAAAAATAAAAACGGGGAGTGGGTCGCTAGCTCCGTGAGTAATAACACTTAACCGCAATCGTTTTTAATAGGGGACAAGTCAGAAAACATGATTGTATATGTAGACATGTGATTTTTGACCCTCCCCAAGATTTTTCATATTTTAGCACGTAAATATTTAATTTAGGGCTAATATAGCTATTTTAATTAATTTTGATTCTTTTACTTTATTTTATTACAAGAAAATGAAAATTACAAAAAAATAGTTGCATTAATGTGTTGTAGTAATTTTTAATCTTGAAAAATACCAAAAAAAATAATTAAAAAAATAGTTTATTTTAACGGTCAGTCTTATTTTAATAGTTTATTTTACTTAAGTAGGATTAATTAATAAATAAGGTCGCATTTTTAATCTCGTTCGCGGGGAAAAAATAAAACTTGGGCCCGATCAATCCATCTTTAGGCCTAATTTTGGACCTAGCCCATAATTTCTAGGCCCATACCCCTAACCTAATCCATACACCTATATAATAGTACCCAATCCCTAAACACCCCGGGGGAAAAACAATTCGGCCGTTTTTAGAAAAAATGGAATCATCTGCTTCTTCTCTAAAGAAAGCAACCATGGCCATGACTTTTTCTTAACAAAAATCCACCAATCTACGGCCACAGATCCCAAACAAGAATCTCCATGTTTATTTTTAGAAGAAAGACAATCGGCTCCTATATCTCCAAAATCCTTTAAGCTTCAACCCCCACTTCCCACAAAAATCCAATAGTGATTTAGTTACTGAAGAATAACAGCCCCACACACACATTAAAGAGAAGGGACGAATGGAAGGAAAAACAAAAAAAAGAAGTGAAAAAGAAGAGATAAAATTGGACAGAAATTGGAGGTCTTTGGACAAGAAAAGTGAAGAAAAATCAATTTCGTCTAGTTTCAATTTTACTTCAAAGTCAAAGATACAAGAAAAATCAGTTTTCTTCTTTTGGATTTTTGTTCAAAATGGAGTAAAGCCGAGTGGTTGTTCGAATTTTGGTTGCTGACTTAGGTTTCGATCGAGGTTGCGGTTCGTGTTATTGTTCCTCCTCATTCGGATTTAAGGTTCAAAGCCCTGTAGCCGACTTCATTTTTATTATCAAAAGGAAACTTGAAATCTCAGGTTCAATCTTTATCCCCTTTATTTTATGCTTTGGTTTTGGTGATAATATGGTTTGAATCTTGGCTAAATTAGATGAATGAACTTTGAATTCGGGTTGGCTTCGTTCCATGACAAAAATAGTGTTCAGATTTCCTCGTTTAATTTTGAAGCTCTTGTTTGAATTTTCTTTAGCCTTCTTAGAGTTATATTAGTGAAAGAGGAGATAAATATGGTGGAATTCTTATTGTTTGAAAATTTGTCCTATTGTTAGATGCTTTGAACAATTTTACACTATTTGAGCCAAATATGATTTTTAATCTTTTGTAGTGTCGGAATATTGTCCTTATTAGTTGGGTTAGAATAATTGCCACGCTGAATATAAAATAATCCGTTTTGCTCGAGACAAGTCAGTTTTGGGGCTCGTGGTTGGGGATAAATGCAGTTTTCATTCTCTTGTTTCAATTGTGTGATCCTTTAATGTTGGATTTTCGACTTTAGTTTCGATGGATTCAAGGCACTGTCTCGCGTTGCCAATATTCAAAATGAGTCATTTGATTTTGATATATGGTTTTCAAAAGTCTAGTCCACTGGAACGAACATGTTTCGTCACTTTAGTGATTTATTTTGTGAATTAATTGGCATATGGGAGATAACGTTAAGGAATTGAATAATGTGTTAGACACTCGGTATTTGATTATTTGAGGAATTAACATGGATAGTTAAAAGAGATTTAAATGACTTCTGAAACCTTTGATTCACTTTACCATGCTCGTTACCTTTCCGATTTGCGTAGTTTTATTTCTTGCTAAATGATTCGGTGGTGCATTTCATGTAACCCGATCATAACAACTTCGAATAATAAAACCTTTTAAAATAAATTGAGGCGTGCCATGCCAAATAAAACCCCTAAGCTCATATCCCTCATAAAACTAGCTAGCTTTTTATAGAAAATTTGAGGTGTGCCATTTTCATGAAATAACACATGGCCCTCATTTAATTAATAGTAACTCTTTTAAAATTGGGGTGTGCCATCAACTGAACTTTCCATGGCCCTCGCAAACTTTGTTATTAATTTGAAAGTGCGTAGTTGCTTTAGGCGCGTAATTTAAATTAACCTCCTTAAACTCGGGTGTGCATTTCATGTGACCTAAATCCAAATCTCAACAACGTTAAATAAAATGTGTCTCGGATTGTGGGTGCATTTCGTGTGGTGTGGTCCAAAGACGTGTTTCAGATGACGTTGAAATCTTCCTTAAAATAATTAAAAGCGATTTTAAAGTTAAAATGCACATAGATTTAAAAGTGTTTTAAAGTCAGATAATTAGGCCAATAATAACAGTTGAGCGACCATGCTAAAAGCACGGAACTCGGAAATGCCTAACACCTTCTCCCGGGTTAAAAAAATTCCTTACCCGGATTTCTGTGTTCGCGGACTGTAAAACAGAGTCAATCTTTTCCTCGATTCAGGATTTGAACCGGTGACTTGGGATACCATAAATTATCCCAAGTGTCGACTCTGAATATTTAAATAAATAAATCCCATTTCGATTGTCACTTTAATTGGAAAAAACTCCCTTATACCCTTCCGGGGTGTAGGAAAAAGGAGGTGTGATAGCTCTGGTGACTCTGCTGGGAACAAGAACCCAGAATCTCTAGTTCAGGGTTCAAAATTCGAGCTTAGTATAATTGTTATATTTGGCTTTTATCTATTATCTGGTTTTAACTACATGATTGGGCCTAATGTGCTAAATGTTGCTTTTTACCGCTTTAATATTGTCTGAACTGTATATAAACTGCTACGAAACCCCTCTCTTCTCATCTTCAGGGATGTGCACGCTGGCGTGACTCCCTATTCTGTTAGTGTCATACGTTGAAATACGAAAGAGGCTCGGACAAATTACAAAGCCGGATGGCCTTTTGGTTCCCGGTACATAGCCCCCTCCTCGGCTCAAGTTGTCCGCTCGGGTACACAAGTCTAGAACAATATACCCAAGTTTTTAGCTTAGAATAACTCAGCCTCATGACAGATTCCTAGTAGGAATGTATGTTTGTATCATGTGCATTTGACTTTGGGGACTCAACACAGGGGTTGGGTCCGTTTAGGACAGGTGCACCCAAATTAAAAGACCATCTTGATACATCTTACGTGCTACTTGCGTATCTGTCTATTTCGGCTTGCATGCTGACTGACTTCTAGAATAGGGAAAGAAAATAAAAAAAATGAAAACTGAAAAAAGAGAAAAGAAAAGAGAGTGAGAGGTAGGTATTTGAATTACCGTGAAATTCTGTTGAAATTTTGAGAAAAAAAAGAAAAGTCATTTCAAAATAAGTCATATTTTCTTTTGTTCCGTCAAAACTGGGCGAACTACGTGAGTCTGATTCTCACCGGATGTGAGATATATAGGCAAACTTCATCGGTTCTGGCCCACAGTTTTCAAAAAAGTCCAAAAATATTTTTCATTACTTCCTTCTTTAGAAAGTATTTCTTTTAGACCCCAATTTCTAAAAAAATACAAAAATATTTTCTTTTAATTTCTTCTCAAAATCTAAAAATATTTTTATTCTTCTTTCGAAAATTCAAAAGAAAATTCAAGATTCAAAAATATTTTCTCTTTTCTTTATAAGTATTTCTTTCATAAATTCAAAGTAAAAGTCCAAAAATTCAAAAATATTTTCTTTCTTCTTTAGAAGTTTTTCTTTCGAAATTCCAAAAAAAAAAGAAAATATTTTTTGCCTTCTTTAGAAGCCTTTTTCAGAAATTCTCAGGGAAAAAAAAACAAAGCAAAAAATTGAAATCGAAAAATATTTTCTTTTTTCTTTATAAGTCTTTCTTTCGAAAAAAGCCCAAAATCCATAAAGAAATGAGTTAGTTTATTTACTTTATTCCTAAATCTTCCCGAACTACGCAAGATCTGATTCATGTTCCCACATGATACGTAGGCAACCCACATCAGGTTCGATCATCATTAAAAAGAAATGAAAAAAATGAAGAAAAGAAAAAATATTGATAATAATAAGGACCGACTGAATCCATTCTAACATGTTTTGTTTTGAATTGTGAAGAAAGTTGAGGTGGTCGATTTGTGGTAAGCTGGAAATACAAGATCTAAGGAAAAATGATAACTGACATCGAAGCTGTTCCAAGTGCTCAAGAGACTCAGGGTCAGAGGGTTCAACAAGAGTCTACTGTGTTTGAGAAAAATAGAATACTGAAACAGCAAATGACCGAAATGTGTCAAGCATGGGCTAGTGGTCAAGGACAACCTCGTCATGAGTCATAATTTGCTACACAGCAAGAGCAGTACCACTCATACTCGTTTGATCTTCCTGCAAACATTGAGAAGCCTGCCCGAAAGATGGTACAAGAAGAAATGACCCAAAGAGCGAAAAGCTTAGAACAACGGTTAAAAAACATGCAAGGGTTGGCAGGTCAAAAGAGTGTTGCCTTCAAATATCTATGTATGTTCCCCGATGTCCACTTGCCGCCTGGTTTCAAGACTCCCAAATTTGAAAAGTATATGGACATGGAGATCCCATAGCCCACCTAAAAAGGTATTGCAATCAACTGAGAGGTGCGGGAAGAAATGAAGAATTGTTGATGGCTTATTTTGGGGAAAGCCTTACGGGAGTAGCCTCCGAATGGTTTATGGATCAAGACATGTCTCGCTGGTATGTCTAGGATGACATGGCACAGGCCTTTGTCAAATAGTTCCAATACAACATTGACATTGCCCCAGACCGCAATTCCCTTTCAAACTTGAAGAAGAAACCAACTGAAAGTTTCAGAGAATATGCCATTAAATGGAGAGAGCAAGCGACCAAAGTTAAGCCACCCATGGATGAGCACGAGTTAGTCACTATCTTCCTTCAGGCTCAAGAGCCAGATTATTTTCAAAACATGATGTCCACAATGGGTAAATCCTTCTCGGAAGCAATCAAAATGGGAGAAATGGTAGAGAATAGTCTTAAGACATGCAAAATTATAAGTCAAGCAGTTCTTAAAGCCGCAACTTAGGCTGTCCAGGTTGAATCTGATAATTCCAGTGGCGCGAATGAGAAGGATGAAGAAATCATGATGACAACAGGGTCGAGAAGAGGTCCCAGGAAAATACCTCGAAGGTATGAGCAGCCTCATCAGGTTTCCCATGACTCCCCTGAGCATTTCTATCCACCTGAGAACCCACAATACTCTGTTGCTCCACATCAGTATGTTGTCCAACCACCAAAACACCCCAGAAGGCGAGCACGAGCATCACAAAATCTTCACCAGCTTCCACAAAATTTTTAGGTACCCTATAACCCACTTCCAGGCCAGAGGTATAGAGGGGAACGAAAGTTGAAAGATAATTTTACACCAATAGGAGAGTCCTATGCAAGCTTGTTTGAGAAATTAAAGTATTATGACATGATTGCACCTATTCCTCCAAATCATGTGGACCCACGTGCAAGAAGCTTTGACCTTTCTCAAAGGTGTGAATACTATTCCAATGCCCAGGGGCACAATATTGAAAGCTGTCGGGATTTGAAAAGAAAAATAAAAAGGATGATCCAGGAAAACCTGATTGTAATCCAAGACAGTGACACACAGAATATCGCACAGAATCCTTTACCTGCACATGATGATGCACACTTTGTGGGGATGATGCATGGTGACAGGGAGTATGAGAATCTTCTCGGGAATTTGCTAACTGAAGTTAATGATTTTAAAATTGGAGAAGGCTCTGCTGATTCTGATGAGCAAATTTGTGGCTAAATGTCAAGCTTAGCAATTGAAAAGTCATTCCCTCATCACTAGGAAGGAATCTTGGTAGTTTGTTTTGATTTTTTTTTCTATTATCTGGGTTATTTTAGGGTTGTGATCCAGATTTTATTTATTTTATTTAGTCAAACCCTTCTATCCATCCATTCTGTTTGTGTGAGTCTTGTCTTTCTTCATTAGCCGGGTTATTTAGGGTTGTAACTCGAATTTTAGGTTGTTTGTCTTGTTGTTTACTCAATGAAATACAATTTGTCCTTTTGTTTCATTCCATGCTTAGTTCTTTTCCCGCTAGTTTTAATGGCATGACATGCATGCGGAAATTTTGGTCAGATCTTAGGAACTGATTTAATCTGGAATTGAATAACTAAAAAAAATAAAAAAATATATTTGAGGATGAATAAAGAGTTGGAATACTTTGGAACTAAGGTCGAGTAAAATTCACCTTCAAATCATTGTGAAGATCGGGCTTGAGGATGTTTAATCAATTGAAGTTTGTTGGAAAGTTTGTCACTAAGGGATGAAAAAATGTCTTGTGACCTCGGCACACCAAGAAGACAGACATGTTCGTCAATGCTGTGATCGTGAAAAGATACCATGTTTGACGTTCTCGAGGTTGGGAAGCCCTTTTTTCTGCTACCCAAACACTTTATATCCTTCGCAACCCCTTTTGAGTCTGTGTTATTTTCTTTGACTACCCTCTTTTAGAATCAAGTTTAGAGTCAAAAAAAAAATCCATATCCCAAGAGTACAAACTGGGGCAATTCTTGGAAAGTTAAAAAAAAAAAGAATTGTCAAAGGTCCATGCCCTAAAAAAAAATAGAAGCTGGGGCAACTTGTTTTGAAAACAAAAAGATAGAAAAAAGAAAAAGAAAAGACAAAAAAAAACAGAAAGAAAAATGAAAAAATTAGTTAGGTCAGATGTTTGAACTATGTTCAACCTGATTCTTTAAAAAATAAGGATACGTAGGCAGCCTCACGGTTCGGTCCAACCAAATAAGAATTCAAAAAAAAAATCCAAAAAATCCCCAATAGCTGAAACTGGTGCAGAAATTTTTATTTCACTTGTAAAAGAGTCGGTTCCAAGAGTTGTAAGTGCATAACCCCTCATTTTAAGTTTACTTTGAGCCGTCATGCCGACCCTTCTTTCCAACCCTATCCAAAAACCTTCCAAATAAAGACCTCCCGATGCGCCTTCAAGAATGCCAAGAGAAGTATGCACTGAGCAACGGTTGTCACGCGACATAGAACACTGTCAAGTTGCCCACACAAGAAAGCAACAGAAAGAAAAAGAAAAAGAAAAATGAGAGAGCCTTACTAGTAAAAACCTTTACGGGCACTGTAAGGCGACGGTAAGTAGAGATAAATAAATGAGAGAGACTTGTAGGTGAAAATCCCTTGGGGCACCACTAGTCGAAAGTGAGTCGTGAAGCTGATGCAAAGGATTGGCACGAACAAACCCGACTTCAAAGGTCATAAGAATGGTAAAAGGGAAGATTGGATTAGTTTGATCAGGCCGTTGAGTCCAAAATGCATGTCATGATCATTAAGGCTAGTTATTGAAAGAAAAAATGAAAAAGAAAAGAAAATTTCTTCCTTCTATCCTTCCGACAGGGGCATTTCTTGTTAATACTTGTTTCCTGCACCATTGTGTCCTTCACTCTGAGTCCGTCCTTGTCAAAACAAGCAAGAAAAAATTTCAAAATCTGCTACCAACTTTTCAGTTGCACAAAGTAAATTTGGCCATCACACTCAGTTGTTACTGTCAATATACCTTGATTCATGCAAAGGCTTCCCCAAAAAAGACTCTTGCCAGCTTACTTGGCGCAAGCAAAGATAACTGGTGATTCTCTCTAACAGACAAATTGCTCAAAAGCAAGAAGTCATTCAAGATATCGGAAAAGGTCACCTAAGCAAAGATCTCCAATTGGGATAAGGCTGTTTGAGCTGCAAATACAAATGGTTGTGAAACAATCAGGGTTGATGCAGAGCAAAAGTCTCTTGAAGCCGACTGAAGCTGATTGAGCAGACGCCAAGCTGCCCAAGACTAAAGGCCACAAACCGACCACCATTTTCAAAACTTACAAATTTTTCTTTGTATGAAAGAGGAACAAAGCGGTGCAAGGAAAGTGATTCAAAAAGAGAAAAAAAATGAAAAAAAGAAAAAAACAACCAAAAAAAAGAGAGAAGAAAAAGAAAAGACGAGAAGAGCCGACAAAGGGAAGTTTCTCAAATCTTTGCCTTTATTTGTCTTGCTATTGTGCATAAAACCTTGCCATTGATCTTCACATTTTTTTTCTCCTCCTAGGATAAAAGGTCCTAGTCTGATGGATTTTCTCTCAATAAAATCTTAGTCTGATGAATCTTTCTCCTAAGATACCAAAAAAAAGTGATCTAGTCTGATGAATTTTCTCCTAGGATCAAAATCTTAGTCTGATGAATTTTTCTCCTAAGATAGAAGACCTAGTCTGATGAACTTTCTCCTAGTATAGAAATCTTAGTCCGATGAATCTTTCTCCTAAGATACCAAAAAATGATCTAGTCTGATGAATTTTCTCCTAGGATCAAAATCTTAATCTGATGATTTTTTCTCCTAAGATAGAATACCTAGTCTGATGAATTTGCTCCTAGGATATAAATCTTAGTCTGATGAATCTTTCTCCTAAGATACCAAAAAAAAGAAACCTAGTCTGATGAATTTTCTCCTAGGATAGAAATGTTAGTATGATGAATCTCTCTCCTAAGATAAAAAACCTAGTGTGACGAATTTTCTCCTAGGATAATTTGAAAAAAAAAGTCTGGATTTGAAAAAAAAGAAGGGGTCAATTTTAGTTTCTTGAGTTATCAATCATTAGTTGTCTCGAAATCAGGACCCTTCTGGAAAATGGGACCTAGGTTAAAATTCAAAACAATCATGAGTAGCAAACTCTAGCATAAATGTACCCCGAAGGAATATAAGTTGACATGTTTGAGATAGGATTCAATTAGGAGTTTTTAGGACCCTCCTGGATAATGAGACTTAGATTTAAGACTTCCATTAGATAACAAGATTTAGCATAAGCTCTGTTGTAGGGTAGTGTAATTCAGCCGTAAATACTTGATTTTTGACTTTAGGATAATACTTGATTTTTGACTTTCAGGACCCTCCTGGATAATGGGATGTAGCTTTAAGAACTTCTTAGATAACAAGATTTAGCGGAAGTCATACATTTAGAAAACATAATTCAACTTTTAAAAAACTGTCATTTAACTAGGAGTTGCCAGGACCCTCCTGGATAATGGGATCTAGCTTTTAAATTCTTAAAATATTCGATAAACACTCACATATGTGCCCAGCTACCAAACTGGGGCAGAAAATTTTCTTTGTTTTGTCTATTTTGTTGAAATCAGGCGCCCACCTGGAGAGCACGAGAATACAGTTAAAGTTTAGCAATTAGGCACCTACCTGGAGAGCACGGGAATACAGTTCAAGTTCGGCAATCAGGCGCCCACCTGGAGAGCACGGGAATACATTTAAAGTTTTGGCAATCAGGCGCCCACCTGGAGAGCACGGGAATACAGTTAAAGTTTTGCTAATCAGGCGCCCACCTGGAGAGCACGGGAATACAGTTAAAGTTCAGCAATCAGGCGCCCACCTGGAGAACAAGGGAAGATAGTTCAAGTTTTAAGGGAAAATGATTCAAGTTTCAAAGGAAGACAGGTCAAGTTCAGCAATCAGGCGCCCACCTGGAGAACAAGGGAAGACAACTCAAGTTTCAAGGGAAAGCAGTTTCGAAGGAAGACAACTTAACTTTCAAGGGAAAACAGTTTCAAAGGGATACAGTTCAAGTTTCTAAGGGAAAATTGTTCAAGGTGTAAGGGAAAATAGTTTCAAGTAACAAGAGAAGACGGTTCAAGTTCAGCAATCAGGCGCCCACCCGGAGAACAAGGAAATTCACCTCAGAATGCAATTCAAGTCAGCAACAAAAGAAGCTCATGTCAAGAATGCGAGTCAGCAGTCTGAGATGATCAACAGAAGTTAGTCACAATCTAGAAAAAACAAACAAAAAGAAAGGCAAGAAATGAACTCAAAATGCAGAAGTTGATGAAAGATGTGAGATGCTCAAGACATGACTGAGGTCACAAGCATGGTGTGTCCGGTTTTGATCCGAAAAGTTGAAAAGGAAAGAACCAGCACCTGCAGCTAACAAGCATCAAGATTCAGATCAGGGTCCGTATGAAGAACCAACCAAGACTCAGGATCAAGCTTCAGAAGACTCATAGATATGAATCTTGTAACTCGTAGCTGATAGGCTTAGTTAGCCTTTTTCATTTTTGATTTTGAAGTAATAACGGGACAGCGGACCGGAACATCGACGACACCTCACTCGGCTCTCAACCTCAGTACTCCATCATCTCAGTCACTTCTGAACTACACGTGGCCTGATTCCTTTATAGCCAAAGATATGTAGGCAACTCAGATACCAGGGCTCGGTCACATTCCCCTTTTCTCTTAGTTTTAGTCTCTCCAAATAAGGATCGGGTCAAAAAACCTGTAAAGTTGTTCTTTGTCTGAAAACTCTTCGCGTTTCCAGTCAAAGAGGGACAACTGTAGACATGTGATTTTTGACCCTCCCCAAGATTTTTCATATTTTAGCACGTAAATATTTAATTTAGGGCTAATATAGCTATTTTAATTAATTTTGATTCTTTTACTTTATTTTAATACAAGAAAATGAAAATTACAAAAACAATAGTTGCATTAATGTGCTGTAGTAATTTTTAATCTTGAAAAATACCAAAAAAAATAATTAAAAAAATAGTTTATTTTAACGGTCAGTCTTATTTTAATAGTTTATTTTAATAAATAAAGTTGCGTTTTTAATCTCGTTCGCGGGGAAAGAATAAAACTTGGGCTCGAGCAACCCGTCTTTAGGCCTAATTTTGGATCTAGCCCATAATTCCTAGGCCCATACCCCTAACCTAATCCATACACCTATATAATATTACCCAATCCCTAAACACCCCGGGGGAAAAAAATTCGGCCGTTTTTAGAAAAAATGGAATCATCTGCTTCTTCTCTAAAGAAAGCAACCATGGCCATGACTTTTTCTTAACAAATATCCACCAATCTACGACCACAGATCCCAAACAAGAATCTCCATGTTTATTTTTAGAAGAAAGACAATCGGCTCCTATATCTCTAAAATCCTCTAAGCATCAACCCCCACTTTCCTCAAAAATTCCAATAGTGATTTAGTCACTGAAGAATAACAGTCCCACACACACACATTAAAGAGAAGGGACGAAATGGAAGGAAAAACAAAAAAAAAAAAGTGAAAAAGAAGAGATAAAATCGGACAGAAATTTGTAGGTCTTTGGACAAGAAAAGTGAAGAAAAATCAATTTCGTCTAGTTTCAATTTTACTTCAAAGTCAAAGATACAAGAAAAATCAGTTTTCTTCTTTTGGATTTTTGTTCAAAATGGAGTAAAGCCGAGTGGTTGTTCGAATTTTTGTTGTTGACTTAGGTTTCGATCGAGGTTGCAGTTTGTGTTGTTGTTCCTCCTCATTCGGATTTAAGGTTCAAAGCCCTGTAGCCGACTTCATTTTTATTATCAAAAGGAAACTTGAATTCTCAAGTTCAATCTTATCCCCTTTATTTTATGCTTTGGTTTTGGTAATAATATGGTTTGAATCTTGGCTAAATTAGATGAATGAACTTTGAATTCGGTTTGGCTTCGTTCCATGACAAAAATAGTGTTCAGATTTCCTCGTTTAATTTTGAAGCTCATGTTTGAATTTTCTTTAGCCTTCTTAGAGTTATATTAGTAAAAGAGGAGATAAATATGGTGGAATTCTTATTGTTTGAAAATTTGTCCTACTGTTAGATGCTTTGAACAATTTTACACTATTTGAGCCAAATCTGATTTTTAATCTTTCGTAGTGTCGAAATATTGTCCTTATTAGTTGGGTTAGAATAATTGTCACGCTGAATATAAAAAAATCCGTTTTGCTCGAGACAAGTCAGTTTTGGGGCTTGTGGTTGGGGATAAATGCAGTTTTCATTCTCTTGTTTCAATTGTGTGATCCTTTAACGTTGGATTTTAGACTTTAGTTTCGACGGATTCAAGGCACTGTCTCGCGTTGCCAATATTCAAAATGAGTCATTTGATTTTGATATATGGTTTTCAAAAGTCTAGTCCACTGGAACGAACATGTTTCGTCACTTTAGTGATTTATTTTGTGAATTAATTGGCATATGGGAGATAACGTTAAGGAATTGAATAATGTGTTAGACACTCGGTATTTGATTATTTGAGGAATTAACATGGATAGTTTAAAGGGATTTAAATGACTTCTGAAAGCTTTGATTCACTTTACCATGCTCGTTACCTTTCCGATTTGCGTAGTTTTATTTCTTGCTAAATGATTCGGTGGTGCATTTCATGTAACCCGATCATAACAACTTCGAATAATAAAACCCTTTGAAATAAATTGAGGCGTGCCATGCCAAATAAAACCCCTAAGCCCATAGCCCTCATAAAACTAGCTAGCTTTTTATAGAAAATTTGAGGTGTACCATTTTCATGAAACAACTCATAGCCCTCATTTAATTAATAGTAACTCTTTTAAAATTGAGGTGTGCCATCAATTGAACTTTCCATGGCCCTCGCAAACTTTGTTATTAACTTGAAAGTGCGTAGTTGCTTTAGGCGCATAATTTAAATTAACCTCCTTAAACTCGGGTGTACATTTCATGTGACCCAAATCCAAATCTCAACAACGTTAAATAAAATGTGTCTCGGACTACAGGTGCATTTCATGTGGCGTGGTCCAAAGACATGTTTCAGATGACATTGAAATCTTCCTTAAAATAATTAAAAGCGGTTTTAAAGATAAAATGCACATAGGATCAAAAGTGTTTTAAAGTCAGATAATTAGGCCAATAATAACAGTTGAGCGACCGTGCTAGAACCACGGAACTCGGGGATGCCTAACACCTTCTCCCGGTTTAACAGAATTCCTTATCCAGATTTCTGTGTTCGCGGACTGTAAGACAGAGTCAATCTTTTTCTCGATTCAGTATTTGAACCGGTGTCTTGGGACACCATAAATTATCCCAAGTGGCGACTCTGAATCTTTAAATAAATAAATCCTGTTTCAATTTGTCACTTTAATTGGAAAAAACTCCGTTATACCCTTCTGGGGTGTAGGAAAAAGGAGGTGTGACAGTATAATAATCACAAAATAAAATTCCCTTTTTAAAATGGTTATAATAATCAGTCTCATCATGTGTTTCATGTAACAAAATCAATTAACAATTCAGTAATAGACTCGATAAATACCGAGTTATAGCAAATCTTTATATTTGGAAGGTTTCCAGAAAAAGATCATGTAATCTGTATCGTTATGTGGATCTATTCATAAAAGGAGTCAAATATAACTGTAGGTCCCTACTCGAGGGAAAACTGTAACTGTATGCTAGTTATACCTTCCCACTAGAGAGGGCTATAACTATACTCGATAATCGATAAATACAAGGTGCACCAGGTCTAACGAACCCGTCGTTAGTTACGGGATCCTTCAAAGTCTCCTCCCATTTATACTTTCTTTGTAACACTAAATATTCACATGAAAGCATTTTCAAAATAGCACAGGGCATTTCAATTCTTATCAAATCATGTAATCCGATTTCGGTAACGGTAATCATATCTCAAATACCAGTAAAACATGTCTAGTAACATGAGAACATTTTAAATAACTGTAAACCTCTCAAGTAAACTATTCAGTACCATATCAAGTAAAGGACTTGTCCCACATGCAATTTCAAAATAATCGGCAACATATTCATATTAAAAATCATGTATTAATCATGCAAGTTATGAAAACACAAATTGCGGTAAGATTACTACTCACAGTACTCGTGCCGAAATACCAAATGCTTCACCTCGAGCAATTCGTACAAATTCCTCCAATCAATTTATAATTACATAATATCGATCTCATGTTAATTTCCTTGTTTAGGCTAATTCATAACTAATTTAGAATACCCAACCCTCGAAGTTTCATATTTGACTCTTAATTCGCCGAATTATATTTACCCACCTATGAGTAATTACTAATCTATCAACTCCAACATATTCATATATTTTATTAATCCAATTTCATAAAGTTCTATTGATTCTTTAGGAAGAAAATTCTCAATTATGTGAATGAACTAGTGTAATTTCTAACTCTGTAGAATCTTCCAATCATGACAATCGAAATTAAAATCTATCAGAAGGAGAAGCTCAAACAATACCCATAAGACACAATTCGTGCTTAAGATTCCTCAACATATTGCAAAAGATTAACAAAAATTTATACATATCTTTCTTTGTTTCATTGACTTTTGCCAATCTCCTTATTTAACTCTAATCAATAAAATATATTCTTAAATTTGTGGAATACAGTACCTGAAGATTTGAACAAATAATGAGTGGAAGTGGCTTCTTTTGCGGCACCAAACTTTTTTTCCAACTCACCTTCTGTATTTTTTTTGTTTTTTGCCTTAACCCTTGACCCGTCAAAATCCCATTTTACTTCTGGCTTGGTTTTACACAGCAAAATTTGATTTTTTGGCTAGAGAAAGGGGCTTCGGCCTTTTTCCTTTTTGTTTCTGTTAGCTAGCGTAGGGCTTTGCCCTATTTCATCTTATTTTGTAATTTTTTTTATTTTTTAGTTCTTGTTGGTAAATTACTTAATTACCCTCTTTTTTGTAACGAGTATTACATTCTCTCCACCTTATGAAATTCCTCCGAATTTAGCTCAGGTACGTATCTGTAGACTGAAATAAATGAGGATACTTGACTCGCATAACATCTTCCATTTCCCATGTAGCTTCTTCAACAATATGATTTCTCCATAAGACTTTAACGAACACAATTTCTTTTGACTGTAGCTTCCTTACTTGCCTGTCAACAATAGCCATCAGCTCCTCCTTGTAAGACAACTTCTCATCAATTGGTATAGTAGGTAGTTCAAGCACCTGAGATGAGTCTAATATACATTTCCTTATCATTGAGACGTGAAACACTGGATGAATAAAAGACAATTCAAGAGGAAGTGCCAAACGATAAGCCACAACGCCCACTCGTTCAACTATCTCGTACGGTCTTATAAAATCTAAGACTTAATTTCCTTTTTTTTTCGGATCACACTACACCTTTCATGGGAGAGATACATGGTAATACTCGATCCCCAACTAAAAATTCCAAGTCCTTTTTCTTTTTACCAGCTAAAATTTTTGTCTGCTTTTAGTTGTGAGCAATTTTTTTTGCCTGATCAATTCAACCTTGTCAATAGCTTCTTGTACTAGCCAGGTCCCCATAAGTTAGTCTCACCAGCTTCAAACCATCGTTAGGAGAACAACATCTCTTACCATACAATGCCTCGTATGGTGTCATCTGAATGCTGGACTGGAAGTTATTATGGTAGGTGTCATGACCCATTTCCATAATAGGTCATGATGACCCCCAACACCATTGCCGGGCAAGCCAACACGGAAAATACTAAATAAGCTCCCATTTACTTTTATCCAAAAATAGTTTCAATGATTCCTTAAGTTGTAATAAAATCAGAAATGATCGGTAAAGCCGAAAATAATCATACAACCCAAAAAATAATATGTTCTACTAATGTGTGTGCCAATACCTGGTGTCACAAGCTATGGGAAACTAGTAGAATATACAAAAGAATCACACTATACTACTGTCCGAAACAGAATAGACAACAAAAATACAGAAGAGAGACTCCTTCAGGCTGCTGAACGACATGGGAAGGGAAGCATCTCACCGTAGAAGTCTCGAAATCCGCTCAGTGATGCTCACCAGACTGATAGCCAGATACACCTGCCTCAGATCCTATACAATTAAGTATAAAAGTGTAGTATGATTATATAAATAATATATACCTAGTAAGTATCCCGTCTAATCTCGAAGAAGTAGAGACGAGAGGTCGACTTGATACTTACTATGGTCAAGTAATATGAGAAAAGAATTTATAATAAGCATGGATAGTACAATTTAATAACATTGTATGGAAGGGAATAACAGTTCTTCTTCCAAATAATATCATGGGTATCCATTTACGTTTCAAGGCATACATGAAGTTCAGTCCACAGAGAAATACTAAGTAAAGCATGCGCAAGTAACACCGAGGGACGTATGGACCGACCCAACATAAAAGTAAATTGTGCACTGCTGAGGGTCGAACGGCTCGAACCATAGATGTATCTATTACCCCACTCGCGAATCACACGTGCGACGTGGTCAAATATAAATAAACTCATCAACAAGCAGACAATAATGTATATCTAGGGAGTAGTTATTCACATGGATATTCAAATTCTCTTTTAAAAGATCAAGCAAGATAAGGTTCCTCAATATGATTTATACGCATCCGAATTTACCTTAATCAATATGATTTATACGCATCCGAATTTATCATCAAGTTACAAGAATATCACGTAGAGCATGCTTTTGGGCCCTAGATTACCCGTACTTAACATAGTAGTAGCTACGCACGGACTCTCGTCACCTAGTGCGTACGTAGCCCTCGCATATAATAACAATTAATTCAATTATTATACCTATGGGGACAATTCCCTCTTACAAGGTTAGAAAGAAGACTCACCTCGCTCCACAGTGCACTTCCAATATCAAGAACGAGTCCAAGCCCTCAGTTCGGAGTCGAACGATCCCAAACTAGTTAAATGAGGTAGGAACTAGTCAATATAAACTCACAAGATCGAATTCTAACAATTTAAGCAATTTCCCAACCTTTAACACAAGTTTCCTAAAATCCTACCTCGGGCCCACGTGCCCGAATTCTGAAATCTTTCGAAGGAAGTTGTTTTCTATAACCTAAGGATCAATAATATATAATTTCTAATTCATTCCATAACAAATTTCGTGGTTAAATTTAACTTTTATTAAAAACCCTAGATTTTGCTCTAACCCCTTGATTTACCTAAATTCTACTGTTTATTCTACCTAAAACACAAGTATTAAACTAAGAATTAGTGGGATAGACTTACCTCAAGATGCTAGGTGGAAGTCTCTTCTCAAAAGCTCCCAAAATCGCTAATGGAGAAGTGAAAAGTGGTAAAAATTGACTTAGAACCGTATTAAATGAAGCTCACTGCTTCAGCGATTTCCGCATCAGCGGTCAGGGGACCGCATCTGCGAAAAGGGGCCTAAAGGGCTGGAACCGCTTCTGCGGTCTTAAAGCCGCTTCTGCAGTTTGGCCTGGCCTTCCCTGGGCCGCATCTGTGATAGATGGACCGCATCTGCGGTCTCGCACCTGCGGTCCACAAACCGCAGGTGCGGTTATGATAGAAGCAACAGCTTCAGCACTTCTCAAAAATTTCAACTTCACTCGAGCCTCGTTCGATTGACGCTCGGGGCTCCCAGGCCCTGCCCGAACATACCGACAAGTCTGAAATCACAAAACGGACCTACTCGAACCTTCGAAATGCCCGAAATAACGCTAAATCTAAGAATCACCCCCTAAAACCAATTGAATCAAACTTATGAACTTCAAGTTCTTAATTTTCCTCTAACGGGCCAAATCGCCCTTAAATTACTCTGATTGGCACCAAATTTTGCGGTCAAGTCTTAAATGTTATTTCGGACATATACCGGGCTTCGAAATCAACATACGAGCCCGATACCCATGTGATCAATCATTAATTAGTTTCTTTAAATCCTTAAAACTTCAGATTAACAATTTCTAATAAAAATTCGTTACTCGGGCTAGGGACCTCAGAATTCGATTTCGGGCATACGCCCAGGTCCCATATTTTCCTACGGACCCTCCGGGACCGTCAAATCATGAATCCGGGTCCATTTGCTTAAAATGTTATCCAAAGTCAAACTTAGCTTTTAAGAAAATCCTAAGGAAACAAATGGGTATATTTCACTCCAAACTCTTCCAAATCCCGAACCAACCATCCCCGCAAGTCGTAAATTAGCTAAATCAAGTGCGGGAAGTTTTATTTTAAGGGATCATGGTTCTAAAAGGCAAAACGACCAGTCAGGTCGTTACAGTAGGGAAATCTAGCTAAAGATAGATAGGCATCCCAACAACCTCCGAACTCAAGAATGAAATCTCTCAACATATCCACCAAGATCTGTATAGTATATTTGGACTTTGTGTTTGCGTGTGATAAAACTAGTACTAAGATCTACTCGTATGTTTGTTGGAAAGATATTCAAAAACATGCAATAAATTGTGATTCTCTATCAGAATGGTGGACAATAGAACCTCATGGAGTCGAATAATTTTCCATTCATGTATATATGTGCATATTTCACCTCATTGCAAAAAGTTTTGACTAGCGAATGTGCCTACTATGTAACAAATTTATAATTTTCCAAATATAACATAACCTTCAATCATTTGAGGTAGTTCTATCATAAAATTTACTATAATTTTATAATCTTCACTTAGAAATCTTGAGTTGTTATAGTGGTCCTGCAAATCGCAAATGCTTACCTTGACATGCTAACAAGTCAAATAGTCATAAATAAGTTAAAGAAATCTTTCTTCTTTCTTTTCTCACAATTATAATTTTCTTCTACTCACGGTACATCTTATTAGACCCCGAATGTACGGTGTATCTAGAGTTGTAATCTCTTCAAGAATAACTCGTCTTAACCCATCTATATCTGGTACACATAAGCGGTTACCTAATTGAAGAATACCATCAATATCAATAATCATATCCTTGCTTTTACTAGCTAAGACCTCATCTATTTACATAATCACTTATCTTCATACCTTTGGTATAGGTTCAAATCCTATTCGACGCAATTTATTTCCATAAATAATTTTTTTATTTAGATTTCAATAGCAAGAAACACTGTTTGAACATCTGATTCCAAGACACTTGATTCTTTTTTTTAAAAAAATTAAAATTAAGACAAAAGTGATCAATATCCCTTTATGCTTGTTCCTGAAGTACAAAACGGTCCATATTGAGTGGCCTTTATGTGCTCTACTAGTGAAAACTTGTGTCACGACCCAATCCCCGATCCGGTCGTGATGGCACCTCTCATGAAGACAAGGCCAGCCAACTAAACCCAATACATCCTATTTAAAGCGGTTAAACAGTTCATAAGCAGTTTAAATGTGATTAAATGATAATAATTAGCGGAAGTATAACCCGACATAGCCCAGGGTGTCACAAGTCACGAGCATCTATTAGAGTATAAATACAACTGCAAGGCCTGAAACATATAAAATAGGACTTATAAACAAAAGAAATAGATGTGGTGCTGCGAATGCTGGCAGTCACCTCACTAAACTCCGATAACTTAGCCTCCGACCAGCTCAAAACCCGCTACCGGGTGAACAAATACTTGCATCTGCACACGAGGTGCAGGGAGTAAAGTGAGTACTCCAACTCAGTGAGTAATAAAAGTAAATAATAACTGAGCAGTAAGAAATCACAAAAAATGCATCAACATGTTGTATAGAGAAGTCTAAAACCCTTTGAATAAAAGCAGTGAAAGTGTGAAATCCTTGGAAAAGCATCTTAGCTCAGTTTAAACCTCTTTTAAAAATGACTTTTTCAACTGTTACGCAAATGAATGCAAACAAATAGTGCAGATAAGCACGAAAATCTGCCCCTCGGGAACAACACTCAATTAACAGATAAATGCTAGGCGATCAGATAGATATCACTTGAAGTAGCACAAACAACAGATAATGGCAGACAGATGAAGTAAAGTAAACATATAGAACAGTACCAACACCGCTGCGGCGTGCAGCCCGATCCATATATCACTGCGACGTGCAGCCCGATCCATATATCTCGTCGACGATGCTCACTGGGGGTGTGCAGACTCCGGGAGGGGCCCCTTACGGCCCAAGCGCAATATCAAGTCATCTCGTGGCATCAAATCTAGGCCCTCGGCCTCATATCAATATCAGTATAACACTGTTGCGGCGCGCAGTCCGATACCATAGTATCCTCACATCTGGCCCTCGGCTATACTCAGTCCAGAAATAACATAAACCCCTCAGGCATTAGTAAAAATAGTAGTTCTCAGCCTCAAAACATCATTTACTATATCATTTTAGTTCAAAATCGAGTAAAAGTGGCTGAGTTGTACAACAGTGGAAAATAATACGACTGAGTTCAAGTAGTAGGTCAAAACAGTGAGGAAATAGTGATAAAAATCCCCGGAGGGTTCAAATAGTTGGCTCGAAGCCCAAATATGGCAATCAGTCCAAATAATGATGATAACAAATAAGTTTCAATCAAATACGCGGTAAAAGCGTCAATCGGGATGGACCAAGTCACAATCCCTTACAGCAAACGACCCCATGATCATCATCATGCGCATGTCTCACCTCAATATAGGACTACAATGTGCGAATCTGGGGTTTCAAACCCTCAGGATATCATTTACAGTCATTAATCACCTCGAACCGGCGAAATCTCTAGCTCGCGACGCCTTTGCCCCTCAAATTGGCCTCCACGCGCGTCGAATCTATCCAAAATCAGAACGAATGCATCACAATATGCTAAGGGAACCAAGCCCAAGCGAAAACAATCAATAATGGGCACAAAATCCCGAAATTACCAAAAACCCGAGCCCCGGGTCCACTTCTTGAAACTCAGAAATTTTTACATCAACGGGTTCCTTATCCTTCCACGAGTTTATACATATCAACAACATCAAAATCGGAGTTCAAATGACCCCTCAAATCCTCCATTAAAGGCCTCTTATACTCAAGCCCTAATCCTCCATTTTTAACCCTTTAAACCCATTAGTTACAGCCCTAAATTTATGAAATTCTACTATATGAATGTGTTTTAAGTCCAAAATCCTTACCTCAACGAAGTCTCTTTGATTCCTCTCTTCAAAATCGCCTAAAGCTCCCAATTCCGAGTGCAAAAATGGTTAAACCCTTCAAAAATCGCGAAGGAAGACATATATACATTCTGCCCAGACATGACCGCATCTGCGGTCCAAAATCCGCTTTTGCGGTACCACATATGCGGTCAACACATCCGTTTCTACGAAGCTCATTAAACCGGCCTAAGCCGCATCTGCGAAACACTTCCGCATCTGCGCTTCCGCAGATGTGATCCCTTTAGCCGTTTCTGCGGTCCAGCTCGCCTGACCCATTTTCGCTTCTGCAATGATACACCCGCATCTGCGGTCCACAAACCGCAGATGCGGAAATACCAGAAGCAACAAATCTAAAGCTGCAACACAAATTCCAATTTCCCCGCCAACCATCCGAAATCACCCCGAGGCCCCCCGGGGCCTCAACCAAAAGCATGAACATGACCCAATACCTTATTCAAACTTGTTTCAATCATCAAAACACTTCAAACATCATCAAATCCATCAATTCACATCGAATTCAAGCCTAAGTTTTCTAAAAACTTCTGAAATACGCTTTCGATCAAAAACCCAACCAAACCACGTTCGAATGACATGAAATTTTGCACATACATCACAAATGACATAACGAAGCTATATCAATTCTTGGAATTCCATTCTGACCCTCGGATCAAAATCTCACCTATCAACCAGAAATCGCCAAAATACTAACTTCGCCAATTCAAGCCTATTTCTACTCCGGACTTCCAAAACCAATTCCGATCACACTCCTAAGTCATAAATCACCCAACAAAGCTAACCAAATCATAAAAATTCTGATCCGAGCTCATATACAAATAGGTTAACTCTTGGTCAAACCTTTCAAATTCAAAGCTTTCAACTAAGACTGTTCTTTCGAATTGATACCGATTTCCGTGAAAACCAAAATCAATGATTTACATCAGTCATAATACATCATACGGGGCAAGTCATGCCTGAGAACTGGCGATCAAAATGCAAAACCTCGAAATGACCGATCAGGTCATTACATCCTCCCCCACTTAAATACACGTTCATCCTCGAACGTACCCTGAGTTGTTCTAAAAGCCAACCCGTAGCTGAATAATTTTACCATGCATATACCTGGGGGTGATCCCAGGTCACCCTATCTCATATAGGTTCGATAACATATTGCAACTGAAATAGCACAATCCAATCTGGCCCATAAGCCATAGAACCACATTTCCACTTCCGAAACCATCAATACGATCAAAACCTCACATCTATACTCTGAATAGACCCGAACCAGCTGTAATAACCCATGCCTGCAACCTCGGGAGAAATCCCATAATATACCACATAACTCAAACACTCGTAGCGATAACTTCTATTCACCGCAGCTGCCCACAACAACCGAATACTGGTAGAAAACCTCTTATCAACTAAAGTCTCATTCCAACACTTTCATATACTGCCAACGATAAATGAAATACGCACTGAACCATAACCATTTCTGAGATCGACTATTCATGTAGCCACTTCTCCTTTGGCAAATACCATAGCAAATTTCCGAGCCGAACCTCGACATTATCCTCCCAACATGTTGAAATCGAATCCGTTCGTATTCATTAATGATCCCAACGATCTCCTCTAATCCAACACATCACTCTGGTGACATGACGCATCAATAGAGACCTAAGCCACAACTGGCATAATACGCGCGCCAATAGGCAACAGTCCTAACATACTCAATCATGAAAATGACTCAATGAAGGAGCTATACCTCAAGCTCACCCGTACCACCATAACACAAGACTGAGGACCCGTCTCACATCATAGAAATAGAACACCTGAATCTAACCCGCAAGGTCATATCTCCACCTAGCTTTGCTGCAAAAATGCGCGATTCTATCTAAACACTGTTCCACATGAAACACCTCAAGTCACTATGCTCGAAATTGACAACCGCGCACAATTTGACGCCTGGAACCAAAGCAAATCACTACACCCACGGTGAAACAAGGAACACATACCACGCAGACCCGATACGACGTAACTGATACGCCATCCACTGAGCAACACCCAATTACTTTTCCCGCTCGACTTCCACTATGAATCCCAATAGTACCGCACCATATGTGCCCATGACTAACAAATCATAATGTCTTGCAACACAGAAAGGCAACTCATAGATCTCCCAGATCACAAGTAAGCTCAATAACGGTCGAATCAACCTGTCTCTCAACAATATAGCTTGGGGCCAACTAAGCCGACTCAGCTAGAACACGCATCCACATTGGCCTGCCAACGAACTCCTTATCAAAGAAGCCCGAAGCTGCTCCTTCCACTACTATAACTCCTGCCGGAGCCATACGATACGGTGCCCGATGCCAAATCAATACCAAAATCAACAACTCTGCCCGGCGACATGCTCGGCCACAAGGAACACATCTGGAGAGTTCCTCAACACCAGAACTGAATCAGTGGTAGAATCCTCTACACTGACATCCATCACGAAGGCTCAATTAAGAAAGGCGGTCCTTCCCAGCCGTTCGCTAGGTCTTTGAAATATAAACCACTCTACTAGAACATAATCCGTCGCACCTCGCCACTCAACCCGTGGCATTTCCAGCATAGCCCATAGAGTGATAGTCCAGAATAACCCAACACTAAGACGACCAGTCTGAACTCCAACATCACATCCAACATCTAACATACCAACAAAGAAAAATCTACTCGAGCCTCCAAATCCCGATAGTCACTAAACAGTGCCGATACACACGATCCACAACCACAACATAGCCTGAATATGAGAATTTCCATCTCCAAATCCACACGACCGATGAATCACCATATCCGATCCCAATTTCGCCGTCCGAATACATGCTACGCCTCAAATACCCAATCATTCCACAATAGATACTCAAAAATTTCCCTGTGCCACCAAGCAAACTCGAATATCACTAGTCGATCTAACAAGAAAGTGTTGCAATACTACCGAAGTACCAACAACTTAATTATTGTCTTTTTTGAAACATATACCCTCGTTAGATCATCCCAATTAGCATTACCACTTCCTTAATCATCTGAAACTGCCCGTGCTGCCTAAGGATTCATGACTTTTCGTTCAGAACTGAACTGTAACCTTCCACACGCAATTGTCAATCCTCCACAACCTACCGCATATACATACCATCTCAGGATAACATGAGAACTTTATCTTCCTTCCGAGCCACAAATATCTACGTACTTAATTGGTCAAGAACTTTCCATTGGTCCCAATCTAGAAGAAGAATCACTATACATCCCATGCTCTGCATGCCCATAGAAAATATACATCTCCAAACCGTGGTAAAAACCATCAAGAACTCTCCGAGTTCCCTTTGCACAAATCAGACATGTCAGGACTGAATCCTTCTAACTCGATCAAGCTAAGCAAGCCATCTAAACTTAAGAGAATTGCCGCAAAATACCTGAAAGAACTCATTACCTCGAACACACACAAGGAATTAATCATATCCTTACCATACTGATTCGGTCTACTATCAAACTATTCCATCTATCTAAATTTCCTTCTGATTCATTTTCAACTTGATATTCTCTCTTGCTGTAGTACCATAATTCCTCAACCCAGGCTCACCACACGAGACCCAAGCACAAGACCACATTGTCTAAGACCTATAAGCCGCTGAATACTCACTCAATTACTCCTAGAAACACCACATTCCAGAACACTTTACTCTGAGGAACTTCCTGCGAATCTAAATCTGTTACCTTTGCTTTCCTGATACTGATACATAGAGTCCTATATTCAATATAGAAATATCACAAGTCTTGACCTCTTCCCATGAAAACACAGTTTCTAACCCCATATACAACTTTAAGATACCCAATTGTTACATGTAGAACCTCGAACACATTAGAACCATTCTCGAGAGTCACTCACTCTCTTCAAACTGCAATTAGCCTAATCAAACGAACAGAACCACCCATGCCTCATTAGCACTCTGACACCGCAGAATGAAATCCTCATTCCAACACATCCAGGACTTCCTGCTCTATGCACTGAGCATTCCTTACCAACAACAACTTAAGGCATCCCGTGATTTTTCTTACTCTATGAAGCATAACATAACCTTTGTCAAAAAATTTCCTCTACTCGAGTCATCCTCGGTCTCAATTTCCGCAAGCCATAACTGATTTGCCCATACGCCTCAAACTGGAACCAACATAACATCTAACAGTGCAACCAACTACTCACAGCAGACTCCCCCACTTGGCTCGGACCCATAGATCAAAATACACTCGATAACTCATAACACTTATACTCTATTGATGCCACAATACCATAGTGAGATTAAGCTCAAATCCTTTTGTAAGCTTGTGAAAACACATATCATCTAGTACTTTAAATCTTCTGCAAATCTCGCATTCATCCCCGCAACAGTTAAGCCCACTTTCTTAAGCGACCCGAAATTTCAAATTTCAACACGTACTTTTCACTTACACATGAGATCTTCTAACATTTACATAAGGATCACACCACTTCAGAACACTCCGTAGGAGATAACCCACCTGCTTCACCTCAATCTAACATTTCTATATACCTTCCACCGTTATACACATTACACAGTCGCTTAGTCTTCCTGAGTCTGAACTCATATCGTAACATAAAATTTACTTCACTCTCAACTGGAAAACATGAAAAGATCCTTCACGCGCCCATAACTCAGGGTTATACTTCGAATCAAGATGGAATTCAAGCTCCTAATAGTTCTTCTATCCTCCAGCCGGCCTTTCTCGTTACTTCCAAGTCGTATAGATATATTTCGCAGTACTAACATACTCACCACACAGTTATCCAGCCATCACTTCCACTAATAGGGACAATACTGAACATATAAGTGCAACACACATGCTCACACAATCAGCGCCTCGGTGCTCAAGCCATACGCAAAGATCCGGCCTCAAGTTCTCCAGATTGGCCAAACATCAAACTCACAGAGATCACATCTCGCCCCTCGATCAGGGAATCACAAGCCATCAAGGCATATCTGATATTGAGCGCTCATGCGCGCATGCGAGCGCGTGTAAGGAATTTCAAGAGTTACTTTTCAAACTGGATCAAAGAAGCACGATAAGAATTCAAGAATGTGAAGTTTTTCCTAAAGGTTCTGCAGCCTCTCGAGGATAAATACAGACGTCTCTATACCGATCCGCGAGACTCTACCAAACCTGCTCATGACTCGTGAGACCTATGTAACCTAGGCTCTGATACCAACTTGTCACGATCCAATCCCCGATCTGGTCGTGATGGCGCCTCTCGTGAAGACAAGGCCAACCAACTAAACCCAATACATCCTATTTAAAGTGGTTAAACAGTTCATAAGCAGTTTAAATGTGATTAAATGATAATAATTAGCGGAAGTACAACCCGACATAGCCCAAACCGGGGTGTCACAAGTCACGAGCATCTATTAGAGTATAAATACAACTGCAAGGCATGAAACATATAAAATAGGACTGATAAACAAAAGGAAGAGATGCGGTGCTGCGAACGTTGACAGTCACCTCACTAAACTCCGATAACTTAGCCTTCAACCGGCTCAAAACCCGCTACCGGGTGAACAAATACTTGCATCTGCACACGAGGTGCAGGGAATAAAGTGAGTACTCCAACTCAGTGAGCAATAAAGGTAAATAATAACTGAGTAGTAAGAAATCATAAAAAATGCATCAACATGCTGTATAGAGCAGTCTAAAACCCTTTGAATAAAAGCAGTGAAAGTGTGAAATCCTTGGAAAAACATCTTAGCTCAGTTTAAACCTCTTTTAAAAATGACTTTTTCAACTGTTACGCAAATGACTGTAAACAAATAGTGCAGATAAGCACGAAAATCCGCCCCTTGGGCACAACACTCAATTAACAGATAAATGCTAGGCGATCAGATAGATATCACATGAAGTAGCACAAACAACAGATAATGGCAAACAGATGAAGTAAAGTAAACACATAGAATAGTACTAACACCGCTGCGGCATGCAGCCCAATCCATATATCTCATCGACGGTGCTCACTAGGGGTGTGCAGACTCCGAGAGGGGCCCCTTACGGCCCAAGCGCAATATCAAGCCATCTCGTGGCATCAAATCTAGACCCTCGGCCTCATATCAATATTAGTATAACACTGCTGCGGCGCACAGCCCGATCTCATAGTATCCTCACATCTTGTCCTCGGCCATACTTAGTCCAAAAATCACATAAGCCCCTCACGCGTTAGTAAAAATAGTAGTTCTCAGCCTCAAAACATCATTTAATATATCATTTTAGTTTCAAAACCGAGTAAAAGTGGCTGAGTTGTACAACAGTGGAAAACAATACGACTGAGTTCAAGTAGTAGGTCAAAACAGTGAGGAAATAGTGATAAAAATCTCCGGAGGGTTCAAATAGTTTACTCGAAGCCCAAATATGACAATCAGTTCAAATCATGATGATAACAAATAAGTTTCAATTAAATACGCGGTAAAAGCGTCAATCAGGATGGACCAAGTCACAATCCCCTGTAGTAAACGACCCCACGCTCATCATCAAGTGCGTGTCTCACCTTAATATAGCACTACGATGTGCGAATCCGGGGTTTCAAACCCTCAGGATATCATTTACAATCATTACTCACCTCGAACCGGCGAAATCTCTAGCTCACGATGCCTTTGCCCCTCAAATAGGCCTCCACGTGCATCGAATCTATCCAAAATCAGAACGAATGCATCACAATATGCTAAGGGAACCAAGCCCAAGCGAAAACAATCAAAAACGGGCACAAATCCTGAAATTACCAAAAACCCGAGCCCCGGGCCCACTTTTCGACACTCAAAATTTTTTACATCAACGGGTTCCTTATCCTTCCACGAGTTTATTCATATCAACAACATCAAAATCGGAGTTCAAATGTCCCCTCGAATCCTCCATTAAAGGCCTCTTTAACTCAAGCCCTAATCCTCCATTTTTAACCCTTTAAACCCATTAGTTATAGCCCTAAATTCATGAAATTCTACTATATGAATGTGTTTTAAGTCCAAAATCCTTACCTCAACGAAGTCTCTTTGATTCCTCTCTTCAAAATCGCCCAAAGCTCCCAATTCCGAGTGCAAAAATGGTTAAACCCTTCAAAAATCGCGAAGGAAGACATATATACATTCTGCCCAGACATGACCTCATCTGCGGTCCAAAATCCTCTTTTGCGGTACCGCATATATGGTCAACACATCCGCTTCTGCGGAGTTCATTAAACCGGCCTAAGTCGCATCTGCGAACCACTTCCGCATCTGCGCTTCCGCAGATGCGATCCCTTTAGCCGCTTCTACGGTCCAGCTCGCCTGACCCATTTTTGCTTCTGCAATAATACACCCGCATCTGCGGTGCCGCATCTGCAGATGCTGAAATACCAGAAGCAGCAAATCTAAAGCTGCAACACAAATTCCAATTTCCCCGCCAACCATCCGAAATCACCCCGAGGCACCCCGGGCCTCAACCAAAAGCACGAACATGACCCAATACCTTATTCAAACTTGTTCCAATCATCAAAACACTTCAAACAACATCAAATCCATTAATTCACATCGAATTCAAGCCTAAGTTTTCTAAAAACTTCTAAAATACGCTTTCGATAAAAAACCCAACCAAACCACGTCCGAATGACCTGAAATTTTGCACATACATCACAAATGACATAACGAAGATACAACAACTCTTGGAATTCCATTCTGATCCTCGGATCAAAATCTAACCTATCAACCAGAAATCGCCAAAATACTAACTTCGCCAATTCAAGCCTATTTCTACTCCGGACCTCCAAAACAAATTCCGATCACACTCCTAAGTCATAAATCACCCAACAAAGCTAACCAAATCATAAAAAGTCCGATCCGACCTCATATACAAATAGGTCAATTCTTGGTCAAACCTTTCAAATTCAAAGCTTTCAACTGAGACTATTCTTTCGAATTCATACCGATTTCCGTGAAAACCAAAATCAACGATTTACATTAGTCATAATACATCATACGGGACAAGTCATGCCCGAGAACTGGCGATCAAAGTGCAAAAGCTCGAAACGTCCGGTCGGGTCGTTACAACTTGGCTTTAACACAAGCCACTAATATCTCTATATTCTCCATACTAAATTTGATACATGTACCCCTTTTATCCTCTACATTATTTTAGTCAAAGGTCCTTTTGGCAGAACTATATGTGCCAAGTTGCCCATAGATCTTCTGCTCAATGCATCAACCACCATATTGGTCTTTCCATAATGATACAAAATAGAACAATCATAGTCATTGGGTAGTTTCACCTACCAAAACGCCGAAGATTTAGACGCCTGTGCTAAAAAAATACTGTAAGCTCTTATGGTCAGTATAAATCTCTTAAGTTTTGCAGTATAAGTAATTCCTTTAAAGCCAAAATTACTGCAACCAACTCCAAATCACGAGTAAGATAGTTTAGCTCGTGTTTCTTGAACTATCCCAAAGCATAAGCTATAACACGATCATACGCATGAGAAGCGAGAACACATTCTAATCCACCCTCGCAACATCACTGAATATTATGAGTCCTCCTGAACCTGATGGTAAGGTTACTGCTAGTGTAGTTGCGAAACATGTTTTGAGTTTCTGAAGGTTTTGCTCACATTTCTCTGTCCAACAAAGCTTTTTTTTGTGGTATTAGTTAGGTTAGTGACACTATTATTTTGGAGAAATCATGTACAAAAATGCATGTAGTAGCCTACTAAGCCAAGTAGTTGCATATCTCTATAGGAATAGTTGATCTTTGTCATTTTTGAATTATTTCTATCTTCTTAGAATTTACCATAATCACATCCTTAGTTACAATATGCCCGAGGAATGCCACTGAGTCTAGCCAAAATTCACGCTTCAAGAACTTGGTAAAAAGCTAATTTTTCGGCAGCATCTATGGTTGTCCAACGGGACGGGACGACATTTAAGCGGGACGGTGGCAAGACAGAACAAACGGGACAAAACAGTCGGCCCATCCCGTCCCGCTAACAAACAGAACGGGACGGGACGAGACGGGTTCGTGGGCCTTAAGTGTAGTTTTTTTAAAAAAAATGTCTAGTTTTTTTTAAAATTACTATATTTTTAAAGTTTGCAACGGCTAGATTTTTGACTTATTTAATAAACTTAAATGTTAAAACAAAAATTAGAAAACTAAGTAAAAAATTATAAAATATTAAAAAAAATACTTGTAATGAAATATTCTAGTAATTATAAATTTATAATAGAGTTATAATTTATTTAATATAATTTCAAAGTATTAAGTAACTAAGACAATTCATTAAAAAAATTCAACGCTTAGAGCCTTTTATTTTATTAATAGAACTTTCAAATCTCAAATACAAATATAATTCTGTTAAAGAGCACCTAATCTACGCAGCCACCTTCTAGGAAGGGTTCTGTTTGAACTAGGCCTCTTAGTAACCAATTACAAATTATCATACTAATATTTGTAAGTTCCTATATAGCTTCTTTGTAACTTATCAATAATATCTCTCGGACATTGTGCTGGAATTGGCAATGTTGATTGATGTTCCATGAGCTCTGTGCCATCATCGCTCCCAGTGCTAAGTATCTCATTGTATTCTTCTTCTTCCCTAGTGGTTAATTTTTCAAAATCAAGATTTCTTCTTTCTGAACATCTCTGAATTATACGGAAATCTCTACACTGTCCTCCGCTAATGCATGTCTATGATTTCCAATTTGAAATCTTGCCGCACTAAAAACACTCTTTGATGCTATTGATGATGCTTGAATAGCCAGGATATCTTGGGCCATTATTGAAAGTGTTTGAAAAGCCTTGCCACACTCCCTCCACCATGACAAAAGTTGTTCCTTGCCTTCTTCGTCTTTAATACTTTCCAATCCTTGATTAAGATAAGAATCAAGTTCATCATCAATAGAGGAATCAAAACCTGTTATATCATCCATATCTTCCCATAAAACTTTTGCTCTAAACTTAGAAGTAGAAGGAGCAGTTTCACAACCTGTTGTTTTCATAGATTTATATTTATCAAACATTGATCTGGCATAAGAATATATGCTAGCTTGGCAGTCTTTGAGAGATGGTTGTCCATTTTCTTGAATTGCTAAATTCTCATAAATTTTACGAACAAGTCCCTTTGAACCTCTTAGTTTTAAAGATGGGTTAAGTAGAGTAGAAATTAAATAAACTTCGGGAATAAGGAAAAAATACTTTTTAAATTTTGAAATCATTTCATTAATGGTCACTGCATAAGTTGGATTTGTTCTCCGACATTAATATCATAAAATGCGGGGGGGTTGGGAAAATGAAGTTTCATCAACATGAGTCATTTCATCTATATGTTTTCTAATTCTAGGAGAAGGGTTAGGATTAGGATTACTACTACTTTCACCTTTGCTATTTTTTTTTACTACTTTTTTTAAACATGCCAAATAAATTTTTAGGTTCCATAATTTAAATACGAAATTAAATTTAAAAAGCTACATAAAAATTAAACACATAAATGAAATACGAAAATAGAACCCGTAAAGTAAACACAAAAATTAAGCTCTAAAAGAATATGAAAAAATTATATATTAAAATTAGGAGATGGAACGAGTGCACCGTGATTAAAACTTGAAGAAATTGCCCAAAATATTGCTCCAAATACTTGACGAATTAATTTAAAGCTTGAAAGTTGCTCCAAAAATTTGCCCAAATACTTGAAAGTTATCACTTGATAGTTGATAGTAACAAAATTGAGAGAATAATATAGATAGAATATTAGAATGTCAGAGATTTGAGAGAGAAGATTGATTTTTTGTCGGAAAAAAAATAAAGAAGGATGGGGGGTATTTATAAAATAGGGCCAAAGTATAATTTAATAAACTTAGGGGTTATATTAAAAGTTTGGGAGGGGGTAAGGGCTGTTTGGACCATTGACAACGACTATTTTTTGGCCGTTTTTAATGTTGGCAACGACTATTTTTGCAATTTAAGCCGTTGCCCCACGACTAGATTTCAAAAAAAAATCCAGGCGGGACGGGACAAACGGGACGAAATAGCCGTCCCGTCCCATCCGTGTCCCGTTTAACATTGGCCCATCCCATTTAAATTGAAGTGGGATGGGACGGGACGGGACTGCCCGTCCCGTTGGACAGCTATAGCAGCATCTATAACACAGTTTTTTTTCCAAGTAAATCTTCGTGTTCTTTCTAGCTACAAGAATATACTAGATATCATAAATAAAGACCATGATACCTTTTTCCAGAAACAACTTGAACACCATATTCATTATATCTATGAATGCGGCTAGAGAATTGGCCAGTCCGAAAGGCATCACAAATAACTCATAATGTTTGTACTGAGTTCTAGGGGCTCACATCGAAATATCTTCTATTCTTATTCTAAGCTGATGATAACCAGACTAAAGATAAATCTTTTAAAAGTTGGAGGCTCCTTGTAACTAATCAAACAAGTCACCTATACGAGACAATGAGTATATATTGCATATTGTTATCTTAGTCAATTGTATGTAGTCGATTTACATTCTTACGGACCTATTCCCTCCCTCTCTCTTTTTCCAATAATATTGGTGCTTTCCATGGTGAAACACTCGGTATGATAAAACTCTTATTCAATAGGTTTTGCAATTGTTCACTTAGTCATCTCGACTCTGTTGGTTTTATATGATATAGTTTGTATGTCTCTATTTCTCATATTGGAGGTAGTCCTAGTAAATCCTTAGGAATACATTAGAGAATATCTCATTATGATACTTTTTTTTCTCAAACTAAGTGTTTCTTCTCTTGTGCCCCTACCATATCTATGAGATCCAAACAACCTTTCTTCTATAGCCGTTAAGTTTTCAAAATATATAATTTGCTCATCTCTAAAACCAATAATCCTTTTTTTGGACAAAACTAGCTTTTAAAGTTCACCAAACCTAATAGTCTTTCCTTTGTAATCCAGGGTAGCATGGTAAGAAGATAATTAATCCATATTCATATGTACGTTAGCGTCAACCATATCAAGTACAACTTGGTTAGCTAGGGTTTCCTTCTCTTAACTTGAATCTTAAAAGTTTTAAATACATGTCTAACTACTATAAATTTTTCACAGATGTGGTAGCCCGAAAAGGATCGCTTAATATCTCAAAACATTTTTGATTTTTATAAATCTTCGACTCATATTAAAATCCATACTAAAAGATATTCTAATCTCGATCTTATTATATGAGTTCTTGCACGCCTATCATGTCCATATTTTCAATCTTTCTGGTAACTGCAACTACTATAAAATAAGTTTAAATCTTCAATTTTCATATATGCAGTTGCTACCTTGTTTAAACAATTGACGAACCTTTCAACAAGCCTCTAAACTTAAGATGTTACTTGCGTATCCAGCTGAGAAAGTTTGGTGTTATATGTAAGTATACTCATCGTCTAAATCAATTTCTTAAATGATCTAGCAGGCAAGTTCACGTCACAGACTGTCAAGAAGGAAGTGATTCATAAGCACTTTAGCGAAATTATTCCAAAATTAGTTGTGTTGCTCTTGTTGGCATCCCTAAGAGTATAATAGCATTTCATGTATTCGTCATGTTCTCTAGTCTAAAAGTTGTCTGTTCCATAGGCCTCTTCATGAAATATCCTATAGCTCATAACATGGTAAGTACTTTATTAAAACCTTTAAGGATTCTTTGAACTGTAAAAAATAATAAACTTAGTAGTTTCAACTTTAGGAACTTTATTAAGAATATTTTGTTGTTCCCTATAATCTTATGGGTGCATGAGGACTTTAGAGCCCCTATTTTTTTGCTCATTCTTCTCATGTTTATCTATTATATCCATAAAGATCTCTCTTTTTTTCTTTTTCATTGAGGTAAGTACCTTTTTGTGATAGCACTCCTCTATCGCTGTAGTGGTGGAATAATATAAATTTCCAAAATGGGCTCTATTACGCATCTTACCAGAAAGATCTCATATGGCACAATGAACCTTTCACTGGTCTTGTATACTATTTATGTAGCATTTCTTTGCTTGGAGATGACTGCATGCCCATTGGCGAAATTTGACATCTTTGAAGTTTGAACCTCTAGCCAAATTCTATTATAGGGTAATTGGTCCGAGCCATACATGAATAGGATAAGTAATGATAGATTCAGTTATCTGACCCTAATTGCCACACACGTACAGAGGAATAAGAAAGAAAGAAAGACACATCTTATCACGCCTCGCAGAAACATGATTATGGGAATGGCCGGCTACATAACCATAATTGAGATTCTACTACCGACGTGTGCTCCATTAGTCACAAGAACAACCTAAGGCTCTGATACCAACTTTGTTACAACCCAATTTAGGATTATGACCAGCGCCTGGGAGCAAGTTCCCCCAAGTAAGCCTCATCGGTATCTTACAGAAAATCGGACAGGGTGTTCCCTGTTTTAGGACTATCCAAAAATAAACCTGTCTTAGAATCAACAACACAACCAACCTATATTGACCAAACAATTTATAATCCATATTCACGAAATATTTCCAACACAATTATACTAACTTCATCTCCAATTATACGATAGGAAAGTCTAATACGAGTCATAAATCTATATCAATAAAAGAATACTTATGACACTCGTAAAAATGACTATGGAGCGACTCTAAGAGTATCAAGAAAGAAACTATAACAAATAAATAACAATCTTTTCCCATGCGAATAAATGAGGGGCCCACCAGGAACTGTCAACTCGTGTACTCTAATTAACGAAATCCCCACCTGCGTCTACTGCTGTCTCTGTAAAAATAATAGCAGGGAGTAGGTCGCTAGCTCAATGAATAATAACATTTAACCACAATCATTTTTAATAGGGGACAAGTCAGAAAACATGCTTGTATAATAATCACAAAATAAAATGCCCTTTTAAAAACAGTAATAATAATCAGTCTCATCATGTGTTTCCTGTAACCAAAATCAATTAATAATTCAGTAATAAACTCGATAAATACTGTGACATAGAAAATTTTTGTATTTGGAAGGTTTCCAGAAAAGGATCATGTAATCTGTATCGTTATGTGGACCCCTTCATAAAAGGAGTCAAATATAATTGTAGGTCCCTACTCGAGGGAAAACTGTAATTGTATGCTAGTTCTACCTTCCCACTAGCGAGAGCTATAACTATACTCGGTAATCAGTAAATACAAGGTTCACCAGGTCTAACGAACCCACCGTTAGCTACAAGATCCTTCAAAGTCTCCTCCCATTTATACTTTCTTTGTAACAATAAATATTCACATGAAAGCATTTTCAAAATAGTACATGACATTTCAATTCTTATCAAATCATGTAATCCGATTTCCGTAACGGTAATCATATCTCAAATACCAGTAAAACATGTCTAGTAACACTGAGAACATTTTAAATAACTGTAAACCTCTCAAGTAAACTATTCAGAACCATATCAAGTAAAGGACTTGTCCCACATGCAATTTCAAAATAATCTATAACATATTCATATTAAAATTCATGTATAAATCAAGCAATTTATGAAACATAAATTACGGTAAGATTACTACTCACATTACTCGTGCCGAAATACCAAATGCTTCACCACGAGCAATTCGTACAAATTCCCCTAATCAATTTATAATTACATGTGACGACCCAAAGGGTCATCACCTATTTTAATTGCATTCTGTGCTTCCGAGGTCTTGAAAACCTCATTTAGAGTCATCTTGAGTTGCGCGCACAATTCGGGCGCGTAGCCGGAAAGCTTAAATATGAAATTCTGTGAAAAATGATGAAATTTGAGTTTAAAATGAATAAATTTGACTTCGGTAAACATTTTGGGTAAACGGACCCGGACCCGTGATTTGACGGCCCCGGAGGGTCCGTAGGAAAATATGAGACTTGGACGTATGCCCGAAATCGAATTTCGAGGTCCCGAGCCCGAGAAATGAATTTTTAAAGGAAATTGTTTTTCTGAAATTGTTAAGGAAAATTGAAATGAAATTTGATTAGAACGTGTTGGTATCGGGCCGGTATTTTGGTTCCGGCGCCAGGTACAGGTCTTATATATGATTTAAGATGTTTTTGTAAAGTTTGGTTAAAATCGGACGTCGTTTGACGTGTTTCGGACTTGAAATCCTAAATTTGAAACTTGATGAAGTATTTGGAAAAATTCTTGATTTTGAGGTTATTTAGGTGATTTGATCGCACTGATAGGTTTGTACGATGATGTTGAGTTAGTGCATGTGTTTGGTTAGGAGCCCCGAGGGCTCGGGAGTGTTTCAGAGTGGTTTTAGACTTATGAAAGTTGCAGGTTTCCAGTTCTGGTATGGTTTTTTTCGCGTTCGCGGGAGAACACTCGCGAACGCGATGATTAAATTTGCTGAAGGAAATTCCCTTCTACGCGAACGCGTAGACCAGGTCGCGAACGCGAGGCAGCGGGGGGCTAGACCTTCGCGAAGGCGTTCCTGGCTATGCGAACGCGAAGGCCAAGTGCCTGGGCAGGGGGAATGGGTAGAACACCTTACGCGAACGCGACCCTAAGGACGCGAACGCGAGGGCTCGAGGAGCTACAGCTTCACGAACGCGAGCCCCTATCCGCAAACGCGAAGGCCAAAAAGCCTGACCCATCGCGAACGCGAGAGGTCTATTGTCGCGCCCATTTTTTCTCGTGAAATCGGGTTTAGGACATTTGGGAGGACAACTTGTTCCCCTTCGGGAATTGGGTTTGAATTGGAGGGTCACCACCTAATGATTAAAGTGCATTAGGACACTAAAAAGGGTTTGTTTTGAGTAACCAGAGATTGGGTAAGGGCTTGAAATTATCCCAAGAGGAAGGTGTTAGGCACCCCTCAGGATCCACTAGTGTGGTTCCCAGCCAGACAATTATTGTGACTTTAAGCGCAAACAATACGTAGGCAAATAAAACTTCAAGTAAGAGGGGGTTTTCATATAATGGTTACAAATAAACAAAGTTGGGAAGAATTAAAAGAAGGCTGAGAGAAACATTTTGAAATTTCAAAGAAACGGAAAAAAAAACAAATGAAAGGGGGTCCTAGGTTTATAAATAATATGGATCACCCCACGCAATGTCCGGTAATCACTCCTTGATGAGGGACTACACGTGACATTATCGCGTGGTCATCATATCCATATCTACCCTTTCCCACCCCGTTAAGGTATTAAACGCGGAATGGTCTCGTTTACTTATTGCATGCTATTACCCGCCCCAATCCTATCAGTCCCGGAGGTATTTGGGACTACTAATCCTAAAAGGGAAGGGGTATGGGGTTTTTACGGTTTTAAAAGGACAAAATTCTAAGGCGACAATCAAAACATATATATAGCAAGCATTGGGAAAGCACATAAACAAGTACGGCTCAAATAGACCTCCTTAAACCAAAGAAAAGCATATGGTTTAGCATGTCTTGCACATACTGATTAGGGTCTGATTAAAACTTAAGAAGTTAAAGCAGGCTGATTTATCACATATTTTCAGATAAGAAGTCCGAATTAGACCTGCCTGCTGGTTGTAATTAATAAAGATTAATACAATTAAGACTTTTACCCTAATGCTTGCCTAAGTGTTAGGCGAAACCTATAGACATGATATCTACTGGTTTCAGAAACAAAGAGGTAAACTGATTACAGAAAGGTCGCCAGTTTTAACAGAATAAAACAAGTTCTACGATTGATAACGCATTACTACTGACAGATTAAACTTAAAACGAGTGAGGCGATTCAGATTTTGATTAGAACCCATATAGGCATGCTTTCTAAGTGTTTGTTAACTTAAAACACTATTATAGAGAGGTGCAAAAACATGTTGTCTAGATGTTGTATTTTATTACGAACGTGATATCTACTTACACTGATTATTAAGGCCTATAATTATGTTTGCCTAATGAGAGAGGAGTATGCAAGAATCAGAAAGGTCCTATAGGCATATTATCTACATGCATGTGCATCCTATAGCCATGGTATCTATGCAGAAATTCTTATAGACATGCTATCTAAAGATGAGAATGCAGAAGTTCTTATAGTCCCGGTGTCTATATGCGAATGCAGAATTCTATAGGCATGATTTCTATATGTGAGTGCATAGATTCAGAAAGAAACTCTTATAGGCAAAATGCAGAAATTCATAAGTAAACTGTAGACAGGATATAAATGCAGAAATTAATAAACTTATAGGCAGGATATCTATGTGAATGCAGAAACTAGTAAACCTATAGGCAAGTTATCTACCCTTTGCATACATTTATTCCCTCCCCTTTTCACAAGCCGTCCCCAATCGTTTATTACAAGTTATTACTGTCACACCTCCTTTTCGCCCGCCCCGCCGCAAAGGGGCACAGAGGGAGTTTTTCTAATTAAAGGACAATCGAAACGGGATTTTATTTAAAGATTCAGAGTCGCCACTTGGGAGATTTATGGTGTCCCAAGTCACCGGTTGAATCCCGAATCGAGGAAAATATTGACTCCATTTAACAGTCTGCGCACCAGAAATAAGGAATTCTATTAACCCGGGAGAAGGTGTTAGGCATTCCCGAGTTCCGTGGTTCAAGCACGGTCGCTCAACTGTCATATTCGGCTTGATTATCTGATTTTAATACATGTTGAACCTATGTGCGAATTTTAAATGTTTACCGCTTTGTTATTATTTATTCAAAGAATTGCAACGTCGTGAGAATGCATCTCGAATTGCGCCACATAAATGTACCCGCAATTTTTGATACGTTCCAACTTCGTTGAGATTTGGATTTGGGTCACATAAATGTGCACCCGAGTTTTAGGAAAATAACATTATTAAATACGCGCCTAAAGACTAACGCGTTATTATTTTGAGAAAAACCGTAAAGTTCGCTATGCGACCTGTCTCGAAATCTAAGCATTCAAAATAACTATCCGTTGAGGGCCCCGCAATTTGTGTATTTTTGTTTGTCGAGGCTCGTCTCATTCATTATTTTAAAGTAATTTGCAACGTCATGGACATGCATATCGAACCACGTCACAATCAATGCACCCGTGATTAGCAACACATTTCGACTCCGTTGAGATTTGGATTTGGGTCACATAAATGTGCACCCGAGTTTAAGAATTTAACATTATTAAATACGCGCCTAAAGCGACTAGCGTATCATTATTTTGGGTAGGGCCGTGAAATTTGCTAAACGGCCCGTCCCGGAATCTAAGTATTTAATACATACATTTAACGAGGGCCCCGCCCTTTATGTGTTTATCCAGCGAGGCTCATCTCATTTATTTTAAAAGGACAATCCTAAAGTGGCTATATTTTTATTAAGTTTGTCTCTAAAATAAAATCTCCAAATTAATTACATACTTAAAAAAAAGGATGTGACTTATTAGTTATTAGTCTAAGACAAATGCAAATGGGAAATTGTAATCGAGCTTGTACAAAGGGAGATTATTTCGTTCCTTATTCTATTAGTTAATAACACTAAAGTTGAGATTATGAATAGAACACGAGATTGACACCCGGTAATATCAAAACAAACCAACTATTCTTTGATTAATTTACATTAACATTATTAGCTGACTTGAACTATTGGAATTGACTATGTGTAATACAAAGCCATTTTTTTACTCTTTTTACGACTTGTCGAAGAAATTCGTCAATGCTTAAAAAACCCGACATTAGGCTAACATCAATCACTAACATTCGAGAATATTAGTTACTAACATTATTCACATGTTTGTAGAAATAGATTCAACAGTCTAGTTGATGCATTCCGCAGGCATTTGCATTATATTAATGAATGAGATATCCTAATATACAAATCAGTAGAAAAGCTAGATCAAACTTAAAGCTTCAAGTCTTCATGTATATTCATGCTTATGTTTTCGGCTTACAAATGACCAAGGTTATAGCTGTGTACCTGGAAGTGGCAATACAAGAAGATGAAAGAGCAGTCAGCAACAGTAATAACACGGCAAGACAACAACAACCCAACAGCAGCAATTCAAACCAGATTCGAGGCCCGTGAAAATTTGAAGAAAACCAAACAAGCTCAATAGAACAACCCCAAAAGTTTGTAAAAGACTAAACAACAACAACCAACATCACCATAAACAGACTCAACCACACGTGTATTAAACCCAAAACTAAACTCGTAGACTACTTTGTTTTTGTTTTCTCTTTTTAAAATCTCCAGCATTCTCTTAAGATTTTCAGAAAAATGTTCAAACCCTCTCCAGATTTCCAGAATGTCTTCCTCTCTCTTAATGTTCAGAAAAAATCCCCCCTCCCTTTTGGTCTTGAAATGACCCTATTTATAACCCAAAACAGGTATGGACAACATATTTTAATCAATCCCTTTTTAATCTTTTCATACCATTATGTTTTGTTCCCCACACTTGCATGCCTTGTCCCCCACTATATTAAACAAATGTATTAGTTCCTACTACCACATGTCTTTTCTTTATTTAATTAAACAATGTATTAATTCCCACTAACACATGTCTTGTCCCTCACTATATTAAATAATGCATTATTGCCCACTACCACATGTCTTGTCCCCCACTATATTAAATAATGCATTATTGCCCACTACCACATGTCTTTTCCCCCACTACGTATTATTTTATGTGTTATTTTAATATATTAGCTCTTAGTGGACAAAACACTCAAATTAATCAATTACTTAAAATCCCGAAAATGCCCTGAAACTACTGAAATTACCATTCTGCCCCTGAAAATACTACAATTTATCATTCTACCCCCATCCCTTTCAATCTGTACCAAAACCATATCAACTATAACCAATTCACCTACTCAACGATCCAATTAACAAACAAACTTAACAGGACAAACAAGTAGATTTAAATCACTAAACTCAACATTAGTTGAACTCAAACTAAATCAAACAACATCATAACCAGGATGAATGATTCATACTAAATCAAAAACTAAAAACCAACATATAAACACTCACATTAAATCACCTAATGAAAAACTAACGAACTTCAAACAAAAATGAACACGAATTATCTTTAATACAAACAAAGATGTGGGTTCGAATTCAAACCAACCCATCGGAACACAAACACAATCATAGAAAGAAGAAAAATAGCGGAAGATGAATTCACTAATGAAAAACTAAAAGAAAAGAGAACGGAAACCTACTAGTTTGAAGTCCGGGTTCGAACGGAACCTCGACGAACTTGAACAAACATCACTGTTTTCAACCCATTTTCATTTTTGACGCAGTGACGATTGAGTTCACTGGTTTGTGGTCGTTCATGGATGAAGCTGGACGACGAAGAAGGTGAAGCAGAAAGGGGTTCAACGGACTGCCTCACGTCGCTGAAAAGTGGTCGACGAGGAGGTCGACGGACTGGTTGAGCTTGACGAAGAAGCCGAAGACGAAGAAACAACAACCATGGTTATTGGTCGTTCATGGTAGTGCTAGGGTAGTGACGACGAGAGGGCAGCTAAAGACGAAGCAGCAGCCATGGTGGCTGACTGGAGCTCGACGAGCAGGAACGTAGCAGCACTGCTGCTCGTTAATGGCGGATGGGGGGGGAGGGGTCGACTTGGGTGGTCCGACGGACTGTGAGGGTTGCGGGTTATGGAGATGGCAGTGGGTTTGTTTGAAGCAACGGGGTCATTCATGGTGGAGCTGAAGATGAAGCGGCAGAGAAAGGCAGCCATGGGAGCTTGGAGGGGCTGCTTGGAGAAGGAGAAAGAGAGGGGGGGGGGCGGGTGGTTTAGGGTTTTTGGGGTAAAAAAATGAAAAATGGAAAATGGAAGAAAAGGGGGGGGGGTGTTTGTTTGGGTTATGGGGCGGACCAGGTCGACTTATTTGGTTTGGGCCTAGTTGATTTAATTTAAAAAGGTGGCCCAATCTGATTTTCTTCTTATTTCCATTGCTTCTTTTTTTCTTCTATTTTTTTCTTAAACTAAAACTAAATTCTAAAAATCCTAACTTATCCTATAGAACTAAATTAATTTATAAAAGTGCAAATTAACTCTCAATAACAATTAACACACAATTAAATAGCAATTACGATAAAATCACACAATTTAAATGCTAAAAATGCAACGTACATTATTTTTTATGCTTTTTTTATTTTTGTAAAACAAACTTAATTGCTCCTAATTGTAAAATTAAATCCTAAATGCAAATGCGATATATTTTTGTATTTTAAACATGCATGGACAAATACAAATAATTATCCAAAAAATGCCACGAAAATTCTCAAAATTGCACATAAAGGAAAATTGTTTTATTTTGAATTTTTGGGAGTAATTCTCACATAGGGCAAAAATCTCGTGCTTACAGCTGCCCCTCTTTGTCCGAAAACATGAAGAGTTTTCGTGCAAAGATAAAGTGAGCGATTTTTGCCCATCCGAGTACTCCGTGTGAAGCATTTTTTGAAAAAGATTTAACCGAACCTTTGCTTCAAAGGTTTCCTACATATCCCTGGCTAGAAGGGAATCAGGTTAATGTAGTTCGGGAAGTTTTGGTAGCTGGGACTACCATGAGACTGCAATGTTACTCTTGTTGCATGTTGTTATTACTGCTTGCCGACCACCTTATTACACCATGCTGAAAGAAAACAAGAAGCTAGACTAAACTATAGTCTATGAATTACAAAATCTTATCTAGATCTTCAGTCGTGCTCTTGTGTCTCTTGTTGCTTTGATGTCTTGGTGACTTCTCGAGTATTTCTTTACTTCTGATTTGTCTTGTATTCTCCCTTGACTGCCGATCTCGAACTGCTTATGTCCTTCTCGGGAGCTTCGCATTATTTTTCCATCGAATCTTAAACTTCCTTCCTCTACAGGGGATTTTTTGTTGTTTCCCGCTGGGGATTTCGGTTGTATTCCTCTCTGCTGTTTCTTTACTTCCGGCTCGACTTGTGGTCTTCCTTCTGATTTATTTTGGGGTTTTTTGTTGTAACCCTCTGCTTTACTGACTTCAAACTTCCATGTATTCCTCTGTTATATGGGCGAGCTCCCAACTTCTTCAACTTAAAATGTAAAGACTGAAATGTATTCCTCTGTTATATGGGCGGGCTCCCAACTTCTTCAACTTAAAATGTACAAACTGAAATGTATTCCTCTGTTATATGGGCGGGCTCCCAACTTCTTCAACTTAAAATGTAAAGACTGAAATGTATTCCTCTGTTATATGGGCGGGCTCCCAACTTCTTCAACTTAAAATGTAAAGACTGAAATGTATTCCTCTGTTATATGGGCGGGCTCCCAACTTCTTCAACTTAAAATGTAAAGACTGAAATGTATTCCTCTGTTATATGGGCGGGCTCCCAACCTCAACCAACAACTTTGAAAAATAAATCGCCATTCTGTTCTTCAGGGGGGGGCTCCTGACCTCAACAACAATTTCGAAAAATAAATCGCCATTCTGTTCTTCAGAGGGGCTCCTGACCTCAACAACAACTTCGAAAATAAATCGACATTCCTTTCTTCAGGCGGGCGAGATTTCAACAACTTCGAAAAATAAATCGTCATTCTGTTCTTCAGGGGGGCTCCTGACCTCAACAACAACTTCGAAAAGATAAATCGCCATTCTGTTCTTCAGGGGGGCTCCTGACCTCAACAACAACTTCGAAAATAAATCGCCATTCCTTTCTTCAGGCGGGCGAGATTTCAACAACTTTGAAAATTAAATCGCCATTCTGTTCTTCAGGGGGGGAGGGCTCCTGACCTCATCAACAACTTTGAAAAATAAATCGTCATTCTGTTCTTCAGGGGGGGTTTCTGACCTTAACAACAACTTCGAAAAATAAATCGCTTCAGTATTTGTTCAAGCAAAAGGAGTTGAATTTGAGGCAGAGGAGGTGGTTGGAGTTGTTGAAAGATTATGACATCACTATCTTTTATCACCCGGGAAAGACCAATGTGGTGGCCGATGCCTTGTGTAGGAAGTCAGCTAGTATGGGCAGTCTTGCTTATGTTCCGGTGGGTGAGAGACCGCTTGCCTTGGATGTTCAGGCTTTGGCCAATTGATTTGTGAGGTTGGATATTTCTAAGCCTAGTCGTGTATAGCTTGCACGGTCGCTCGATCTTCCTTATTGGAGCGTATCTGTGATCGATAGTATGATGATCCTCATTTGTGTATCCTTAGAGACACGATGCAGCGTGGAGGTGCCAAGCAGGTTACCTTAGGTGATGATGGAGTTTTGAGATTGCATGGTCGAGTTTGTGTGCCTAATGTGGATGGGTTTCGAGAGTTGATTTTAGAGAAGGCCCATAGCTCCAAGTACTCTATTCATCCGGGCGCCGCGAAGATGTATCAGGATTTGTCGTAGCATTATTGGTGGCGTAGAATGAAAATATTGTTGCATATGTGGCTCGGTGTTTAAATTGCCAGCAGGTTAAGTATGAGCATCAGAGGCCTGGTGGATTGTTTAAGAGGATTGAGCTTCCCAAGTGGAAGTGGGAGCGAATCACTATGGATTTCGTTGTTGGGCTCCCGCAGACTCGGAGGAAGTTCGACGCAGTATGGGTCATTGTTGATAGGCTGACCAAGTCAGTGCATTTCATTCTTGTGGCAGTCTCCTTTTCATCCGAGAGGTTAGCTGAGATCTATATTCGGGAGATTGTTCGTCTTTATGGTGTGCCTGTGTCTATCATTTTAGACCGAGGTACGCAGTTTACCTCGCATTTCTGGAGAGCAGTTCAGCAAGAGTTGGGCACTCAGGTGTAGTTGAGTACAACATTTTATCCCCAGACGGACGACCAGTCCGAGCGGACTATTCAGATTCTGGAGGATATGCTCCGAGCTTGTGTCATTGATTTTGGAGGCTCGTAGGATCAGTTTTTGCCTTTAGCAGAGTTTGCCTACAACAACAGCTACCAGTCGAGCATCTAGATGGCACCTTATGAGGCTTTGTATGGTAGGCGATGTCGATCTCCGATTGGATGGTTTGAACCGGGGGAGGCTCGGTTGTTGGGTACAGATCTGGTTCAGGAGGCCTTGGACAAGGTCAGGATCATTCAGGATACGCTTCGTACAGCTCAGTCCAGGCAAAAAGAGTTATACAGACCGCAAGGTTCGAGATGTGGCTTTTATGGTTGGTGAGCGAGTATTGCTCCGAGTGTCATCTATGAAGGGTGTGATGAGATTTGGGAAGAAGGGCAAGCTTAGCCCTAGGTTCATTGGCCCGTTTGAGATTCTTGATCGAGTGGGAGAGGTAGCTTATGGACTTGCATTGCCGCCGAGCTTATCAGTCGTGCATCCAGTGTTTCATGTGTCCATGCTTCGGAAGTATCACGGTGATCCATCCCACATGTTAGATTTCAGCACTGTCCAGTTGGACAAGGACTTGTCTTATGAGGAGGAGCCGGTGGCTATTCTAGACCAGCAGGTTCGTCAGTTGAGGTCGAAGAGTTTCCCATCTGTTCGTGTTCAGTGGAGAGGTCAGCCTCCTGAGGCATCGACCTGAGAGTCCAAATCCGATATGCGGAGCCGTTATCCCCATCTTTTCCCCGACTCAGGTACTTCCTTCTTCTGTCCGTTCGAGGACGAATAGTTGTTTTAGAGGTGGAGAATGTGACGATCCAAAGGGTCATCACCTGTTTTAATTGCATTATGTGCTTCCTAGGCCTTGAAAACCTCATTTAGAGTCGCCTCGAGTTGTGTGCACAGTCCGGGTGCATAACCGAAAAGCTTAAATAAGAAATTCTGTGAAAAATGATGAAATTTGACTTCGGTCAATATTTTGGGTAAACGGACTCGGACCCATGATTTGACGGTCCCGAAGGGTCCGTAGGAAAATATGGGACTTGGGCGTATGCCCAAAATCGAATTCTGAGGTCCCGAGCCCGAGAAATTAATTTTTAAAGGAAATTGTTTTTCTGAAATTGTAAAGGAAAATTGAAATGAAATTTGATTAGAACGTGTTGGTATCGGGCCCGTATTTTAGTTCTGGTGCCCGGTACAGGTCTTATATATGATTTAAGATGTTTCTGTAAAATTTGGTTAAAATCGAATGTCGTTTGACGCGTTTCGGACTTGAAATCCTAAATTTGAAACTTGATGAAGTATTGGAAAAATTCTTGATTTTGAGATTTTGATTCATTGTTTTTGAGGTTATTTAGGTGATTTGATCGTACTGATAGGTTCGTACGATGATGTTGAGTTAGTGCATGTGTTTGGTTAGGAGCCCCGAGGGCTCGGGAGTGTTTCGGAGTGGTTTTAGACTTATGAAAGTTGCAGGTTTCCAGTTCTGGTATGGTCTTCTTCGCGTTCGCGGGAGAACCCTCGCGAACGCGATGAGTAAATTTGCTGAAAGAAATTGCCTTCTACGCGAACGCGAGATAGCGGGAGGCTAGACCTTCACGAACACGTTCCTGGCAGGGGGAATGGGTAGAACACCTTACGCGAACGCGACCCTAAGGACGCGAACGCGAGGGCTCGAGGAGCTACAGCTTCGCGAACGCGAGCCCCTATCCGCGAACGCGAAGGCCAAAAAGCCTGACCCATCGCGAACGCAAGAGGTCTATCGCGAACGCGTAGAGTCATTTTGCCCAGTTATTTTAAAGTTCCAAAACATAACCAAAAACGGGATTTCATAATACTTTCATAAACCCTTTCTTCTCCAAAGCTCCTAGGCGATTTTTGAAGCATTTCTTCACCAAAGTTTCTTGGGAGCATTGTTTAACTCGTTTTCTTCATTTTCCATCAACATCTATTGAAATTCTAGGCCTAAAACATGTAATTAAGGTTAGAAATTAGGGAATTGGGTAGAGTTAGGGTTTTTTTACTTTTCTTGATTTAGACCTCGTTTTGGGGTCGAATTTGAAAACAAATTATATATTCGGGCTCGTGGGTGAATGAGTGATTTGAATTTGGTCCGAACCTCATGTTTTGACCAAACGGGCCCGGGGTCGATTTTTGGGATTTGGGGAAGAATGATTGGAAAGTTATAATTGAACATTGGAATTGGATTGTTTAGCACTTATTGATGATATTGAGTCAATTGTGTATAGATTCGATTGGGTTGGAGCCGAATTTGAGAGGAAAAGCGGTGTTAGAGGCTTGAGTTGGTCGTGGAAGTTCGAGGTAAGTGTTCTGCCTAACCTCATCTTGAGGGATTAGGAGTTGAGTCCTATTTGCTACTTGCTTCTTGTTGAGTGCGACGTATAGACATGGTGACGAGTATCTATACGTTGCTGTCGAGCATGACCGTGAGTCTTAAATTTGAACGTTGTTTTGCTCTTAGATGGCACTTCGGATGCTTTAATTAATGATCTCCTATATTGAGTAAAGATTGATTTTATCCTCATAGATCTTAGTTATGACTGAGTGAGTTGAGTACAAAATGAGTTAGGATTTGGTTATAGCTGATTCTCCCTTGCCGGGATGACTGTTTCGATATTGTTGTTCCCTTGCCGGGAAGTTATTATATTATTTTGTTCCCTTTCCGGGATTTCTTGTAATTTTGTGATGACTTGTAAATGGGAGCGGGTGGTACACCTGCCACGAGATATAATGAAATGGGAGCGGGTGGTACACCTACCACAAGATCGATGAAATGGGAGCGGGTGGTACGCCTACCACGTGATATAATGAAATGGGAGCGGGTGGTACGCCTACCACAAGATATAATGAAATGGGAGCGGGTGATACGCCTACCACAAGATATAATGAAATGGGAGCGGGTGGTATGCCTATCACAAGATATAATGAAATGGGAGCGGGTAGTAAGCCTACCATGAGAAATAATGAAATGGGAGCGGGTGGTACTCCTACCACGAGATATGATGAAATGGGAGCGGGTGGTACGCCTACCACAAGATATGAGAAATGAGATCGGGTTGCACGCCTGCAACAAGATGAAACTGAAGGTGAAAGTTGCCTTATTTCTTTTTATCCGTGTTAGAAGTTAAATTGTAGTTTCCTTATTATTCTTTGATATTCTGTTTTATCTGCTACCCCCGAAGCATGTTCCCCTTCCCCAGCTTTGATTGCTTATTACCTGTTTACTTTTTCCGCCATATATTATATAACTGCACAGGTTTATCTGGATTCTGGTCCTAGCCTCGTCACTACCTCGTTGGGGTTAGGTCAGACACTTACCAGCACATGGGGTCGGTTGTGCTGATACTACACTCTGCACTCTGTGCAGATACAAGAGTAGCTTTTGGTCAGCAGCAGTAGCTCGGGAGCCAGCCTTCAGTCCACCGAGACACCGAGGTAGCCTTGCAGGCGTCCGTAGGCCCGGCGTCTCCTCTATCTTATTTCATATTCTGTTATCTCATGTATTTGAGACAAACAGTGCTATATTTTTTTTCAAACGGTTGTATCTAGTACTCTTAGTAGTCCGTGGATGTTATGACACCAGGTTCTGGTTAGAGGCACGTGATGGTCTTTGAGACATTTTCGTTTTCTATTTATTTAAGACTTCCGCTAATTTCATATTCCGCTGTTATTTAACGGTTTATTTCCTTGTTATTATAATTGGTAAGAAGTTTTAAAATAAAGGAGTTAGTGATTTCTAAGTTCATGGCTTGCCTAGCTTCTACGAGTAGGCGCCATCACGACTCCCGAGGGTGGAAAATCTGGGTCGTGACATTACATAATATCGATCTCATGTTAATTTCCTTGTTTAGGCTAATTCATAGCTAATTTAGAATACCCAACCCTCGAGGTTTCATATTTGACTTTTAATTCGTCGAATTATATTTACCCACCTATGAGTATTTACTAATCTATCAACTTCAACATATTCATATATTTTATTAATCCAATTTCATAAAGTTCTATTGATTCTTTAGGAAGAAAATTCTCAATTGTGTGAATGAACTAGTGTAATTTCTATTACTTTGTAGAATCTTCCAATCATGATAATCGAGATTAAAATCTATCAGAAGGAGAAGCTCAAGCAATACCCGTAAAGCACAATTCGTGCTTAAGATTCCTCAACAGAATGCAAAAGATTAACAAAAATTTATACATATCTTTCCTTGTTTTACTGACTTTGGCCAATCTCCTTATTTAACTCTAACCATTAAAATATATTCTCAAATTTGTGGAATATAGTACCTGAAGATTTGAACAAATAATGGCTGGAAGTGGCTTCTTTTGCGGCACCAAACTTTTCCCCAACTCACCTTCTGTATTTTTTTTTTGATATTTGACTTAACCCTTGACCCGTCAAAAATTCCATTTTGCTCTGGCTTGGTTTTACGCATCAAATTTTGATTTTTTGGCCAGAGAAAGGGGCTTCGGTTTTTTTTCCTTTTTGTTTCTGTTAGCTAGCGTAGGGATTTGCCCTATTCATCTTATTTTGTATTTTTTTTTGTTTTTTTGTTCTTGATGGTAAATTACTTAATTCCCCTCTTTTTTGGTAATGAGTATTACACAGGAACATACTCATGAAGGAGCGATTCCACCGGCGTTTTGTCACCGGCCGACCGGGAAGAAGAGGAAGAAGCTTTCTCCTTTTGTGGGATGGTCTTGGAGGTTTTTGCCATTGATTCAGGTAGAAAGAAGCGGAAAAAGGTAAAATTTGGTGTTTTTGGAACTAACTAAGTTGACTTAATGGTTGGTGAAAGAGAAGAGATGGAGAGAGAGAGTAAGAAACTTAGAAAACTTGGTGGAGGTGAAAGTAAAATTTTGATTCAACCAAAGAGCCTATATTTATAGATTCACGGCGACGGCTCGGTGGTGCTAGTGGCCGACCGTCCACTAGCAAGCATTGATGGTTTGCAAAATTGTACCGACGGGACATTTCGATCGCCTGATCGCTTACGTCACGTGGATGACATCATTATCAAGGTCTCCAGCAAATCGAGACTCAAGTCGTTTCTTATCGTTTTACTCTAAGAAACGAGGGGTCTATCTGTATGCGGTAGAAATTTGGGCTACCCAATTTCGTTCTTTGGTCGAGATAGGAATGTCACGTCGAAGAGCTAGGACGTCGAGTCCGGACCGAGGTAGACATTGATTGCGACCAGAAAGAGGCAGACTTCGAGTGACATCAGCATAGCTTGATAACGGAAAAGGCGAGATATCCGCGATTGGTCGAGGATCGTGGCGTGAATCTCGGAACGGATCAATCTACAACGGTTAATTAGATGTTAAAATGATTTCCTACTATAATTAAAAGTGTAACTTATTTAGGATTCCTCTATTATATAAAGAGAGATCCCATTCATTTGCAAGGATCATCACTGTTCACCAATAAGAATTTATACACTTATTACTTTCTTGCTATTTCATTTACTGTTCCTCAAAGTTGCTTACTATTCTTACTATCCCACCTCGAGACTATCCCAAGTCGAGGTCGAGACCTGGCTAGCATACTGGTTTGATTTATTTTATCCTCTAATTTATTCGTTTATTTTTTTACTTATCAATTGGTATTGGACGAAATCACATATCCTTAAAATCACAATATAAGTTTAATTATTATCTGAATTTGAGGGTAAACAACTGTTCAGATATCATTTTTATACATGTAATTTGTTAAACATTTCAACAAAGCAGTGTCACGTGACATCGCTTCACCCAATTTATAAATCCTCCCTTACTTGTGACACGAAATGCTTCGTATACCGGGCTATTCTTTAATTATCGTTACGTTGGGAGTTTCGTTTAGTAGTGAAGGTATGAAGGTAAACACGAATTTTTTTCAATTGAAAGTGCAATATTTGACAAAAGTTTTAAGTTGCTCAATTTTAGTTGTGCCGAGTCATATTAACATTTTCCTCAAAAAAGATTCCCAAAATTATTGACTGGATCGGCCCTTACGGACGATGAGCTGTCCGATTCTTCAAAACTTACAATGTCCGAACACGTGTCCTACTAACAGTGAAAGCCGCCTGTTGTCACGTGCGACTCATGTGACTGCCGATGTGCTACCTAGGACCACGCCAAAACGCCGTCTACTAAACGGCGACCATGCCGTTAAATCCTCCACCAACACCAATAACTGTTATTTTTAGCTGAATGAACCACGTATCAAACACCAAACGGTGGACCCCACAAAGTAAGCTCATTTCATTACGGGCCTGACACGTTGTTGCCTCCAACAAAAAGGTGGCCTCAATGCTTTTCAAATGCCCATTAATTAATTGAGCATGGTCTTTGATTACTAATCATGCTTATGATACTATTGCTTTGACTAATTTGCCCTTCTGATGTGGCTTAATTACGAGATTGACCTTAGCTCCAAATTTTTGGAACTAAAAGTTGGGTACATAGAGGTTTTGGTGCGTGGTGACTTTTTGTATGGAGAAGTAATCTCATTGTCCAATTCAACATCACTCACCAAGGATTCATCATTTGGCTAAATGCACAGGTGTATTTAAAATTTTAAATTTATCTATTCTCAATTTTAGAAAAACCAGCTTACTGGATTGTGAATAAATTATTTATATATATTAAATAAATTTCTTAACACCAATACAAAAATTTGGCTTAATTTTATTGAATTCGTAACTAAAATTCTAGCTCTATTCCTGATTAAAGGTTATAAAAAAGTTTCTTGCAATGAAATTTTAGAACTAAGCCAAAAAAAAGAGTATAAGTAACTAATAAAAAGTGTTTTATGTCACTTTAGGGGTTTAATATAGGTTAGCTTGTTCCTTTGTTGTGTCATTTTTATTTTCTATTACTTGGTCAAAAACTCATCCATAATCATATTCCACTTGATATAGCCATTTTTTTCCACATCATATAGTTTGCTTGATTGACTAAGCAATTGACACATGCTCAATATGAATGAAGATTATCAAAAGTCAAACAACTAATTTTCCAATGTTTATATATGCACTTTTGATAAAAGAAAGTGTAACAGTCTAGATAGAGATGATCAAGTACAAAAGCATTGGGTGGTTTTGAGTCCTTTCGGTATATTAAAGATCAACACATCTTTATAGTTAGCTTATAGCCAGCCACCTTACTATATCTTCCTTTATCCTTGTAGTTTTATTTTTCTTTTTCCATTCAGTATTTGATATTTATATTGGGATTTCAATAAATCGAATTTGACATCGTGTAAGGTCCATTAAAGAAGAAAGCGCTCCTTACAAGATTTTTTCCTATTTCTAAGGTTCGAACCTTATACCTTTAATTAAAGGTAAAAAGATTCTATCCATTTCCCCGCAACCTTTTGTGTTGCTCTTTTTATAAATCTTCATTATCACGTCAAATTCAAAAAAAGGTTAACTAATTCTTTATTAATTTTAGCCAAATAAAAAAATTTAGCCTAAATAACGCAGTTCTATCCAAGTTTTATTATAAATTGTATTCGAAAAATTTATATAAAAAAGTAACATACTTAAAAAGGTAAAAATATTTTATTTTAAAGAAAATGCCATATATACAAAAAAATCCACGTGACAGCTGAGTTCACTCACATTTTTTGCCACATCAATATCCAGGGGGATACTAGCTCTTAAAAGGCGAAGTTGAGGAGTGTAACTAAGATTACGAATAGTTTAAAGATGTAATTAATAATCGTGTCAAGTTTAGGGGAGTGATAAGGTATTTTGCCGTAGTTTTATGACCAATAGACTGTTATTTGGTGGACAAACTTTAATTTTAGGCCGGCTAATGGATAATAGAGAAAATGTTTATTATTTGAATATTCAAAATTTTAACTTCTGACAGAAATATCATATAAGATGTAGGGAATGTCAACGTGCACTTTGGGAAAAAAGTGTAGCAAATTAATTAAATAGATTGATATGAGTAACTCCAAATAGCATTGGATAACTTTGAGTCTTTTGGCATAAATAAAGTTTATCACATCTTTGTTAAGGTGGCTTGTACTAATCTATTTTAGTGGACAAATTTTTTTATTGGAGGGCGGTCAGTGGATAATACTAGTAAAACGAAAAGGGTGAAATGAAGAGTGTGATTTTTATCAAATGTTTTTTTTTACCATATCAGGACACTATTTAATAAAATAATAACTTGATCCTTTTTTCCAATATTTTATATGACTTTAGCTTGTTTATTGAAAAGTATGATTCTATTGGTCTGTCGTATGATTATCCTCTTAAGTGGATTTGACTTTAGTTTTATCAAGAAAAGAATTAGTTCAAAGAATATTAATTTAGATTTCAAGATAAGTCATGCACTCCAATATCATGGACACCATCCGTTGACAAAGCAAAGCTACTCCATTTTTTATTTATTATTATCATAAATGAAAAATAAAAGATAAGGATGGCCTTTTACTTTTTTTTTTTTTTTTGTTGACTTTAAAATTGTAAAACAGATATTTGCTAATATTAACAGAAGAAACTAAAAGTGAATAATGGAAGAGAGAAAAAAAGCAAAATAGTAGAATACCATCACTTTCTTATTATGTCAAGTGATATTTCCATCCGTAAAATTAAACAAAAGCATCTTTATGAGAACTCAAATTTAAAAAAAGAAAAGAAAAGAAAAGCTTTGAGTTGGATTCTTATGCAAAAGCTACGTAGCATAATTATCATTTTCATCAAAAAGAAAAAGTATGAGTTACTCTAACTAAACCACAAATTTGGTAAGTGGTCCTAAAAACCTCTTTCTATTTCAATTATAACCAGTCCAAGAAGTTCCAAAAAAGGGCGTCAGGTATTTCAGTTTACCACCAAAGGCATTTTAGTCATTCAACCACACAACTAAAATAATAAAATGTAAATAATCAGAATTAAGCTAATCATAAAAAAAGTTTTTCCTTAACAGAGGCATGGAAAGCGACTTTGGCGTGACACATACATAAATTCCAAAATCCAAAACCCCACAAAAAAGACCACAAAGAAGAAAGAACACAGTGAAATCTCTCACCCTCCACTCCCCCTTTCTCTCCATATAATTATAAATTATACATATATTCTATATATACATGCATGTATAATCTTCTTTAAAATATTTTGTTATCAAGAACTTGCTTTTTAGCTTTCTAGATTTATGTATAGACACAAGTGAGATTTCTGAGCTTTTCTTTAAGTGCTCTCATCCCCAGAGAAGAAGGCAAGTTCCCTTTTTTCTTATTTTTAAATTACCATATTTTCTTGAATACCCAATTGGGCCGCTTCTAATCTTAGTATTGGTAAAGTTTATGTCTTTGGAGCTCTGATGGGTAAAAGTTTGAATTTTGTATGAAAGAAATATGATTAGGGGAAGTATAGTTAATGGAAATTGGATTTGTCTTGTTGTTTGGTTTCTGGTTTTATGAGCAAAATGGCTTGATTTATGCATTCTTGGTCTTCATAAGATATTGGTATTTTCCAAGTGTTACACCAATGAGTGTTGGAATATTTGAGTTGATGAATTGTAGGGATCATGTAAATCTTTTTTTTCCCCATACTTTTGGGAAATTCTGGGTTTAAGTGGTAATTCTGCATTGAGCTGGTGTGGTCTCATCTTCACTAAGTAAGATATAGTCATTTTTGCTTTTGTATTAATCTTTGGAGAGGTTTAGATGTGTTAAGGTGTAATAATTTTAAGATATCTTTAATTGCAGGTAAGGTAGTGAGATCTTCTCTTAATCTCTTAAACTGTCTTTATTAATGGACCATACTTTGAAAAGCCAATATATGAGATTTGAAACCCTGAAGCTCAGAAATACCAGAAATACTAAAGGAAACAAAGGGGAAAAAGAGAAAGATGAACTTTTCTATTTGTAGATTTGTGCTTTTAGCTTTTCTGATATGTTATCTGCATAATCTGGCTCCCCTAGGATTATGCAGTTTTATCATCTTGATATTGTTTAACTAGTACCTTGGTAAAATATCATATAGTATGTAGGAATATCAGTGAATATGTAACAATAAATAATATTTAAAAAAACATGAGGATGATTCAAATGTCACATAAGGGGAATTCCATTTTAGCAGTTCTGTGAAGCCTACTCGATATGAGAGAGAAAAGCTATACTCTCTCTCTTACCCATGAATAGATCTTATCAAAGAGAAAAGAACCATTTATGTGATGGTCTAGATATAAAAGAAGTTATTTTCTCTTGTCACGTCATTCGACCACACTCTGTATATTTCCAGTTTCCTGTATGGGTTCCAGGGGAATATGGAAGCTGTGGACATCAGAGGCGCAGGATTTAAATCCTATGGGTTCAATTTTAATGTCTTTAACATTGAACCCATTATATTTTTAAAGTTATGGGTTCATATATATTATTTTTGTAATTTTAATGAATTTTTACATACAAATTTTTACTCCGCATCAAAAGTTATGGGTTCAGTTGAACCCATAGTTATTACACTACATCCGCCTCTGGTGGACATACAGTGGTACTATTTTTGCTTTAACTTACAAGTTTTTAGGTGGAGAAAATTGCAAAACTTGTTTGTTGGTGATGCAGTCCTATGGAACCTACTTTATGCATTTGCAGAAGGAAATACATTTGTGCATACTTGATAATACATTAGTCCCGAGATAAATCATATCCAGAGTTGATAAATGCTTCGGCACTTAGTTCACGTCGTAGAAAACTGGGAAAAACGTGCTTGAATGTAGTTGACTGACAAAGCTTCAGATAGCATGTAGTTGCTTGAGATAACTGTCTTTAACTCCGCATGACACAAAAAGATGATTTTTGGTGTCTGTCCCAGTTGAATTGCTCCTATTATTCAGCTTTGTGAGATATCAACTGTTCTTACTAACCGAGTCTATACTGTAAAATTTTGAGTAGATCGTAATTACTTGGGGCAGAGTCTAATAATGCCTACTATTGCTAAACATGATGGCCGGCAGCTGCAGACTGCGCTGCGTACTACCTCACAACCAGCTATCCAAATGCAATCATGGTGGCAGGGTTATGGTGATAATACTATGCCTTTGGCAAGTGAAAATACTATTGCCCAGGGGAATGCTGAAGGTGGCAATGAAGAAAAAGAAACAAATGCTCAAGCCACAGAATCTGGTATTTTCCATATTACATACTGCAGTGCGATTGTTTCATCCCTTAGTTTCTACCTGTATCTGATTTATGAATCAACGGCATCACTGACTTCTGATGATAATTCCTGAAAGAAGGTGATAACGTTAGTTCCCAAACCAGAAATAAAGTCACTGAATTGTACTCTATTTTGATGTTGAAGCACAAAAATCTATGTCATGCAACCACATTTAGCTGATTACCGCAGCTTGAGCTAGAATTAGTCGCACTCTGTGTGTTTCTGCAACTTTTGTCCACCTCCTTGTATATTCTTATATTTTGCTCTTGTCCAGATATTATGATAGTAAAGAAAGGGACAATCATTCGAGTTTCTTGCATATTGTTCAAGGTTGGTCTAACTATTTACCATTTCCTGTGTTATACCTTCACAATTTGGAGCACCCCATCTACAACTTGTGTTTCGCGTGAATGTGTTCCTTTCAGAACTGACTCGGTAATCTAGTGATGCTGAACCAATAGCCTTGGAAGCAGTCTGACTTTTATGTAAATGGTGATAGATCTAGTAGAACTGCTATGGGATAGCCATAAAGATGATGAGGTTCTAAACACATTAGTGGATGACATTTTCCTCTAATGAGAAACCTACTGACTTTGTGCAACTCTATGAGGTGTTGTGGACGTGCCTTTGTGTAACAGCCCAGTCCCCTAGTGATATTGTCCAATTTGGGCCTAGGCCCTCACGCGTTTAAAACGAGTTACTAAGGTCTAAGGCTTGTTAACTTATATACCCAGCATCCTCTTGTGTTTTGCCGATGTGGGACTCTGTCTAAAGTCTAGGGTGTTACCAATACCCTTTCTTATGGACTCAGCGTCCTTGCTGTGGTTTGCCCTACCACATGGGATTCGCCTAGACTCAGTACTGAGGTTTTTCCCGCCTAATCGGGATTTGCCTAAACTCAATTGTCCGCTTTGGGTCTAGGCCCTCACGGGTTTAAAACGCGTCACTAAGGTCTAAGGCTTGTTAACTTATATACCCAACATCGCTCTTGTGTTTTGCCGATGTGGGACTCTGTCTAAAGTCTGGGGTGTTATACTTTGATCCCAGCAAAAGCAACTAAGGGTTGATAAATTCTTGAGACCTGGATGCCTCCAGAGCATTCTTCTAGTAGTAAGAGCGCATTGCGTGATGTATGAGTTGGACATACATCTCGGGGTTGAGTGATGCTGCAAACAAAAGCCTGGTATTTAATTAGAGAAGGGTAGAGAGACATGCCCATTATATACTGAGCTTCGACCTGTGAGCCACTAGCCTCGAGGATTTCTCGGCTATCAAAAGGAAAAAAGGAGGAGACCGGAGATGAAGTTCAATATGGTGGAGATGACTTGTCTGCATAACTGATTTGTCAAATGGAGGTCTAATGAGGGTTCTACTTATAGTTGGTAAACCGAGTAGAGAGGTTCAAATCTTGGCATAAGGGGCTATCTGTTCGAGGAAATTTGTGTAAGGTTTTTTTCCCTTATTTACAAAGGAAAAAATATTTTGAGGCTATTCACTAGTGCTGCAAAGAACATCAGTTACTACCACTAGATCAAGAGTAACTTTCTGTTTGCAGCAAGAGTCCTAGCTAGTATGGGGACTTAGGGGGTGTTTGTTTTTTTTAAAATTGAGATGTCTGAATTTGAATACGCATCTTAATAGTACGGGGCATTAAGCTGAACTTTTCAGTATAATGTTCTTTTACATAAAGTTTTTACACCCATAATAAAATAGCATGGCTGAAAAGGAGTCTTGTCAAGGAGTGTTGTGTGTTAGGAAGATATCTAATTAAGTTCTGTATGACCGGTTATAAAATCAGCAATGCTATATGGAAATGAATGTTGAGCCTCTAAGGCCCATCATATCCACATGATAATGCCTTAGAAATTCAAATGTTAAGATGAATTGTGTTTATACTACAAGATTGGACAAGATCAAAAATGATCACATCCGGTAGATGGTGCAAGTAGCATACCTAGAGGATAAAACGAGGAAAGTTCGCACGAGATGGTTAGAGTATGTCGTACATAGATCTCAATATTCATTGGTACATAGGTGTGACACTATGATGATTGATGTGATAAAAAGAGAACGAGATTCATCTAAAAGTATAGATGGGTTTGCTTAAATGAAGTTCAATCTTTAAGAATCAGTGCTGGCTTCGCTAGAGTATACCGCAACGGAGGCAAAGGTAGAGTTCTTAGAGGCGAAATCAACTAGTTGGGGATTAAAGCTTGGTTGTTTAGGTCCATGTTCCGAGATTCGTTTTACTCTGGTTTGAAATATAGGATGTCCATATAGGAGTATGTGTTAGATTTAGAGAATTCCCAAAGACAAAGTATTTAGTAATGGAATCAAATAGGTCTGAATATAGCAGAATGGATACAGAAGATTCATTTAGTCAGTCAACCTCAGACTAGTTTGAGATTGAGGTTTAGGTGATTAATTGCCTAAAATGTTACGGAATATCTTCTGCATGCCAAATTTGGTGTTGGGACTTGCTTGTCTTCTATGAATTCCTTCGACTCTATTCAGCCTGAAGCTTTATTTATTAACCATTCTATCTTTCTCTCACACACAAAGTGTCTCTTTCTTTGCCTTTATTTGCCTATTTATTTGTTTCTTATGAATCCGCGTACTAATAATTTATGTTGCTCGGACTCTCCGAAGATGTCGCCGGGTGCGTGTTGGATTCTCCAAAAGCAGTGTATTTTTGGAGAATCCGACACGGGTGCGGCAGTATTTTGGAGAGTCTGCGCAACATAGCTAACAATGTTCATCTTGCTTTTACCTTTTCCAAACCATGATTCGCATGTGGCTTTTTATCAGTGATGTAATTTACATTTTCAGGATCAAAAGGAAATAACATGCAATACAAGCAGCACCTCAAGCATATTACATCCACAACTGCTGCCATCATGGGTGAGCATCAGAAGGAACTCACAGGTCATTCAGCTGTAAGTTTTCCTCCCTCTTCCCTCTCTGTTTGTCCACAGCTTAATGTGTACAGTTACATCTAGCTGGTTGTGCAGATGGTTGTGTAGATGGTTGTCATCAGTTGAAGTTAAATTGCCGGTTCCATTCTTTCCATATTTGGTAGCCCACTACATTCTGAAAGATTTATTCAGTTACCTGTTTTTGCAGATGTTGACATCATATCCATATCCAGATCTGCAGTATGGAGGAATGATGACTTATGGAGCGCCTGTAAGAACAAATCACTCTAAAACTCTTTTGCAGATACTAATAGTTACTATACTATCAACTTTGAATTCTATGCTTTCTCCTTTGTCTATGTAGTCAATGCTAGTGTTATGTTTGTGTTCTCTCACTTTGTTGTTTACACTAGTGAAAAGAAACAGTACTGTGGCTGCCATAGCATTCACGGTCTGGATAAGCGGTAGCACTTTTCTTAAGCACTGTCTCAGTCAAGTAGAAATTGGTGCTTTATTCTTTCTTTCTTTTTTCTGGATGTGACGGTAATATGTTAGTGATGGAGTGGTGCCATGTTATAGTTGCTAATCGTGTTTTCTTATTGTCAACTGGTTATGTTTATTCAAAAGTACTTGTTTGATTGGTAACCCGACGCTATATTTGTAATAAACTGCACTTAGTTCTCACCCTCATTGATCCTTGGAGTTGTGTGCGTTTGTACATGGTACTAGCCTTTGGCTTTAGCTTCTGCACTTTTAGCTCTGTATTATTCTATGCTTGAGTTGCAGCTATATTTTGCTTTGAAGGCAAAATATAGGTAAGCTAAACGTTACAAAAAAATTTGGCGTGTTGTCAGGTACATCCTCACTTATTTGAAATTCATCATGCCCGAATGCCTTTGCCTCTTGACATGGAAGAGGAACCTGTCTATGTGAATGCAAAACAGTACCATGGAATTTTAAGGCGAAGACAGATAAGAGCTAAAGCAGAGCTGGAAAAGAAAGCTATTAAAGCGAGAAAGGTATAATCATATCGGGAAGCACTTTCTGTCCAAGATATGTTTTTTTTTCTCAACAGGAGCAGCCCTAAATTGACTTATTTTGGACATATTCTTCATGTCACTTGAATTTTCAAGTTATTGGTATTAGTAAATATATGAAGTTATAATCGGATTAACAAGCTGTGCTATGCAAAAGAACTGTCTGAGATTTGCAGTAATTGCTGCTCGTGGTCTGGAGAGCAGTTTTCCTGGTGCTTTATTGTGTGGTTGAGGGAGCTTTATTGTACAATAGCTCATTCAACTGATGTTCTACAAGGGAACTAAGAGAGACGAAAAGAGAGATTACTGGAATTTCTGCGGAACTAATTATGTTTATTTGTACTAGCAAACAATCGTCTATTAGAACATTGTCAAATAAGCAGGTGCTACTGAGTTCTGACATCAGTTTTATGAACAATAGCTGCCTTGACTATGTTGGTCATATATTTATGACTTTTGGTGCAAGATACCGTGGAGAAATAAAAAAGAAGAGCAGAAATACATAACAGAATAGTCTTCCCGGCACCTGTGACCAGCTTTCAATATACAGCTAACCTTCCATAGCCACATGATAGTGTGACTTTAAGCTATGCTTCATATTAACAATTCAAATATGCTCTTCTCTAGTATTTTTTTTAATCGGTATCATGCTCGTGTCTGATTTTGGTCTATAACTTTGCTATGTAGCATGGGAATTTTTTAAGGTTCTGTGCTTGTCAAGAACCTTTAGCCAACCAACACACTGTTAATCATGTCAGAAATGACTTATACATGTCAAAGTCCTTGTCATGATTAGAAAAAGGTGGCTTTTATAGGCGCTTCTCTTATATATTTATGTTGAAAATAACATTAGATCCATGATTCCATATGCTGCAAGCTGCATTTTGATGTTTAGCGCCTATACTTTGTAGTCACTGGTTTCTGGGAGGGTTGTTAATAAAACTGACATTGGTTTGTTTGTACTTGTTAGCCATATTTGCATGAATCTCGGCATCAACACGCTATGAGACGGGCAAGGGGAACTGGAGGCCGTTTTCTGAATACTAAAAAGCTCAATGACATGGACTGTACAACAGAGGAGCCTAAAAAATATGGGGCTACTATTCCAACTCACTCTGGCAACTCGTCAGGTTCTGGGAGTTCTGATCAACGGGAAAAGGAAGGATATACAGTTCAAGACATGCACAAAGGACGCAGCCGGAGTTTCTCAACTAGCAATGGCCATGGTTCATCTATGTATTTTTCCGAGAACACTGGAAATGAGCAAAGGAATGGCTATTACGGCCGTGGAAGTTGGAGCCTGCTTGTCAGCCAGGCTTCTCGTGGGGCAGCACCCAACAATTAAAACGCTACTCTCCAGTGATGGAGGTGTCAGCCCAGCATTTGCTCGTGCCATGGTTATGTTTCTTGCATCGTTTGTGCTTTAAGTTTAGCTACACCTAAACCCACTGACATGCGAGGACTTCACTGTGGTATGGCTATGCTCAGGCAATTCATTCTTGGCTTGGTTACTTGTACTTGATGACCCAATGAGGAAGAAAGAGTATATGGTGAAGCATGATATGTTACAAATTCGCCATTTGTTTATCTTTCCCCTCACCCTTTATGTAAATAAAGAAAAATATATGTCAGACTGTAGGATTAGAAGCAGTTTGGAATCTGATACTACAAATTAGTGCAGCATCTTGAATGTGTGGTTATTTGTTGGGTGGGTTTGTTTTGTAAACTGACATACTATGAAGTTGTTGCTTTTGTGCTGTTTGCTTGATATTCCAATGACGATCTGCAATCCTCTCGACCCTTTGTAACACTTTTTCAACCATTTAACCCAAACGCAAATGGTTGGTCATATTTTTCTTGTGAAACAAGTCTATTCATATGTATTTAATTTAGCTTTTAAAAAGATGGGAAATAAAGAACTTAAAAGGATACCTGAGAGCTGGAGATAAGTTTCATGAACTTTCTCCTCCTTCACAATGATAGTCCGAAAGATTTTGAAACGTATAGAAGGTTTCTCAAATTTCAGCAGATGCGAAAAACCATTAGATGATTTTCTTTTCTCACTTGTGAAAGTTTTTGTAGAAAGAATTATTTTACGCGTACGCGCGCTGATGAGAGGTAACAAATATTTAGTGGGTTGTTAGGTGATTCTTTTTCCACTCGTGTAGGTCTTTATGGACACAATTATCTTAAGCGTGCCCAGATGGGAGACACAATTATCTTAAGCGTGCCCAGATGGAAGATAACAAGTATTTGTTTGGCTAGTCAAAATACGTGCAAGCTAATTTGCAAATCATTGTTATGCATGATAAAATGAAATATTCTCTTCAATAAGCAGGGTTGCGGGAGTAATTGAAGTTCCATTTGACGGGATAGTAAACTGTTTTCTATGCCCTGGAATAAAATTTCTCAATATATTATATGATAGAAAGATGCCTACCAAAGTGAAAGGTAAATTCTATAGGACAGTTATAAGACCGGCTATGTTATATGATAATAAATTTGGTAGATAAGATTAGAAATGACCACATTTGTCAGAAGGTGCAAGTAGCATGCATTGAGGATAAAATAAGAGAAGGTCGCTTGAGATGATTTGGTTATGTCCTGAGTCGACCTACAAATGCACCGGTCATAGATATGAAATTATGATGGGAGAAGTTGTTAAGAAGGGACACCATAAACCTAAAATCACATGGGAGGAAGTTATCTCAAAAGACTATATTGGAATCAATGTATATTAGAGCACAATGGAAGAGAACAATCTATATAGGTCATACTACTACTATTACTATCATTTATATGTATTTATCTTTTTTTTACTTGCACTTATATTTTATTTAATTAATGATGATAATATGATTTAAGCTAAATGAAAGGGACGAGGACTCATTCCCAAACAAATCTAAATTGCCATTTATGAGAAGAGTTAAATACCGAATTACCTCTCCCCGTTTCAATTTTGTGGCACATAATCTCTTTAGCATTTGAAAATACACGGAAAATTTACTTAACTATATTATAATAGAAACTTATTTACCACATTTATTTAGGTTCTTTCTTAATTACATTGTATATTTATAATTACAATTTATGTACAAAACCATAAAAAAGAAAAAAGTTGAAGATCTCTTAAATTTAGCCATTATCAGTTACTATCCATGATACCCCTCCTACATTTCCGATTCTTTTCCTTTTCCAAAGGATTTCAAATCCAATCTCTCTCTTTCTTACTAATCACCCAAAATCTCTCTTTCATTTTGATCTTTTTTCTTATATAACTTGTTCAACTCTATCCTTCTCTGCATTCTTGATTTATATGACTTTTTAAATAGAAATCTTCCAAAATTGTTATCTCTTCACTAAAATCTTATAGGTTTGAACTTCAATTTGCAGTTGCTCTCTTTACTGATAGGTAAAACATTTGAATTATATGATAATTGTATCAGACTTATTTTAGAATTGTATCACAACTGTATCAAAATTATATGTGACTTGTAAATGATACACCAATACCCAAAACAATACTTAATACAATACTAATACAATTATAATACGATGTTATATTAGATTTTTAGTTTAGAGTTGCCACTTAAACTAGAAGAAGATGATAATCATAATTGTATCATAATTTTTTAGAAATGCATCGCGATTATATTATAATTGTATTTGTATCATAATTGTTACAGAAATTGTATTACAAATGTATGATAATTTTATATTCATTGTATATTATTACGAGTACTTATGAGTTTGAGATCAATTTCGCAATCTGTATCACAAATATATGATAATTATATATTAATTTATTAGTATTGTATCGAGTATTATTATGAGCATTAATGCCCAGATACAAGTTAGATACAATTGTGATACAAGTATGATACAATTATATTTTAGACATTGATATATCAGATACAATTCAAATACAATTATCATACAATTCCTGCAACTTTTTCTTTTTCGAGTTTCAATATGAACTTTCACCTAAAACCAACTCTAAACTTATCTAATCTCCCTCAAAATTGAGATATAAAATCCAAAGGATATTTTCAATCGTTTGCAAGAATACCCAATCCAAACAAATCACAAAATCTAAAAATCCAAATATCGAATTCAAAGCTTCTTAATGGAACAACATTGAGAATAATTCAAGCAACAATTTGAAAGTTTCTTCATGTTCAGTGTTGTGTAGTCTCCCAACAAAAAACGATGCAATTGGCGGTTTGTTAATAATGTAGAGCTGTCATCAATGATAGGAAAAGAGAAGATGGAGATTCTGGGCGTAGATTAAGGGATTTTGATGTAAAAAGAAGAGAGAAGAGGAGAGAAAAAAAAAAGAATATAATTGAATATCTTAATTGAAGGGACTAATAATGGGATGTGAACTTTTTAAGGGGAATGTATACAATTTATAAGAAAAATCTAGATACTTTATCAAAAACTACAAAACATAAAGAAAATAGGTAAATAAGTTTTTTTCTCTTCAAATTAACAAGTGAATCCCAATCTAAATATGTGAAAATGGATGCGTAGTTTCCCTCCTAAAACATAATATCTATTTTTAAGCGTTTGACACCAAAGTAACAATATTTCATTTTTGCACCGGAAGAAAGAATTTCAACAAAAAACGGCCATCTAAAATATTTGGTTGCCCCTAGTCTTCCATATTAACCAATAACCAACTATATTCCCATTAGATTGGATGAAAAAATGTGCATCCCTCAGAATGCCTAGTATCCACATAGCAAATGACTATGGTTCCTCAACCGTTTTGCAAAAAGGGAGCACCAATTGTTAACATTTCGGATTACTAAATGATTCATCAGTGGGATACACTTTATTAACTCCTTGGGAAAAAATAAGCTCATATATAAATTCATCGGAAACACACCAAAACAGAAATCATATACCAAAGTTTTAGAACATCTTAATTCCGTAATTTTGTAAAACCTCTCCTACAGTAATTTCTATAGTTGAAAAGATGAGGAAGTTAACTACATATTCTTCCCTAAGAAGCCAAAATTTGGATAATTGCTAAGAAATTTAGTTCGGAAAACGAACATACATCAATGTCGATTTTTATCTGAAATGTGTATTGAAATTAAAAACTAAATTCCCCTAAAACCAAACCCCATCCTCCCAACCCCCCATTCAAATGCACCACAGAGAAACAAAAAATGATAAAAGACAAAAAAAAAAAAAAAAAAAAACAGAAGAGATTAGAGAGAAACATAACAGATTATACTCTGCCTTTAACAGATCGGAAAATTAACGGCCTACTGTTTTTCGCCGCCGGCGAAGAGGAAGATTTGGGTCGGTGGATGCAACAAGGTAAAGGCGCTTGCTATTAATCCCCTGGAGCGGCGGACCTTATAAGGTCTATATATTTGAACGCAATTGCGCTTCAATCCCTTTTATCTATATTATATTATAATATATATATATAGAAAGTTGGGAAAATAGGAGAGGAGTTTTTCCTATTTATCTAATTTTTCCTTTTTTTGATTTTCCCCCTCCTTTTTGTCTAATTTTATGCTTTTTTTATGCTTTCAAGTTGTATCCGTTTCTATCTGTTCTTTAATTAAATCCTCCTAATTATACCTCCCATTCTTTCATTTTTTCCCCTTTAATTTATGTCATATTATAAAGACTCCAAAAATTTCCTTATTAATTGTCCAAATAATTGCTCATGTTATTAAATTACTTTACGGTTATAAACGTTTTGTGTTCCGGCCTTGGCATGAAATTCTTATATTTTCCTTCTTTTGGGTTCTGTTGCAAATCTCTTCCTCTTTCAATCTGAGTTCTTTTTTGGCTATCAATTCATATGTTCTATAAGAAGCATATGCTACTGTCAACTTACTTCCCTAGAAAAATTGCATTGATGAGGTCAAGAAGAAAAGCAAAGAATTTTAGCAATTGTTCAAACAATTCATGTGATATATACCTATCTTTCATCAAGAAAGGTATTTTTGTCAAAATTGTCTCATAGGTTCTTAGAAAAATAGATATTTGTTTCAGCATTTCCCTTCTTTATACGTGAATGAATATTTAGAGAATTTCTTTGTATACTCTAATATTCTTCTATCTTTTTCTTCCAGTTGAATTTCTGGTCAATTAATTTGTTGTTTAAGATTCACAATTACTTAGATTCATATTGTAGGCTCTATTGAAAATGTTGTGTATGATTAAGTTTACCAACGAATAGCTCTCTATTGCAGACAAAGGATTATACTGCAAACAATGAAGAGGTTGTTGCATTCAACAAACCTCAGATCATTCAGCTTGAAGGAATTAGGAATGTAACAAAAGCATACAAATTATATTTAATAGCTTTTGATGCCGGTGAACCATAAGCATTTTAGCAATGGGCTAAGATATTCTATATATTGGTGTATGTCTTAAATGTCTTAAAAAGAAGAATATTTAAGAGAAGGTGCCAACAGAAGAGACGGAGATCGAAATAAAATGTATTTCACAACTCTCATTAGCCTTTGAAGTAATTAACATCTTTAGGCTTTTGCTATCTATAAGTTGAAATAACATTGAGTAGTGATTTTGTCCTTATAGAGTGGTAGCTTGCATGAGATTCTGATATTCGTTTTATATATGTTTACAAGTTGCCGCATCGTGTTTTTCCTAATGTTATTGAATTGAGACTTTGATATGCATTACCATTCTTATAAAAATAAAAAAAACGTTTTTCTATATATTTTCTCGTTGCCCCCATCTCTTTTCTTCAATCCAATATTACGCTATATGTTTTTTCTTTGTCTGATTTTTTTTTTTGTGGTCAACTTCTTTATCTGAATTTACTTTTCTTTTATAGTCATAACTCTTTAGAAACGTTCATTCATAACATGTCTATCTAAGCACTCTAAATTCTTTCTTAAAATGTTAGTTGTTATCATTTTGTTTCATAATACTCGAAGATTTGTTTTTCTCTTTTAGTTTTAGTCTTTTAGAAAAACAAATAAAAGAAGAAAGCAAATAAGATAGGAGAAAAGAAGAATAATTTCAAAGAGAAAAAGTATGGCAGTGACTTCCTTGAATAAATAAAGAATGACAGCCTACCACACCATTGTCTTAAAGCTTGACTTGCATAGTGAAGGTTGTGCCAAATTTTTTTAGAATTCTTATAAATACTCCCTGAACTTTCTTAACATATAAAAATTAAATAAGCTTTATTAGTAGACAAAAAGGAGAAAAAAGTAAAAAAAAAAAAAAAAGGAAAAATTAGATAAATAGGATCCCTGACCAAAGAGAGCTGCCAAATGATCTCTCTTTCTCTTTCTCTCTCTCTCTATATATTATATATAAGTGTGCAGATAAATAAACCAAATTATGAATCTATCCAAATATATGTTATTTTACAAGTGTTTTTTCTCATTAAAAAGAGAAATAATATATGAATCCATTATTAGTTAGTCTGCTGATATTTCTATAAATCTATTAAAGCTTTTCAATACTACACAAAGTGCGGGTAAATTTACTAGTATATATATAAAGTTGGGAAAATAGGAGATGAGTTGGCATCTCTCTTTGACTAGGATTGCCATTTATCTTTTTTCTCATTTTTTTAGCTTTTTTGTGTTAAAAAATATTTTCCCATTCAATGGACTTTTTACTATTAAATGTATTGCAATTATTACAATTAATATTGATTATATTACAACTCCTAAAGGTACTTTACTTATCTTTGTAATTACTCAATGTTTACCACCCTATTTAGTACCTATCATTATTTTAACCTTTAAGACCATGTTCTTCTCTAATTTAATGAAAATAAATATGCCACTCAAGCGTCTCCTTCAAATAGTCCTTTTGCTCTCTACTAATGTTGTCATTCCTTTTGGCGTCAGGTACTTTTGGAATTTCGTTTTTGCTCTTTATCTTTTTGTAATATTTTGTCCTATAGAAGATTGTTACTTTGAATGTAATACCATTTACCCTACTTGGATGTATTGATTTCCTGATAATAATTGTTTTCGCATGTCGTTTTTTCTCTTCTATTTTTCTGATTTGGTGGATATAATTCTTTTGCCATGCTTTTATTTTTAGCGATCCATTGATATGTTATTTTTAGCAGATTATTATAGTTTTTAATTGATATTGTTCTCTTCCTTTTTTTTGTTTCATTCTATTTTTTGTATATAGAAGTAGGATATCCTTTTTGGTTTCTAATAGATTTGAGTTTTCTTAAAGTGAAAGCAAGTATCAAGGTATTATAATTTCAGATTTCAATTGTAATATATTTCTTTTTGAAAATTTATACATCTTACTTTCTCTATTTTAGAGTATATAAATAGCCTGGATACATTGATTTCTTTAATGTATTTTATTAGATAGTATAAGAATATTTGTTTGTTAGTCGCTAAGATTGAGAACTATATTAATCTATATACAAATGTTGTTTAAGATAAGTTTTATCAGAAAATACTTAAATTTACTGAAGTATAATTTCATCGCATCAGAAGAGTTTGGTGATTGTTTCCCATTTAGCATTTTATACTATTCGGTACTCTTTTTTATTCCAATTTACAAGATTGTACTATAGTAATTGTAGGCATATAAAATTTATTGGGATTAAATTCATAAAATAATTTGGACTATATTTTAAATTTAAGATATATTAGTTCAAATAAATTTATTGGGCTAATATAATTAGATTATTATATAAGTCCAAATGCATTTGAGTTAAATAAATGAGTCCAAAACCATTGGGCTAGCCCATTTAATTGGGATAAAGTAATGAGCTCACTTCGTTAAGCCCAATATGTCATCTTCCTAGAGGCCCAGTTTGGCACCACGTGTCAAATGACATGGCGCGCCAAGTCAAACGGAAGAGCCAATGGAATCATGCCACGTGTCAAAATGACAAGGCATGCCAAGTCACGCTAAAAGACCAATGAAATCGCGCCACGTGTGCAAGTGACATGTTTTGGCCAATCAAATGCAGTCATGTCACAATTTAATTTGATTGGTCAGAAAGAGTTTGTTCTTATCACAACTCCTCCCTTCCACAACTATAAATAAGGGTCTTCATAACTCAGAAAAGACACCAGAAGTTATAACAAGAAGCAAGAAAGAGCTCGTGGATCAAACGCTGCAAATTCCTCCACAAGTTTCAGGCTTCAAGTTCAAGTTCAAGAAATCAAGTGCAAGTTCAAGAACGAAGAACAAATTAAGGTCAAGTTCAAGCAATCAAGCTCAAGCTCAAGAACAAGATCATCGTTCAAGACAACAAATACATATTCAAGAGCAAGCTCAAAGGCCCTTGAATTTATTTACCATTGAAAAGTAGAATCAGAGGATCCATAGAGATTGTACACTCAAATATTCAAAATAAAATACTACGATTGTTGCGATATTTTCGGTCTTGATTTTATTTTCTCGACGCAAAATTATTGTCTACAAATTCTGGCACGCCCAGTGGGACAATCTCTACCTCTCATCTCAACTTTTCAATCACCAAAGTTCAAGAATATTGAAATGGTTTCAAAGAAAATCAACTCCAAATCAACATCCACCAAGGCTGCTAACTCCAGGTTCTATGCTGATGTGGAAAGCATCCTCGATGTCACCTTTGGAAGCTTCAGACCAGTTACGAGGAGCAAAGAAAGCTCTTTAGGACAACAAGGACCCCAAGTGTCGTCCGCATCAACCCCTGTTTTCGGATCTTCATCCTCAAAAGGAGCAAGATCTTCCACAAATGCATCTGAAGGAGGAAACGATGTTGCTGAAAAGATCAAGAAAACTCTTGCTTTGCTTGACCTCTCCGGCTCCAAGCACTCTGCTGTGAAGGAAGATGATGATGCTTCAAGCGATGGATCCTCTCCACTTACACCACATAGCGTGAGCCAGTCAAGGATCAATCTGTGTGAAAATCCATGCTGCTCTCCGTCATCGACGACAATCATGCAAGCCATGGTGACAAACACTTCATCTATAGAGGAGCAGTTGGCAAGCTTGATGGAAGCAATCGCTGGCTTGACCAAATGCATGCAAAATCAAGAGGCTAGAATTGACAAGCTAACAGACAGGGTGAGAATCTTGATGGAAGAAGAATCTACCCATGCACCCGGCAAGCTCCCAGAAGTTCTAGAGAGTGACTCTCCCCCAAGACAAGCAGCATCCACTAAGGCTATCCCTGTCTCATCTGAAGGAATGATTCCAATCGATCAATTGAAAGAGTTCATCGAAGGAACCATTAAGAACAAATATGAAGTTGCTGCCAAATCCTCCCTTACATATGCAAAGTCGTACACTGCAAGGGTCGATATGTTGAAGATGCCTGCTGGCTATCAACCTCCGAAGTTTCAACAGTTTGATGGTAAAGGTAGCCCAAAGCAACATGTTGCGCACTTCGTTGAGACGTGCAACAATGCTGGGACTTATGGAGATTACCTCATCAAGCAGTTTGTTCGCTCGCTAAAAGAAAATGCTTTTGACTGGTACACGGACCTCAAGGCTGGATCTATCGACAGTTGGGATCAACTAGAGCAAGAGTTCCTCAATTGTTTTTATAGCACAAGACGCACGGTGAGTATGATAGAGCTTACAAATACTCGTCAACGAAAGGGGGAACCAGTTATCGACTTTATCAATCGTTGGAGGAATGCAAGCCTCAACTGCAAAGACAGGCTTAGTGAAGCTTCAGGCATAGAGATGTGCATCCAAGGCATGCATTGGGGATTGTGCTACATCTTGCAAGGTATCAAGCCTAGTACATTTGAAGAACTTGCAACTCGTGCCCATGACATGGAATTGAGCATGGCTTCCGCTGGAAATGAAAGGCTACCCATCTATGAACCTCGCAAAGTGAATGACAAGCAAGAAGTCAAGAAGTGGGGCAAGTTCGTACCCAAGTCTGAAAGCAAAGAAGCTCTGAATGTCAATACGTCACTTGTGAAGTTCACGACGAAGGAGAGCAAGAAACAGAGTATGAAATCCACTTCGTTCCAAGATAAGCCAAGTGGGAAGTTGACTCTAAAAGAAATGCAGGAAAAAGAGTACCCATTCCTGGATTCTGATGTGCCAGCCATTTTCGAAGAACTCCTCGAGTTAAATCTCATTGAGCTTCCGGAGATGAAGCGACCAAATGAAGCTGGGAAAACAAATGACCCGAACTACTGCAAATATCACCGACTTGTAAGCCACCCTCTGGAGAAGTGCTTTGTCTTCAAGGATAAAGTCATGGACTTGGCTCGCGAAAAGAAGATCGTGCTTGAAGATGAGAAAGCAAGCGCAAACCAAGTCTCTATCACCTTTGGCTCACTCAGTCCGGATGACTTATGTGGTTTTAAAGAAAGTAAAGATGAAGAATTACTGGAGAGCGACAAAGCTGAAGTCAATCAACCTGATGACGATGAAGGTTGGACATTGGTGACTCATCGTAGGCACCACAAAAGGAGCCCACAAAAAGAATCAATAGAACAACCAACAAGGAAGATGATGGTAAAAAGACCAACGAAAAAGAATCCAGTTAGGCATTTGAAGAAAGCAAAAGTGGAGATGCACCATCCTCAAAAGCCACGAAATCCAGTGACCTTGGAGGAGTTTTTACCAAGTTGGTTCCGCACGAAGATTTCCCATGAGGGCATTGATACCTCTTGTTGCCATGCTGATAAAGGGGAAGAAAGGATTGATGACCCACCGTTGGCACCACCTTCGGAAAAGCCCATTGAGTCCACTCCTCAAGAAGTTAATGCTTGTGAGGAAAAGGTCACGTTCACAAATGACGATCTTTTGCTAGGTGACACTCCTCATAACCGCCCATTGTACCTGGTTGGCTATATGCGCGATGAAAGGGTAAATCGAATTTTGGTTGATGGAGGATCCTCAGTGAACATTTTGCCAATCCATACTGTGAAAGAACTTGGTATTCCCATGAACGAACTCTCAGAAAGTCGTGTGATGATCCAAGGATTCAACCAAGGGGGGCAAAGAGCCATATGCACGATCAGGATGGGAATCACTATTGAAGATATGCGATCAAGCGCATGGCTGCATGTGATCGACGCGAAGACTTCATACAATGTTTTGCTTGGGAGGCCTTGGATACATGAGAATAAAGTTGTTCCATCTACCTACCATCAATGTTTGAAATACTACGAGGGCGAATCATGTAATCTCCAAACCAAGACGCTAAGAGAGTTAATTCTTCCGGTAAAACGAATTGAGGCAGGAAAGTTGGCCTCAAAGTCGCTTGCAGGGTTTGTAGCCCATAATCGTTTGCAGAATGTGGCACTCCCTACAAAGCGAACAGATGAAGGTTTTGATCCTAACGCTTATAAACTATTTGCAAAAGCTGGATACAATCCCAATGAGCCGTCAAAGTTAGGGAAGCTCCCATCAGAAGCTGCAACGAGGCAACAATGTGAAGGTCTGGGATACAAGCAACCGTCACCAGTGTGCATCTCAATAAGAAGGGCGAGTAGCAACTATATATCAGTGTAGAAGACGAATCTGCCGCTTCTAACAGGCCTTCTGTCTTTGATAGGCTTGGAAAATCAACTGTGAGAACTTCTGTATTTGAGAGATTGGGTCCATTAAAGAAGGGGAATAAGTTCTAGAGAAATCATCGAAATATAAGAACACCCACTTCACCCAAAATTCAGGAGATCTTTAGGGATTTCCAAAGTTTGGTTCCTTCCAGAATGAGGCGACAAACAAAACTGGTGGTTTCATGTGAAGAAGTACTGAAGGTAAAGCCATATACTGTGGTCTACACTAAGGAACGTGACGAAGATGAAGAAAGTGTAGGTTCTTCGTATCATGTCACTATACAAGGCGAGAATGGTGTTTCGTCTTCAATGGAAGATAATGCGGAATTGGAGGATGTTTCGCCGTGTTATCACATATCCTTCAATGATGGGGACCCTTAAGAAGATGAAGATGCGAAAGATGCTCCACCTGAACTTGAAGAAGGAGTGAAGACGACAGTTGATGCCTTAAAAGAAGTTAACCTTCGCACCGATGAGGAACCAAGACCCACCTACCTAAGTGCTTTACTAGAAGCCGACGAAGAGAGCACTTATATTGAGTTACTCAAAGAATTCAGAGATGTCTTTGCTTGGAGTTACAAAGAGATGCCTGGCTTGGACCCGAAAGTAGCTGTCCATCACCTTGCAGTCAAAAATGGTGCTCGCCCTGTAAACAAGCTCAAAAGCGTTTTAGGCCGGACTTGGTTCCCCTGATTGAAACTGAAGTTAACAAGCTCATTGAAGCTGGATTTATTCGGGAAGTTAAATACCCAACATGGGTTTCAAGTATTGTCCCTGTAAGGAAGAAGAATGGCCAGATTCGAGTATGCGTCGACTTCAGGGACCTCAATAATGCATGTCCCAAAGATGAATTCCCACTTCCTATTCCAGAGCTGATGATCGATGCTACTACTGGTTACGAGGCAATGTCTTTCATGGACGGTTCGTCGGGCTATAACCAAATTTGCATGGCACCAAAAGATGGAGAGCTTACTGCGTTTCGCACCCCCAAGGGTATTTATTGCTACAAGGTAATGCCTTTTGGCTTGAAGAATGCTGGTGCTACTTACCAAAGGGCTATGCAGAATATTTTCGATGATCTTCTCCAGAAGAATGTCGAATGCTATGTTGACAACTTGGTGGTGAAATTAAGAGAGAAGGGAGACCACATGAAAGACTTGAGGATGGTATTTGAATTGCTCCGGAGGTACCAATTTAGGATAAATCCGTTGAAATGTGCCTTTGGAGTTACTTTTGGAAAGTTCCTTGGTTTCATTATCCGACATCGAGGGATCGAAATTGATCAAGCCAAAGTGGATGCCATTTTGAAAATGCCTGAGCCTCGAGATATCCATGAATTGAAAAGTCTGCAAGGAAAGCTAGCATACCTTAGAAGATTCATATCAAACCTGGCTGGGAGGTGCCAACCGTTTAGTCGCCTCATGAAGAAAGGTGTTCCTTTCAAGTGGGACCAAGCTTGTAGCAATGCCTTCGAAAGTATCAAAACCTACTTGATGAAGCCTCCGATTTTAGCAGCTCCTATACCTGGAAAGTCGTTGATACTATACATTGCGGCACATGAAAGGTCTGTTAGAGCACTGTTGACCCAAGAAAATAGTGAGGGGAAAGAAAACTCTCTTTACTACTTGAGCAAGATGATGACACCTAACGAGTTGAATTATTCGCCAATTGAAAAGTTGTGTTTGGCGCTAGTCTTCTCAATTCAAAAGTTGAAGCACTACTTTCAAGCTCATGTTGTCCGTCTTGTTTCTAAAGCAAACCCCATCAAGTTCGTGATGTCAAAACCTGTTCTTAGTGATCGACTAGCGAGATGGTACCTCCAATTTCAACAATTCAAGATTTTGTACATCTCTCAAAACGCTGTAAAAGGACAACCATTGACAGACTTCTTGGCAGATCATCCGATACCTGATGACTGGGAGCTAACTGATGAACTACCTGATGAGGACGCAATGGTCGTTGAAGTTCAACCTCCACGGAAGATGTACTTTGATGGTGCTGCGCATCGTGGGGGAGCCGGGGCTGGCGTAGTATTTGTCACTCCTCAAGTGAAGTCTTGCCCTACTCCTTCGCCTTGACACAACTCTGTTCCAACAATGTTGTTGAATATCAAGCATTAATACTTGGGCTTGAAATGGCCGTTGATATGAAGCAATTGCAATTGTAAGTCTTTGGTGACTCCCAGTTAGTGTTCAATCAGCTTTTGGGTAGTTACGAGGTCAAGAAGCCTGAACTACGCCCATATCACGATTACGCAAAAAAGTTGATAGGGTGGCTCAACAATGTGACTATTCAGTACGTACCAAGGAAAGAAAATAAGAAGGCTGATGCTTTAGCTGCTCTAGCTTCATCATTAACCCTGCCTGACCAAGCGCAAGTTACCGTCTGCCAAAAATGGGTAGTACCGCCGCCAAATGAGGTCGAATGTGAAGAAAACGAACTCAAGCATCTTGTTGCTGTTTCTGAAGTTGAGAAAGAAGAATGGAGACAACCTATCATCGACTACTTATGCTATGGGATACTTCCAGAAAATCCGAGGAAGAGGACTGAAATCCGTCGTCGTGCACTTCGCTTCCTTTACTATAAGGATACTCTATACAGAAGGTCGTTTGAGGGAGTACTCTTGCGATGCCTAGGAGAAGAAGAAGCTCTCCAAGCTTTGCAAGAGGCACATTCTGGGGTATGTGGGTCACACCAGTCCGGACCAAAGCTCCACTTCCATATAAAAAGGATGGGATATTATTGGCCAACGATGGTAAAAGATTGCTTGGACTACGCTCGAAGATGCAAGGCTTGTCAATTCCATGCGAATTTTATTCATCAACCTCCTGAAGTGTTGCACCCAACTATTGCATCCTGGCCATTTGACGCTTGGGGATTGGATGTTGTTGGACCACTACCAAAGTCCTCTGGTGGGCATCTATACATCTTGGCTGCAACTGACTACTTCTCAAAATGGGCTGAAGTTGTTGCTCTTAAGGAAGTAAAAAAGGAAAATATTGCAAGTTTCATTCGAGTAAACATTATTTATCGCTTTGGCATTCCTCATTACATAATAACGGATAATGGAAAGCCATTCGATAATAGGTTGATGAACAGGATTTGTGATCTTTTTGGCTTCAAGCAACGTAACTCTTCGATGTACAATGCTGCCGCCAATGGTCTAGCTGAGGCATTCAACAAGACTCTATGCAACTTGTTAAAGAAAGTTGTCTCCAAATCCAAACGAGATTGGAATGACCGTATGGAAGAAGCTCTATGGGCATATAGAACGACTCATCGCACGCCAACACAGGCGACTCCTTATTCACTCGTTTATGGAGTCGAAGCTGTCTTGCCACTTGAGCGTCAAATACCTTCGTTACGACTGGCTATTCAAGAAGGGATCACTGATGAAGAAAATGCTCGACTTCGATTAGCAGAGTTGGAAGCTCTTGATGAAAAGAGATTGGAAGCTCAACAGAGTCTTGAATGTTATCAAGCTCGATTGTCTCGCGCCTTCAATAAAAGAGTTCGTCCGAGATCCTTTCAAGTAGGAGATCAAGTCCTTGCCATACGAAGACCCATAATTACTTCCCATAAACCTGTAGGGAAGTTCACTTCGAAATGGGATAGGACATATGTCGTACAAGAAGTTTATTAAAGTGGGGCTTACAAGCTGGTTGATGCAGATGGTATGAGAATCGGCCCTATCAACGGCAAGTTTTTGAAGAAGTATTATCCATGAAGTTGCAAGTCATGACGTTCCTCGACGTATGAGCTTAAACTGCAAGTCATGACGCTCATCGACGTATGAGCCTAAACTGCAAGTCATGACGCTCCTCGACGTACGAGCCTAAACTGCAAGTCATGATGCTCCTCGACGTATGAGCCTAAACTGCAAGTCATGATGCTCCTTGACGCACGAGCCTAAACTGCATGTTGCTATACTCCTAGCCCGCGAGAGTATAAACTGTGTACGACCCAAAAAAAATAGTCCGCTAGGTTGAAAATCTCGAAAGAGGCGGCCTAGGCAAAAGTTAGGATGTAAAAAAAAAGTCCGCTAGGCTGAAAATCTCGAAAGAGGCGGCCTAGGAAAATCTACCCAGTCTGAACTACGGTATGACTTGATCCTCTTCACCGAGGTACGTAGGCAGCTTAGAGTTTCATTCTAAGTTCAGTCACATAAGTTCAAAAGATACATATTGCCCCAATTGTTGTTCGAGTGAAGTATGGAGGAATGCAAAGTCAAGCTGAAATGCCATTCTCCTGTTGAACTTTGATCTCATTTGATTTAAAGGGGGCAACCCTCCTTGGTAAATTGATATCTTCAATGGGCCGATTTTAGAAGGATGTCAAATATTTGCATTGAAGTCCAGGGATTCTCTATGTCTTCAAGTTCGCCAAACCTTCAAGTTTGTTGGTCTCCAAGTCCGCCCTCTGCCTAAAAAAGGGGAAGAGAAGTGAGGCATCAAAAGGAAACACAAGTATAAGGAAATGATTGCTTGGCGCAACGTTTCAAATTCAGTGAGATTTGAACCCCAAGATATTTGTGAGAATATGGCTCTTAAATTTCGATTTATGACAAGTAAGACGTCTTCCGATCTCGAGGCTTCCATATCAAAATACAAAATATTTGGTGAAGTCGCGCAAATCTGAAATTGTCGGTGTATCAGAATTTAGTCTTGATTCGAAATATTATCTGAATGTATCTGTAAGGCATTAAATCTTGAATTTTGGATATGTTATATATTTTGAAGTTAAGTTTCCAGTAAATTAAACGGTTCATGATTTCGACGTTCCTACTTCAAGATACAAAACTTTTGGCGAAGTCACGCAAATCTGAAATTTTCAACGTGGTGGAACCTAAAGTTGATTTCAAAATATAATCTGGGACGATCCTGAAGTTATTTGATTGAGAATTTTGGATATGTTCTAGATTTTGAAGTTTATCTTTCAATAAATCAAACGGTTCATAATTCAATATTCCTACACCAAGATATGATTTTTTTAGTGAGACTGGGCAAATCTGGAATTGACAGCGAGGTGCAATATAAAGTTGGTTTCAAAATATTATTTGGGACGATTCTGAAATTTTTTGATTTATAATTTTGGATATGCTCTAGATCTTGAAGTCTAGTTTTCTTGAAATCAAACAGCTTGTAATTTCGATATTTTTACACTGAGATATGAATTTTTTTGGTGAGACTGCGCAAATCTGAAATTTTCAACATGGTGGGATCTAAAGTTGGTCCCAAAATATTATCTGGGGCGATTCTGGAGGTGCTTTATTCTGAATTTTGGATATATTTTAGATATTGAAATCTAATTTTTGAAAAAATCAAATAGTTCATTATTTAGGCTCTCCCACGATAAGATATGAACCTTTCGTTACAAGTGCGTAAAGTAAAAAATTATGCAACTAAGGAGAAACAATCTTATCTAAGATGAAATAAATATCCACTAGGTCAACCTAATATAAAAAAATAAAAGAGGAGATAATGCTAACAGCCTAATCTAAACAAAATTTGTAGTTGATCAGTTCTTGACAGCTAGTCTCGAAGTTCTTCTTCTTCTCCTCCAAATTGGCCGAATCATCAACAGTCAACAAATTTATGTTGTCATATGAAGAGACCTCAGTCTCGGCAGTTGAAATTTTTTTCTGAATCTCTTCAACCTCCTTTTGAGTCGCTTCTATAACACCTTCGAGGTTCTCCCTCTCTTGTTGTAATGTCTGCAACTTCTTCACGACTCTCTTCAATTTCTTTTCACTAGAGGAAACTTTCTTGACTTTCTCACTTGCTTCAAGTTTGAACGATTCGAGACACTCTTTAGCTTTGGAAATCAGCTCTAGCTTCTCATCTTCACTCGTCTTATCAGCCATATTGGATCGCTCTTGGTCATATGATGCAGCAAGTTCAAAAAGAGAATTCAGTAAATCTTCTAATGGAGAAAAATCCAGAATATTCGTCTTCTTCATATCCTCGAAAATCTCAATGATTTGCTCCCTATAAGATGAGAGCAATTCCGGACGAGTTTTGGAGAGCCTATTGCAAATATCCTCCCAAAGTCCCAAAATGAATTCCTTCTTGCGATTAACAATGCTTTTTCCTTCAAATATAGATACCGCTGTATTTGTCATTGGTGAAATGCGAGTTATCTCATTTGGAGTTTGTCTTTTTAGGGATTCGTCATGAGGAAGAGATGCCGCCTTTGACGATGACTTCACTTTACACGTAGACCCTCCAATAGATTCATCACTCACTTGCGACTTGTCACATGGGGATACCATCGGATGCCCAATGGTGTTTAACTGCATAAAGAAAAGGCAAAGAAAGTAAGTAACTTATAGTGAAGCTACTCCTAAAAAAAAGAGGAATGAGCGAGGCGATTGTATTTTACCTCTTTGTTACAAGATGTATGCGTTCTTGAGGGACTATCAACACTTTGAACCTCTAAGATCTCTACTGGGTTAGGCCGTTTCCTTTTCCACTTTTGATCTTCATTGGTACTATGGCTTGTGTCTTGAGGAACACGCGTGTTAAATGGAAGAACTAGAGGGTGTGTCTCTATAGCTGTTGAAGTGCACACCACTTCTTTCAAAGCTGCCTTTGAGGATTTAAGCTTCCTTTTTTTAGGTTGCGTAACTACTTTTGGGATTGGAGTTGATATTTTTTTAACTTTTGCGAGCGTCTTTCCAACACCTTGATCTTCACCTCCTAAAGGAGTTGTAGACTTTAGCCCAACATTGTCTACCAAAGCTTGTAAGTTATTCTCAAGAAACTTCCCATGCGCTTTCTCCCACCAAGACATATAATTAGTGGAGAAAGGTTTCTCCATAGGATCTCCCGCTGGGGAAAAAATCGCACGTGACATAGATCGATATAGTGTGCAAATCCTCCAAAATCTGATTCCTTCGTCTAGAGAGGTGTTGCGGATATCGTTCTCCAAAAAGCCGAGGACGTTCTGGTAAAATCCAAATTGACGACCAAACTGATGCGGGCTATATGGCTCGATGATGAATGAGTTACCATACCTCAAAGGAAGTAATTAAAACGTAAGCTCATGAAGTAATTTGATTCCAATTCTTGAAAGGCATCGTTATCCATGTAATAATAAGGACGGGAATTGGTTAACATTGTTGGTGCCCAAACTATATCCTCCCCATTGTGGATGCGTTTTCTTCCATCCTTCTCGTCAAAGTACCTTGCATCCCCTTCTCCTGAGTATGCCACCATCAAAGGGATAGATGGACCCTTAGCAAATGGATAGTGAGTTTTGAAGTAATGTGCAAGCCAGCCATAAACATAATGATTGGGAAAAGAAACTTTGACCTGATCGAGTTGGGAAGAACGCGAAATCTTATTCAAACCATGATAAATACTCGCTAAAACTGGGACTGCAAGGCTAATCTGTCGCCCGCCTGCCATCATGCTTGCCATCTTAAAAGTCTCAGGACGAATGGAGTTTTCTACCTTGGGGAACACAAAGACACATAGCCAAATTGATAAGAATGTCGCTACATATGTCTCATCTTTCTTGTCAGACCTCACCCTAAGCTTAGAGAATATAGTTTCTTGATCACTCGACCACCTCGTCGTCTCGGGAATAACTCCATTAGGATTATGTGTTGACTTTAGGCGTGCAGATTTCTTTTTCTTTCGCAATGGGGCAGGCCTATATATTAAAGTTTTTTATACCAAAAACTTGTCCACTTGATGAAGGAGACCTTTTGGGTAGCACCCGTACCCTCCTTAAGATGATGAAATGCGGCAAATAAATACTCGCAAGATCGAGGAATAAATCTGACTTGTTTTTCATTCAAACCGATGAGTTCCCTTGTCTCAGGTACCACTTCTTCGTACGGAGAACCCGCAATGGGCAAACCCCCAAGGATATGTAAGTCCCAAAGAGATATAGATAGCTCCCCAGCTGATGTAAGAAGTGTGTTCGTCTTGGGGCACCAAGCCTCACAAAATGCTTGCAAAATGTTCGAGTTTCGATCATAAGTGAAAAGTGAGGCATAGACAGCATCGTAAATCTTTGTTGTACTCAGAGTTTGTTGGCTTCCACCAAGTACGTCTTCAGCCCATTCCCAATATCCTAGGATATGATGATACTCGCCCTCGATTGTTGTTGTGTTTTCCCAATGTACTTCGCCTTGAATTATGCGACTTCCTAAGTTTGGAAGGGTGCTAGCAATATTTACATGACGATGGATTGGCGCTTGGAGAGACCACATCTTGGATAATGGATTAGAAATCGATTTGTGTTCCAAGGTCCAGTTCTCTACATGAAGGGAGTTCCTTAGAGGAGGCCATGGGGCTGCATTTCGGCCGGCTTGTGAGGTGTGAACCAAAAGCTTGGTTTGTTCTATGCCATCTTCAGTCTCGATGATGAGATATCTAAGTTTTGAGGAAGGTGAGGTATAGTCCCTGAAATTTGCCATCTCTTCATGCTGAAAAAAAAAAGAAAAAGAAAAAAGGGGTCATCAAAGTCCGAATCAAGAATATTAGAATGGGTACAAAGGTCTAAATGGATGAAATGCTCTCCAAGAATCGGGCCATTTTGAGAGTAATCTCTCCAAGAATTGGGCCACATTGAGAGTAATCTCTCCAAGAATTGGGCCACATTGAGAGTAATCTCTCCAAGAATCGGGCCATTTTGAGAGTAATCTCTCCAAGAATCGGGCCATTTTGAGGGTAATCTCTCCAAGAATCGGGCCAAATTGAGAGTAATCTCTCCAAGAATCGGACCATTTTGAGAGTAATCTCTCCAAGAATCGGGCCACATCGAGAGTAATCTCTCCAAGAATCGGGCCATTTTGAGAGTAATCTCTCCAAGAATCGGGCCACATCGAGAGTAATCTCTCCAAGAATCGGGCCATTTTGAGAGTAATCTCTCCAAGAATCGAGCCATTTTGAGAGTAATCTTTCCAAGAATTGGGCCACATTGAGAGTAATCTCTCCAAGAATCGGGCCATTTTGAGAGTAATCTCTCCAAGAATCGGGCCATTTTGAGAGTAATCTCTCCAAGAATCGGGCCACATTGAGAGTAATCTCTCCAAGAATCGGGCAAGGATGGATACTCATCCCCTCACACCCCAAGATTATCTTCTTCATGCGTGGATCATCTTGTTAAACAAGAACATATCTTTCTCGCTTGACCTACAAAAAAAAAAAGAAGAAAGGACAACAAAACAAGAAAAACACAAGAAAAGAAGAAGAAATTACCTTCGCGTCAATGCTTCCAAGTCGTCAAAAGTAGACTCAAAACAATTTGCAAACGCTGGAATTGGTACTAATACAATGAAGGATGTATGGTATATATAGGGGTCGAAAGGATGGCATAAAGAAGTTTCGATCCGATGTGGGATCAGCTGTTAAGGCGGCTGACACAATTGTGTTCCATGTAGAATTTGACTTTGTGCCTTCTATTCTAATAGGGATTGGTTTAATTACGGTGGCAACATATGAATCCAAGAGCAACTCAAATTGGTGTAGGAATTGCCAACAGAATATGAAATCATGTCTAGTTACGGTAATAAGCCAAGTATTTCTTTCCCAATAAGGAATGTGGATAGCACTGGCGACAATTACCATTTCCTATTGAAATTCAATGGGTTTGTCTTATTCTTATTCAAGGTAAATGATCATTATTTTGTTCAAGTAATTGATCGGGTGTGCACGTAACAAAATTGCATGGACAATCCTCTATGCTCTAAACTGGCGTAAGCCAAATTTGATAGTCCGCCAGTACTTCATTACTCGTTTTCGGTTACGATAAGTCTATACCTCAACAAGTATCCAACTACTATATGGCTGCAGACATATAAAATTTATTGGGATTAAATTCATAAAATAATTTGGACTATATTTTAAATTTAAGATATATTAGTTCAAATAAATTTATTGGGCTAATATAATTAGATTATTATATAAGTCCAAATGCATATGAGTTAAATAAATGAGTCCAAATCCATTGGGCTAGCCCATTTAATTGGGCTAAAGTAATGAGCCCACTTCATTAAGCCCAATATGTCATCTTCCTAGAGGCCCAGTTTGGCGCCATGTGTCAAATGACATGGCGCGCCAAGTCAAACGGAAGAGCCAATGGGATCATGCCACGTGTCAAAATGACAAGGCATGCCAAGTCACGCTAAAAGGCCAATGAAATCGCGCCACGTGTGCAAGTGACATGTTCTGGCCAATCAAATGCGGTCATGTCACAATTTAATTTTATTGGTCGGAAAGAGTTTGTTCTTATCACAACTACTCTCTTCCACAACTATAAATAAGTGTCTTCATAACTCAGAAAAGACACCAGAAGTTATAATAAGAAGCAAGAAAGAGCTCGTGGATCAAACGCTGCAAATTCCTCCACAAGTTTCAGGCTTCAAGTTCAAGTTCAAGAAATCAAGTGCAAGTTCAAGAACGAAGAACAAATTAAGGTCAAGTTCAAGCAATCAAGCTCAAGCTCAAGAACAAGATCATCGTTCAAGACAACAAATACATATTCAAGATCAAGCTCAAAGGCCCTTGAATTTATTTACCATTGAAAAGCAGAATCAGAGGATTCATAGAGATTGTACACTCAAATATTCGAAATAAAATACTACGATTGTTGCGATATTTTCGGTCTTGATTTTATTTTCTCGACGCAAAATTATTGTCTACAGTAATATTTTAGGTATATATCAGTGTTTATTTTTTCTTTAGTATATAATAACGATAATTATTTTCCTTTCTTTTACCAGTTTTTTTAAAAAGATTTTCTTAAATTGCAATGCTTTCGCTCTCAACTACTGATTAAAGAAAGATGAAGAAACATCGTTTGTGACATCCTATTCAAATGTTTGCGAGAGGAGTTGCATTTTAAATAAAGTAAATGTCAATGTGTCCTCGCTATAATCAATAGTATAATCTGTAGAACTTTGGCCTTATGAGACATTGCAAATAGAGATTAAAAATTATTATTGAAAATTAGGATTTAGGCACACATATGAGTAGAAAACTACATGGATTATGATAATTCAAACTTATCGAAGGAGTAATTTTTTTCTAAGAAAATGAAATAAAAACCCTAAATGTCCATTAAGAAATAGGAAAATTCTCTTCAAAATTTTAAAAAGGGGAAGTAAATGTAATACACAGAGAAGCTTTATTCTAGAGGATAAGTTATGTACTTGGAGCATTATTATAAAATTAGATACTTGACCAAAAGAAGTGAAGTTGTAAAAGTTCGTCTGAATAGGTGTAATTGATAGGCTATTTCACAAACATAAGTATTCTGCTAGAACTTTAGTATCCATATTTAATTTTTTTTTTCATATTTGATATCTTTTACAGCCGCGCAAAGTGCGAACATATATACTAATTTTGGCATAGTTGTAGTTTTCACCTTCTCTTTTTATGCACCTTGCCCATTAGTCCATGGGTGGGCAAGAATGACTATTACCAAAGTCATTTCTCTCAAATATTACTTGCAATACATCAAATCAAATAGTAAGTTTTATTTTAGTGATTAAAAATTAAATAAAAATACAGATCATTTGACCATGTATATATATGAAACTAATCAATTTGTCCGCGCTTCACGCGGTTATAAAAAAAAAATTAAATTTATGATTTTGATCTTATTATAATTTAATTAAAATATAACATATTGTTAAATCTATAAATACATTTTCATAATTTCGGAGTATTAAAATTAATAACAAAAAGTAGTTTTTTCTTCTTCAAGAGATTGATAAAAAAGCTAGTACTGTGTACAACTCAAGTTACCAAAAAAAAAGGTCAAATCAAACCATCACATATATGTTTGTTTTAGGCAAAGAAGTAAAAATAAAAAGAAGTAGCCACGGTGGCACCACAAAAAAAGACTAAATAAATATCTTTAAAAAAAATTTACTCACTCACAATACATTTTTATTACACTTTTCCAAACCGATTCTTAAAAATTTAGTCAAGAAGCCTGATAATCAAGCCTACAATGTTGCAATGGGGTTTACTTTACTAAGCATATATATGGAAGCTACCGTCATGCTTAAACGTTTCATCTACTTTTGCTGGTAGTTAGTCCGTGGATTTTATTGCTGGACATAAAATCACAGGATATAAAATTAAAAATTAAAAAGAAAAAAAGAAGTAGAAAAAAGAGAACACATAATGTAGCTAAGTGAGTCCTTTAAGATCTTTCATATCCAGTACAACAAATAAATAATATTGGCTTTAGGCGAGTTTTGATACCTGCTCAAAGTTCAACTATTTTGATCTTAAAACTTGAGATAATGAAACAGAAAAAGTAATTTCCTATATTCTAAAAGAAGAAACCATACAAAAAGAGCGTTGCTTGACTAAAATATGAAAAAAACTTCACCAAGTTTGAGCGACTCTCTATCGCGAACATAGAAATTCCTCCCTGATGTCCGTATTGTACATAGCAGTAGACATATATCAAATGTCTACATAGATCTCTATAAAAGACTTTTGCGATTCTCCTTATTTATGATATTCGAGAGAAGGTGGGTATGGCCCCCATGGAGGACAAGATGCGGGAAGTAAGACTCAGATGGTTTGGGCACATTCAGAGGAGGAGCACTGATGCACCGGTGAGGAGGTGTGAGCGACTGGCTGTAGTGGGCACGCGGAGAGGTAGAGGGAGACCTAAGAAGTATTGGGGAGAGGTGATCAGACAGGACATGACGCGACTTAGGATTACGGAGGACATGGCCCTTGATAGGGAATTATGGAGGTCGAGCATTAAGGTTGTAGGTTAGGGGAGAGGGTGAATATTTCTACAGCACAACTGAGAGAGACTATCTAGTTAGGAGTTAGACTAGGAATGTCAGTGGTCGTCTATTGATGCAGGGCTTTACCTTCTAGTTGTACTATACCAGCCATCTAATTCGTATTTCGTATTTCGTATCCTGTATTTCATATTTCGTATCTCTTATATATTGTTGTTATTTTATTACGCATTTTTATGGTACTAATATATTATCTCCTATTGCTTTTTTTGAGCCGAGGGTCTCCTGGAAACAGCCTCTCTACCCTTCGGGGTAGGGGTAAGGTCTGCGTACATATTACCCTCCCCAGACCCCACTTGTGAGATTATACTGGGTCGTTGTTGTTGTTGTTGTATATTATACAATAGCAAGATAGTCATCTTTCAATGCTTTCACTCCTCCTTCTATTTCCTTTCTTCTAATGATCAAAGTTAAATTCTTTTTGTGCTTAGTGAAGGAGATATTGGAACTCAGGTCTGATCAATTTGGAGATAAGCCAATTTCAATAGAGGTATTATAAGGAGAAGAGAAGAGGAACTGATGCTTGTTCAAAGAGAAATGGTACGATATGCTTTATAAGCAAAGAGAATTAGAAGAAAAAGGCTCACACTCAATCCTCATAACTATTGTATTAATTCAATTTAGGAAGAAGAAGAAAACGGAAGGTTCTAAAAAGGGTCACACATTAATCCTCATAATTGTTGTATTAATCAATTTAGGAAGTTGAAAACGGAAACCATACAAGGAAACAAAGAGATTTTAGGAGAGTAAAGGAGTAATAATAAATAGAATTAATAACGAAATAAATAAATCTGGTAACTTTAAATTTCTTCAATTTTTTAGATGGAAAATAAGGATAAAAGAGCAAAAAACTGAGAAAAGAGAAAAAATAAGTTTCCTTACATATAAGAGGTGCCACATCACATTTTTATTTCCCAACTTTATATATATATATATATATATATATATATATATATATATATAGATAGATATACGAGTTTTATGTTCATTAGTTTGGTGTAAGGACAATTAAATTTTTATCCTTCTTTAATTGACATATACTAGTATCAGCATAAATAAAATACTAACGAATCATATCATATCATATCATATCATATCATATCATATCATCATCATATCATATCATATACTATACTAAAAGTTGGAAGCTCCTTCCTTCAAAGTTGGATTACGATTTTGCCCCTATTGCAAATTAATTTTAAGTAAAATTATTAAATGTATAATATAATAAATATGAAATAGTAATATTATAATTACATGAAGGCTAATCACATTCGGGAGCATTTAAGTTATTTACTGCATTGAATGTAATCCTAATTAAAAAGGATGAGCGAATAAGAAGCTCGTAAGTCCTATTAAATGCTCCACATTCACTTCTCCTTAAACAGGTGCAATTAATTCCTAATTAAATATTTAATTTAGCCCATTTCACCTCCTAGGTCTAACGTAAATTGATACCTTTTTTCTTTTGGATTTGACGGCTAGACTCTTTCATTCAGTTAATTTAGAAGGAACATATTTTGTCAATTAACTAATTTGAAAGTTAGAAGACTTTATCAGTTAATTCATATTATTATACTAAATACTAATACTAAATACTAAATACTAAATACTAAATACTAAATACTAAATACTAAATACTAAAATACTAAAAGTAGGAAGATGCGTTATTAATTCAATTCAAAAGTACAATTAGGTTTGAGACCATTCTTATTCTCCTCTAGCACATTACTCTTGTCTTGCAACTATATATTGCATTTGGTGCTTCAACTTCTAAAAAATATATATTGGATAGGAAAAAAACATTTCTATATTATAACTATATATTGTGTTCGCATCTATTCTCCTAGCTACTACAAGATAAATTACAATGGCAAACGAAGAAGAGCTAGGAAAGTTGTACATACCTAATAGCAAGTTGAAGAAATATGCAAATAAAGTTTTAGTCATTCGACGAGGCTTAATAAAAGAATACAAAAATGAGTAACGACGAAGGTGTACATTGGCAAGGGGGTAAAGGTGCATCTAGGCTGAGAGGGGGGGTCTTGGAACATAGGGACCTTGATGGGGAAGTCTATTGAGTTAGCAAAGGTTCCTCATAAGAGGAAGATCGATATAGCTAGTCTCCAGGAGACACGATGGGTGGGAGATAAGGCACAAGATGTAGACGGATTTAAGTTATGGTACTCTGGTCACGTGAGGTGCAAGAACGGGGTAGGCATTTTGGTTGATAGTGATCTCCGGAAGCTAGTGGTGGAGGTTAAGAGAGTGAGTGACAGGCTGATAGGAATTAAGCTAGTCGTTAGGGTTTTTACTTTAAACGTGATTAGTGCGTATACACCCCAAATGGGCTTGGATGAGGACGTCAAGAGGCGCTTATAAGAGGAATTGGATGGGGTTGTGCGTGGTATCCCGCACACTGAGAAGCTTTTCATAGGAGGAGATTTCAATAGACACATTGGGGTGACATCTGGGGATTATGATGATGTGCACAGAGGCTTTGGTTTTAGAGTTAGGAACGGAGGAGGAATTTCACTGCTAGATTTTGCTAAGGTGTTTGATTTGGTAATTGCTAACTCGAGTTTCCTGAAGAAGGAGGAGCACTTGGTTGCTTTTAAGAGTTTGGGAGCCAGGACCCATATTGATTATACTATTCAAAAAGTCGGATAGAGGTCTGTGCGCGGATTGCAAGGTCATCTCGAGTGAGAACCTCATGATCCGACATAGGCTCCTGGTCATGGATTTGGAGATCATGAGGAAGCGGATAAAGAGGGTTGTATATGGTCTTTCTAGGATCAAGTTGGGATTTTTGACTAAGGTCAGTGCCCATGATTTAGGGGATAAACTGCTGGCTGTGGGGGCATGGAGGAGAAGTGGGGACGCAAGTAGTGTGTGGACCGCGACTTCGAATTACATTAGGGAGGATGATAGAGAGGTATTGAGGGTCTCGAAGAGCCCTTATGGTGGTCGCAAATGGGACCGATCGTGGAGCGTCGAGGTCCAAGGTAAAGTGGAAGCCAAGAAAGTGGATTATTTGAAGCTTGTGGAAAGCATGGACGAGGAGGAGAAGAGGACGAACAAGGATAGGTATAAAGTGGCTAAGAAGGAAGCGAAGTTAGCAGTTACTATGGCAAAGACTGCCGCATTTGAGCACTTGTATGAAGAACTTGGAGGTAAGAAAGGGGACAAGAAGCTGTACAGGTTAGCCAAGGTGCGAGAGAGGAAGGTATGTGACCTGGACTAAGTGAAGTGCATAAAGGATGAGGAAGGTAGAGTATCGTTCGACGAGGCTCTAATCCGACAGAGGTGGCAGACATACTTCTATAAACTCCTGAACAATGAGGGGGATAGGAACATTGTGCTGGGTGACTTAGAATCCGAGAGCCATCGAAACTTTGGGTATTGCATGTGTATTAAAGTTGTAGAGGTATAGGGGGCTATGTGTGAGATGAGTAGGGGAGAGAGACCGGGCCAGACAAAATCTCGGTGAAATTCTGGAAGAGCGTGGGTAGGGCGGGCTTGGAATGGCTAATTAGGCTATTCAATGTCATTTTTTGGACGAAGAAATTTCCGAGGAATGGAGATGGAGTACGATGATCCTATTGTATAAGAAAAAAGGGGATATCCAAAATTACAACAACTATCGGGGTATCAAGTTATTGAGCCATACTATGAAAGTATGGGAAAGGGTTGTAGAGCTGAGGGTGAGGAGAATTATGTCTATTTCAGAAAATCAATTAGGATTTATGCCGGGGCATTCAACTACAGAAGCTATTCACCTTGTTAGAAGGTTGATGGAGCAGTATGAAGAAAGGAAGAGGAATTTACATATGGTGTTCATCGACTTAGAGAAAACTTATAATAAAGTGCCGAGGGAGGTGCTGTGGAGATGTTTGGAGGCTAGAGGCATTCCTGTTGCATACATTGGGGGTATTAAGGATATGTACGAGGGTTCTAAGACTCGGGTGAGGACCGCGGGAGGGGAATAAGAACACTTCCCGATTGTGATGGGATTGCATCAAGGGTCAGCCCTCAGCCCATTCTTGTTTGTCCTGGCGATCGATGTGCTGACGCGTCAAATTCAAGGGGAGGTGCCGTGGTGCATGTTGATTGCAGATAATATTGTAGTGATTGACGATATATGTTATGGTTTTAACAAGAGGTTAGAGGTTTGGAGACAGACTTTGGAGTCTAAAGGTTTCAAATTGAGCAGGACCAAAATAGAATAGTTAGACTGCAAGTTCAGTAGCGTGACTCAAGAAGAGGATGGAGACGAGAGGCTTGATTTACAAGTCATCCCTAGGAGAGAAATTTTCAAGTATCTTGAGTCTATTATACAAGGGAATGAGGAGATTGACGAGGATGTCATGCAGTGTATTGGGGCTGGATGGATGAAATGGAGGCTCACTTGTGTTGTTTTGTGTGATAAGAATGTGCCATCAAAACTTAAAAGTATGTTCTATAGAGTGGTGGTCATATTGACTACGCTCTATGGGACGGAGTGTTGGTTGGTCAAGACATATCATGTCTAGAAGATGAAGTTGGTGGAGATGAGGATGTTGAGGTGGATGTGTGGGCATACCATGTTATATAAATTAGAAATAAAGTTATCCGGGACAAGGTAGGTGTGACCCCCGTGGAGAACAAGATACGAGAGGCGAGACTAGATGATTCGGGCATGTGAAGAGGAGAGACATTGATGCTCCGGTGAGGAGGTGTGAAAGGCTGGCATGGGAGGACCAACGGAGAGGTAGAGGCGGGCCGAAGAAGTGTTGGAAAAAGGTTATTAGGCAAGATATGACATTGCTCCAGCTCACTGAGGACATGACCATGGATAGAAAGGTGTGGAGGTTGAGAATAAAGGTAAAGGGTTAGGTGATCGAGTGTTGTCCTTGTTTGTAGTAGTAGCTTTGATACCACTTGGTGCCTTCCGTGTTTTTTTCGTACCCCTAGTCTTCTGTTACTACTTGCTGTTGTTTTGTGTTTCAATTTTCTGATTGCATTACCTTTTGCTAGTTTTGTATTTTTGCTTTGGTTGTCAGATCGGTTTGCTTATTATTGCCCCTAATCTCTCGCCAAGAGTCTACCGGAAATAGCCTCTCTGTATGTTAAAGGTAGAGGTAAGGTCTGCATACACTCTACCCTCCCTAAACCCCACTTATGAGACTATGCTGGGTATGTTGTTGTTGTTATTGAAGGTGTACGTTGGCAGCTAATATTCGTTGACGAAGAGGTAAATTTATTTTAATAATTTTTTATACTCACCGCTCAATACACTGCCACTTTGGTGACTCTATTGCTAGTCCGTCTTGACACAGAGAATAAAAATACAAACTACTCTTTTCAACAATGACGTTCAAGTATGGAAGAATTTTTTGACTAAAATAAAAGCTCCTACATTATAAACGAAAAGATAAGAGGCACAAAACCAAACTTTTTATCTATGAACAAGGACCTCGAAGTAGTGTTTAATAGCAACATAGAAGTAATACAATGCTACACTGAATTTATGTCTCAATAAATCTTCAATGGTTTTATTTCTTTAGACGAGTCAGAATAGTTAACTAATGAGACTTTATTTGGTAAATACCTACATATATTTATTGAGTATTTTGTAGCTGCAATTATTCGATATTTAATATTTAATATTTTTTAGATGTGGTTTGTTTTATAATACAAGAGAAAGCACTAAATGGAGAAGGATGAAGCAGAAGGCGAGAAGTAATAGTTACGAACGAAAATCAAGTTACCACCAGTTACTTGCCACTCATGATTTAAACTTTACTACCTGCAATATAAGTAAAATGTAATTTTTATGATACTCAATTTTAAATATATATAAGTATGATCGAAAGATATTGACTTTGTGGGGAGACTTAGCTGAAATTGAGGGGAACTTTTAGAGAGCATTGAAAATTTCAAGCCAATAGTAGCCTTTTGTGATGTTAAAAGCTCTACTTACCAAGGTATAACACCTCATACCTTATGTATTTTCATAATATTTTATATAGCCTTAAGGTAACACTAAATTCGTTGATCTTTTTTATTAAATAGGGGATTTTTTCCTCTCGACGACACCTATTGGTAGCATGCTAATCTACCCAACATTTGAGAAGGCGAAAGATCTCAACTAATAATAAATTGTGGATTTCTCTTTCAACTTATTTCCTCTCTATATGTTAGGTATATAAAACATTCTGAAGGAAGTTTTACAATACAGGAATGGCAATATGAAGGCAAACAAGATAGACATAAGTCTAATGCCAAATAGACTAATGCAAATAGCTAGAGAAGTCAAAATCATTGATGTTATAGACGACTCAATTGTCAACTTGAAGGTATATTTATCTTCCAAAATCTAACACAATGTGTCCTACATTCATATGTTTACAACCTAACAAAATATTCCTGCTAATTTACGTATATGACATATACTGTAAGTTTAAAGCCAAAATTACCGACCCTAAAATTGGTGTTTTTTTACAGGCATTGATGGCTGCTTCATTCCCTTTATTTTCCCTAATAAAGTCATTGAAATCATTACATCACTTCTTATTTGCAGTTATTTTACTGGTTATATTTTGTTTCTTTCATCTTCCACGGTCACTCCTTCTACATGCCTTTTCATATTCTTTACAACACTCTATATAAGTGCACAATAAGGTGTCTTTGTCCCATCATCCTTGTATTCTTTCTAGCAGAATTTTCTTTACAGGTTTTTTGGTTGCCGCATCACAAAATTGGTAATAATTTGACACTCTTGTCATTACCTTTAAACTTTATGAAGATATTCATATATGTTACCAGCTAATATTACTTGATTTTCCCATTAAACCACAAGAATCAGTAGCTTCATTGAAATATATTAGATTTTAGAACATTAATCATGCCTTGCAACTATATATTGCATTTGGTGCTTCAACTTCTAAAGGATATATATTAGATAGGAAAAAACGTTTCTACATTACAACTATATATTATGTTTGCATCTATTCTCCTAGATACTACATGATAACTTACAATGGAAAATAAAGAAGAGCTAGGAAAGTTGTACACACCTATTAGCAAGTTGAAGAAATATGTTATAGAATGGGTAATTAAAGTTTTAGTCATTCGAAGAGGCTTAATAAAGGAATACAAAAATGAGAACGACAAAGGTGTACATTGGCAGCTAATATTTGTTGATGAAGAGGTAAATTTATTTTAATAGTTTCTTATATTCACCACTCAATACACTGCCTCCTTTGGTGACTCTATTTCTTGTCCGTCTTGACATATGAAATAAAAATACAAACTACTCTTTTCAACAACGACGTTCAAGTATGAAAGATTTTTTTTCCAGACCAAAATAAAAGCTACTACATTATAAATGGAAAGATAAGTGACACAAAACCAATTTTTTTATCTGTGCACAAGGACCTCTAAGTAGTGTTTAATAGCAACACAAAGTAATACATTGCAACACTGAATTTATGTCTCAACAATTCTCCAATGATTTTATTTCTTTGGACGAGTCAGACCAGTTCACTAATGAAACTTTATTTGGTAAATACCTATATATATTTATTGAGTATTTTGCAGCTGCAATTATCCAATATTTAATATTTCATATTTTTTTAGATGTGGTTTGTATTGTAATGAAAGTGAAAGCACTAAATGGAGAATGACGAAGCAGAAGGCGAGAAGTAATAGTTACGAACGAAAGACAAGTTACCACAAGTTACTCGCTGATCATAATTTAAACTTTACTACCAGTACTATAAATAGAATGTAATTTTTATGACACTCAATTTTAAATATATAGGTATGATAAAAAAACCTTGATAATTTGGGGAGACCTAGCTGAAATTGAGGAAAAATTGTTATAGAGCATTTAAAATTCCAAGCAAGTAGTAGACTTCTGTGATGTTAAAAGCTCTACTTACCAAGATGTAACACCTCATACCTTATGTATTTCCATAATATTTTAGACAGGCTTAATTTCATACTAAATTCATTGATCCTTTTTTAAATAGGGTATTTTGTCCTTTCGACGACACCTGTTAGTAGCGTGCTAATCTACCCAATATTTGAAAAGGCGAAAGATCTCAAAAAATGGTAAATTGTGGATTTCTCTTTCAACTTATTTCTTCTCCATATGTTAGGTATATAAAATATTCTAATGGAAGTTTTACAATACAAGAATGACAATATGAAGGCAAACAAAATAGGCATAAATTTAATGCAGAGTAGATTAATGCAAATAGCTAGAGAAGTCAAAATCAATGATATTATAGATGGCTCAATTGTCAACTTGAAGGTACATTTACCTGCTCCTACTGCAGACCCAGCTGATTCACGTCCTGCACCTGACCCTGCTCCTACTGCGGACTTGTCTCTTCCTACTACATCGATTGCACTACAGAAAAGTATACAAACAACACTTAATCCTAATCCCCATTATGTTGGTTTAATTTATCATCGTATGTCATCACCCTATTATGCTTGTATTTCTTCTTTGTACTCTGTTTCCATCCCTAAGTTTACAGGTGAAGCATTGTCTCATCCAGGATGGTGACAGGCTATGATTGACGAGATGTCTGCTTTACATACAAGTGGTACTTGGGAGCTCATTCCTCTTCCTTCAGGTAAATCTACTATTGGTTGTCATTGGGTGTATGCAGTCAAGGTTGGTCCGGATGGCAAGGTTGATTGTCTTAAGGCCTGTGTTGTTGCCAAGGGATATACTTAGATATTTGGGCTCGATTACAGTGATACCTTCTCTCTCGCGGCTAAGATAGCATCAGTCCGCCTTTTTCTATCCGTGGCTGCTTTCGCCATTGGCCTCTCTATCAGCTGAACATTAAGAATGCTTTTTACATGGTGACCTTGAGGATGAAATTTATATGGAGCAACCACTTGGGTTTGTTGCTCAGAGAGAGTCTCGTGGCCTTGTATGTCGCTTGTGTCGTCACATTATGATCTAAAGCAATCTCCTCGAGCCTGGTTTGGTAAGTTCAGCACAGTTATCCATGAGTTTTACATGACTCAGAGTGAAGCTGATCACTCTGTGTTTTATCGACATTCTGCTTTGAGTCTCTGAATTTATCTGGTGGTCTATGTTGACGATATTGTTATTACCGGCAATGATCAGGATGGTACTACTAAATTGAAGCAACATCTCTTTCAACACTTTCAAACTAAGGATCTGGGCAAACTAAAGTATTTTCTGGGTATTGAGGTCGCTCAATGTAGCTCAGGTATTGTGATATCACAACTGAAGTATGCCTTAGACATTCTTGAGGAGATATGAATGACAGGTTGTAGACCGATTGATACTCCTATGGATATGAATTCTAAACTTATGCTAGGACAGGGGACACCGCTTAGCTATCCTACAATATATAAGTGGTTGGTTGGTAAATTAAATTATCTCATAGTGACTAGACCTGGCATTTCCTTTCCTGTGAGCGTTGTAAGTCAGTTTATGGATTCTCCCTGTGATAGTTATTGGGATGCAGTTGTCTGCATTCTTGGATTTATAAAATTGTCTCCAAGCAAAGGGTTATTGTTTGAGGATCGAGGCCATGAGCAAATCGTTGGATACTCGGATGCTGATTTGGCAGGATCACTTTTTGACAGACGTTCTACGTCTGGATATTGTGTTTTAGTAGGAGACAATTTGATGTCCTCGAAGAGCAAGAAACAGAATGTAGTTGCTCGATCTAGTGCAAAAGTAGAACATTGTGCAATGGATGTGGCAATGTGTGAGCTAATTTGGATCAAACAATTGCTCAAGGAGTTGAAATTTGGTGAAATCAGCCAGATGGAACTTGTGTGCGATAATAAAGCTGCCCTCATATTGCATTAAATCCGGTGTTCCATGAGAGGACTAAACACATTGAGATTGATTGTCACTTCATCAGAGAAAAGATACTCTTAGGAGATATTGCTACAAAATTTGTGAAGTCGAATGATCAGCTTGCTGATATTTTCACCAAGTCCCTCACTCGTCCTCGTATTAGTTATATATATAACAAGCTCAGTACATATGATTTATATGCACCAGCTTGAGGGGGAGTGTTAGTTTGGTAGTTAAACAGTAGTAAGTAACCCTAATCCCATATGTATTAGGAGTATGACATGTATTTTATATATATATATATATACACACACACACACACACACACACATATATATATATATATATATATATATATATATATATATATATATATATAATTGCACAAGTTTATCTGGAGTCTAGTTATTTTTTGTGCAGATGAGTATCTATGAGAGATGTGTTAGTCATTCGAGTGGTGGAGTTGGGATCGGCTATGGTGATTCATGTGTTCTATGGATTTGGAGATTGGGAGTTCTCAGAAGCAGATTATTTCGGGGTTGTGGACTGCGAAGATATGGCCAAAGTTATCTAGATGGTAGTACGTGCTATGGTTAGGTCATTGTGGAATTTTGGAGGGCCATTTATCCATTTGGGGATGAACGAAGTTGATTTGGGGGCCTATTGGTAGGCCCAATGAGGATGTGTATTCTACACCGGGTCAGATTTGTTAAGTCAGCACCATTGTTGCTGAAAGGTGTGTCATTGGTTAGAGTTGAGCAGGTTCGTGTTCTAATATGTTCTATGTGTTACTCTTATATGCTACAAGGGCTTGTTATTTGTTGGTTATATGCACACCCGATGCAGTTCTGTTTGGGCCTTTTGGCAGAATTCGAGGGAAATATTACTGGGGTGTTATATGGTTGATTGCGCCTTGGTTATGGTCTATTCGAGCTGTGGTATATTGTGTTATTATCTTCTCCATGGTTATAGTTATGCACTTTGTGTACTTGATGTCGAATTGCGTGTGGTAGTTGATTTTGAGCATTGTGGCTTGAGGTATTTCATATGGACCAGTGTTCGGATTGGGTCATGCATCGCAATGGCATTATGCTAGGATATGATTGTGCTTATTTCGTGTGTTATGTTTCCCCTTATGTGGTGGATTTGTAACATTGCACTTCGTGATGGTATCAGTTGAGCTGACGGGATGGTTTCTTCATTTCCATTCTCTTTCCATCATTGGGTATATTTGAGTTATTGTTCGTTGGTGTACAGATTGCATGGTATGTAGCTCTAAGTAGGATTTGTGTGAGAAGCCGGTCGAGTAGCTTGTACATGATGAGGTGAGGTTATTGGGCCTAAAATGAGTGTCATCAGATCCGATTAAGGTATGTTTGCAAGAATTGTGTCACTAATCGGCTTAGATTTTGGCTATGGTTCTTATCAGGCAAGAGAGCTCCACGACTTGTTAATCTGATGGATGGTTATGAGTTTATGTATGTTTCATTCATCATTGGAAATGTATGAAGGTTCAAAACAATATTTTAGTTGATATGAGGTTCGTTACCGGTGTCGGGTTGGTTATCGAGCAGCGGGTTTGACCAAGGTTTGACTGTCGGGTAAACAGACTCAGAATCGAGTTTTAATTATTACAATAAATTTGTATGATGATTTTGGATATTTCCACAAAGTTTGGTTAAATTCCGATGAATTTTAGATAAGTTATGGTTGTATGGTGATTGTTTTCGGTTCCGACGTCAATTTGAGCATAAAGGTTACCATATTGAGCAAACGGCCTTTGATTTGTGTTTCAACTAAACCATTATATTCGAATCGTAATTTTGGAATCATAGCGACTGAAATTATCAAGTTTCGACATCGTATGAGGAATTTGTGGTCATTTTACTAAGAATTGGGTTGCTAGATTTTTCAGATTAATTACGAAATTGTCACTCAATTCGTATTTAAAAATCTGCACTATTTTTAAATATTGAAACCAACATATCTCCTTCATTATAAGGTCAAATGGAGTGATTCAAAAGCTTAACTTGACTGGAATTTTATGAGGAATCCATTGGAGGAATTAAAAGCGAGTTTTGGGATCATTTGGCACAAGAAATATAGGAGAACTGCTGGGCAAAAGATTATAATATCGAGGGTTTGTTCATTTGGTCATATTTTGAGTTAGGGAGCTTGAATTTGGGTGATTTTGGAAGCGATGTTCACCACATAGATTGGGGTAAGTGTTTTATACTCGATTTTGGTTATATTTTATGAATTCATCTTCGTTTTTGGCATTTGATTGATGAAATTACAGTGAAATTTGGGGAATTTTGTAAAAAAAATTATGAAGTGAATTTTTAAGTTTTGAACATAGATTTGTAGTCGGATTTGAGTGAAACTAGTATGGTTGGACTCATAATTGAATGGGTTGTCGGATTTATGAGTTTCATTGGATTCAGAGATGCGGGCTTGCGTTTGACTTTTTGGTTGACTTTGGGCTTTTGACTAAAGATTTCACCTTTATCGATTGAGTTTATTTCCTTTGGCATTATTTGATGTCCTTGAGTTTCTTTTGGCTAGTTTCGAGCCGTCGGAGGCCGGTACACGTGGGATGTCATTTCTGGAGTATTATTTGGCTTGCTCGGTATAGAATTCGACTTGTTCGAGGTAATAACACTTCTAAACTTGGTGTTGAGAGTAAGAATCCCTGAACATACGTGTTATGTGTTTGGTGTTGAGTTGACGTACATGCTAGGGATAGGCGTATGGGCGTGCACCATGTGAATTATGACTCGGTGCTAGAGTAATTAAGCTATGATCCATGTTAGAAATCATGTTTAGGCTATATGCTTATTCTGTTGGGACCCACTAAGGTAATTTCTGTTGTTGAGTTACTTGCTTAAATTGCAAATTTATACTCAGTCATATTCATTCATTTGCATATCATATCTCAGTCTCTATTATCATTTATTGTTACATCATGTATCCTTGTTTGGTCCGATTGGCATGAGATTTGTGAGCCCGAGAGTCTGGAGAGATTGATGACTGAGTTGAGGCCGAAGGCATGGTTGTGAGTGATATTTGTGGGATCGGGATGTACGCTATAGCATAATTTATTGATTCATGATGGGATCGGGTTGCACGTTGTAGCGGATCATGTTGGCTTATATTAGCGCTTGAGCAGGATCCATCCCTCCGGAGTCTGACGTACCAGCAGTGAGCTTAAGTACCGAGTGCCTAGTGATTGAGTGTACCGAGTGATTGCGTACTCTAAGAGTGTGAGTACATGCGTTCATCACTATGATGCATTACATTTGATATACTTACTTGGCATATAGGCATATAGATGCATTTTCTCATGTTAAACGGTATTGTGACATTCATGGCTTCACATGCACACTAACATGTATGCATAAATATGTACTTTCCTCATGCTATCTGATAATGAAACATCTTATCTGTTGTTAAATATTTTTGGAAAAAAACACAGTTTTCTGACATACTCATATTTGGTGATCTTGGTGAAAGATTTGGGTTTCATGGTTATACCTGAAAAACATGCCTATTTTCCGTAACTGTGAACGAGCTGAGCATTATATCTTTGAGTTATTGCTTGTACAACTTTTATCATATTATTATGAGTTATTTTTGGCTATTGGTGTTGACCTCTAACCGTTGTCCATGCCTGTCATTGCTTTCAACCTAAGGTTAAGTTTGTTACTTATTGAGTACATGGGGTCCGTTGTACTCATACTACATTTCTGCACTTTGCGTGCAGATTTTGGAGCTGATGTTGCTGTGTATGGCGGGAGCTGGCATTGAAGATGTACCTGTGTTTCGGTTATAGCTGCCTCTTGTTTTTGGTAGCTTTAGATTTATAAATCTGTTTATGTACGTTTCAAACAGATGATGTATTTATTCCATATCAGCTTTGTAACTCTAAGTCTTAGAAACTCATGATTTGTACTACAAGTCCTTGGGGAGTTGTATAAAATTCAGTTATTTTATTTTTGACTCTTATCATTATCATTGTATTGTGGTTTATTCTAGTAGGTTGGGTTAGGTGTCATCATGACTAGTTGAATTTTGGGTCGTAACACACACACACAGAGAGAGAGAGAGAGAGAGAGAGAGAGAGAGAGAGAGAGAGAGAGAGAGAGAGAGAGAGAGAGAGAGTTAAGGACTTTGTCTTTGAAGAGGAACATATTGATATTCCTCTAATTGTTATTGTCAATGCTCAGGAACAACTTTCTATACTTGACATTATTCAATAATTAAATTCGGATCAAAGACAATATCATTCAAGTTATCCTTCAAGAAGTAGAGAACAAATTCAACAACCTCAAGAATAAATTTCAATGAAGAAAATAATCTATGGACTTAAGAAAGTGTCTCATTAATAGTATTACTAATTTCATCAAGTTATTATCTCATTTGTTTTCGAGATAAATCTTGTTAATTATTGTGTATACCACAAGTCTAGTAAGAGTAAGTATATTTTTTATTGTGTGATGTATGATCATTTAATTTTGGGATGTTAGGAAGATATTTAAATAATTTATAAACTTATCTTTTGAAAGTAGTTTAAAGGTTCAAAAGATAATTACAGAGAACAAATATTTTATGTTCACATAAAGGAAGACGAAAAAGTTAAAGATAATAAGGTATTTAGATATCGACTTCACTAGATGCTGATATAATACGACATACTTGGTTGATGAGCTATATAAGGAAGACTGTTAAATGAATACTCATATCTCTTTTCACCATGGAAGTTAATTTATATCACATTATGTAACATCTGATTATGGAATATGACTGCAGAATTTTGTCACTGGCGGCGAATCTATGGATAAAGTTGAAAGGATACTTAAGTTATTTTGTGACAATAGGCTAGAAGTCTTGTATTTCAATAACAACATGAGTTGGGTAAAGTCAAAGCACTTTGACATAAAGTTCTTGGTTGTTAAAGAAAGAGTTCAGAGTGGTTAGGTACCTATAGAGAATATTGGTACAAACTCCATGGTTGTGGATCCACTTACTAAGGAACTACTACCCAAGGTTTTCATGAGCATATTGCTCATATGAGTTTCATGTCATTTAAGAATATTCAGTTTTAGTGGGAGTTTGTAACTTCTTAAATGGTCTTTATGGACACAATTCGGTTTCAGTTTAAGGATATTTGAGGTTATTTCTGTAGAAGTAACGTATTCAGGTTATTTTTTTACTATAACTTATTTTTTAACTTGGACCAGTTAAAAATAGGAATGCTTGGATCACACTGCATGTAATTTTCATGCTACACATCCATACTTGATCTGTGTGATTTGGTTGTATTGTATTCGTGATCAAGGAAAGTTTAGTTACGATAAATATAACGAAAGGCACCTTGGTTCAATATTGGCATGATTGATGGACGAGATTGTTCAGAGGTATTTTGGTTTATGATAGCAAATATTTTGAGCTTATAAGGTGACATACAATTATAGAGTTATATGTGTATTCCAAGTGGGAGATTGTTAGAACTTTTTATGGACTTGCACATATATGGTATTTAAGAATAATTATATGTTGGTTGTTATCATTAAAGGTTGACACAAATTAAAAATGATATGCTAAGATTTTAAAGTTAAATGGGTCTATTATTCCTTGTAAAGTATGTGGTTTTATGTGTAGATACCCGGATGTTGTTATTAATTTGATGATGGGCTGAATTAGAAATACATAAACTTGTGCACCTATTAATACGGTTATGGTCCCCAAATTATCAGATGTAGGGTTTTCTTTCTAACATTCCATTGCTGGAAAGAGTAGAACGACTTACGATTTGATTTGGAAGACTGTAGACCGAAGATCCATTCATCTATGTGGTACTCATGGATTCAGGTACACTTCCGCATCTAATTTTTATTCCCGATGATTTTACATGATAGTTCTTGGGTGAAAGATGAAGGATTTCATCTTTCAATAATTTAGTTCTAACAACGAACCCTTTCTTATCTACCATAACTTTTCCAATTGATGTTTTATGCCTTTTTCTCTCAGAAACTTTAGTTTGGATTTCACATGTGGGGTTTTTCAAAGAAATTCTTTCTCTGTCACACTTATGGAGTGATTGTGTAATTGGTGGTATTCAAACCTACTGGAAACTAATATTGCGTCACAAATCTTAACATTTTATTATATATCTTGTGGTTTTGCCATAAATTTGTAGGATACGGGATGAAAATTTCAAAATTTAAGCCACAACTTGTAAAACCAATTTCAAGATTTGCAAATTTTCTAGGATTGTAATACATATCAAGTGACTAAGAATATGTCACGATCCAAACTGGAGGATTATGACTAGCACCCGGACTATACTTGTCGAGAACCAACGTACATTTGATCTAACCTTCCTTATTATCTTTAAGGGCCGACGAGATCATTATAAATGGTAGATATGGATCATGAACAACAAACAATGAAAGATAATGGAATGAACATACATAACATGGGATGACAAGACTGTCAAGATACTACATATAAGGTACGAGCTACCACGCTCCCATGAAAGACAATACAACAAAAATCAGCCGACAAGGCATACCAAACTATACATGAGTCGACACCTGTCTATGAGCCTCTAAAAGAGCATACGTGCTGCAAAATTATCGGAACAGCGCCCCGACATACCCATAATATCTATAACAAAAATGCATACCAAGACCACGACAAGTCCGGAGAAGGGATCTCGCCAATAACCGCTGAACTGGAAAGCCTACTGTGGTAGGGGAGCTGCGTCTACCTGTCTATCAGGACCTGCAACACGACATGCAGCGTCCACAAATATAAAGGACGTCAGTACGAATAAAGTACTGAGTATGTAAGGTAGGAAAGCATAAGTAAGAACGATAATGTAAACAGGGATAAATAATATACAACTTATAACATCTGGATAACTCTGAGGGCTACTAACATGAAATGCATGATATATACATAAACTTTTAAAACATACACCTCTGCGGGCATCATCATCATCATATCGTACCCGGCCGTAATAGGCTCGGTAAAACGTACCCGTCCACGTGAAGCTCAGTAAAACCCAACTGATCAGTGGTTGTGCAATAGGTGACGTACCCGGCCGACTATATCCTCTTTGATTACGTACAATCGAAGTCATGCAAAAGAAGGAAAGGGATAGCCTCACATACCTTGTATATGTACTGCCCAACCTCAAGCTATGCAAATGTCACGACTCCTTAGTCTACAATAAGAGAAATGACACTATCGTTATCGTTTAAGCGTCGTAACTATTATGTATTGACCACAACCTATTTTACGATGAAACAGACAACACCTCCCCTAGATATATGACTTCACACAAGTCAAAACAATCACCAAACAGCCCAACATACCCCGATCACTTCATACACAACACGACAACCATAATAGTGTCAAACAATCCGAAAATATTATGACGAACGACCAGCAAACAACCTTGCCATTATGTGGTGTTTCTCCACACCCTTCCTCCTCTCAACTCTATAAAAACAGTAGCAAAAGAGACAACCCAATAGCAACAGGAAACAGCCCACAAAACAGTCCCACAAGCTTAGCAACTCAAAATTAATTTTTCAGTTTACTTAAACACGTTTCAACTTGTCTTTTCTTTCAAATTGAGAAACACAACAAAAGTACATAATTATACCTCTTATCCAATAAACCAGCCATGAATTCAACTTAAAAATAAGTTCACAACCAGCCAACCATGACACAAGAACAAATAACATATTTCGAAACTCGCTAGGTCTATTCTTTACGATCGAGTTACAATTCGCAAACGCATATATAATGGAAGGAGAAGCATAACCTTACCTTGTATTGAGTATAACCCACGAAACCCGTTCCTTCTTCATCAAAAATCAGTTCCTCAATGCGGCTACAAGAAGGAGAAAGAGAAACTAGCAAGCTATCCGGACTTTTCGGCACTAGAATCACGTCGTAACACCCGAAATACCCTAGGGTTTGTATGGGATTTTTGGGGAGGAGTTGCAGGGGTTCAATTTTGTTTTCAAGGTCTGAAAGATGATTGAAATAAATGAGTTGATAATCCCTTAAAAGTCCCCTCTTGGCCAACTTTGGGGCTTTTAATTGAGTCCTCTCATTTTGGCAAGTAGGTGATGCACCTACTTGTCACCTACTTGTCACCTACCAATCTGCGCAGTCTCGCGAAAATGCAAATATCTCTATACTCCGAGATCGTATTGACAAACGATTTAATGCGTTGGAAACTACACTCATAGATCTTCAATTTGGTGGGTAGATCACCCCGTAATTCCAAATAAATTGGGAGAAAAATTTAGTAACATTTGACCTAAAGTTTAAGTAAAATTATGAACATAAGTTGCGACAACTTCTGTCGACTTTTGTCTCATAACTCGTTTAACTTCAAGACTTATGATACGGATATTATATGATTCAAATACCTTAAAACACGACCTATTGAAAATATTAGCACCCCTAGGTTTATCCAAAAATACGGATTACAACATCCTTGATTCGTTTAACTTCTAATACTTGTTAACCACCCTTATATACCCTTGTATCATTTAAGACCAATAGGATTAACTTATTATCATCTCAAAGATAATTTCTTCTCAGATTTACATCGACTAACTTATGGCATGAACCAACGTACGTGAATATGGGTTGTAACAGAATGCGTGCACCTTGTATTATAGAATAATCTATGAAGTTGATATTCGACCGTGTCTCTTCCATGAGCCAAAATACGTTTCTGAAAAATGTTTGAGGGTTGTAATTGTTCATTTCTGATCATAGAAGTAAAATGCCATCAGTAGAGGCTGCAATTACAGACTATACACCACCACCAATAACAAACCCAGTGTAATCCCACAAAGTGAGGTTTGGGAATGGTAGTGTGTACCCCACCTTGAAAAGGTAGAAAAGTTGTTTTTGATAGACCCTCGGCTCAAAAAAAGATGAAAAAAGCAGTAGCAATTACAGACAATACATAAATGCATTTATTATGTTTCAAGTTATCAATGACGAAATAGCCAGTTATAGCCATTTATAACAGCACTATAGATCCAGCCATGATATAAGATAACGAGGTATATACGTTGTTGATCACTCTCACAGTTTCGCTTGTTCTTGAATTTGTTCCTGTTCAAAGTAAATGAATTCAGAGAATGAGTACCAAATTTAAAAAGGAAAATGAAAAGAAACAGTCAAAAAATTTAAAGTGCCAAGCTGACAGAACTTGCAGGCATGAGATTTCTACTAATAATGTATCTAAATTCCCTCTAATTACATACTCTCGTCTACAGGAAGCATAATGGTGATCTAGTAGGCACTCGGACAGTATCTGGTTGAATTAAAAAAAGATAGTTTTGAAGTTGAAGTTGAAAGAGGTATTTGGAAGTTCAAGTTGTGTTTTACATGAATTTCACTTGAACAAGAAGTTGAAAATTTGTGAATGGATAATAATATTTGACTTAAAATTCTGCTCAAACAATTTTTCAATATATGACCATTATTTCAAATACTGAAATATTTTTAATGGCAACCGGGAAATGCTCACCGGGGAAGGGGGGCAGAGAGATACAAATGGAGTTCTTTCACCTTCACTTGTCAGGAAATTAGTTTCACAGAAAAAGAAGTCATGTTTAACATTTCGATTTCAAATGGGAAGCAATTTTCTGAAGAAACATATTAGGATAAAGCATAACATGGAGATTCACTTTAAAAAAAAACAGTAGTTTTTGGTTACAGTGCTGATGTCCAGAAGCACCAAGCATTCTAATTTTTTTTAATTAACCAGAAAAGGAAACAATACTCGTGCCGTGGTTTTAAGTTTGGCTCTATTGTTACTGAAAGAAAATTAAGGCAAAGAACCCAAAGTAATTGGGATGACTCACCTCTGTGACAAAGAAGGCATGGAATCCATAAGGAACTCTTTTGGGTAATTCAACAACTGCCACAGGCTCTGCTGACATTGTTTTCGCATCAATTACATTCACAGCTGACTTTCTGCACAAATATATAAGAGAACGGTTTAGTCAAGGTGATTCTGTTTTAAATCTCAGTCATGAAATCTGCTAATATTTCCATATGCGCCTAAGAACTAAGATAGGAAAATAATTTAACAGGCGCAAAGGCATACCATGTATAATGCACAAGGGAAATAGGGACATATGCTGCTTTCAATTTTCTAACTAAAAGTCCAAAGAAGATTATAACTAAAGAGTAAATGCTCATGTACGCATTTTTCTAGCTATGCTCAAATTAAGGTGGAAAAGATATGGACAATTGAGCATCATATGATCTTAAAGTCACGTTGCTTCAGTATATTGTAGTTGCAGTTGTTCTACATACACACATATAACGGATCTTAGAGGTAGAATACACTATGCTCTTTCAATTACGTAGGTTGTACTGTTTCACACAAGTAGTACTCTAGACTGACCCTCTTTGTCACTCTATTTCGCTTTAAACATTAGAACAGAAGAATTTCCTTAACATCCAGAAGACTACAAGTACATAATGGTCTTATACGGGACAAGAGAAGATATATTAATAGTGATGCTTATGATAGATGCAAGTAAGAGAGTGGCAGATAAGGTACCCAGTGTTCTCATCATGTACGAAGAATATCAAGTAGCCACCATCCTCTTCACATTCCGTACCAGGCTGACGGGGAACAAATACAGCCTCCGAACCAAATCTTCCAGGTCCTAGATCAAAGATGCCTTGAACATTTCCTCCAACTTCAAGCTGTGCTTTTCCAGTCTCTGGTTCAGCATGCAAATCAAATTTGATGATTCCAGTTACCTTGGCAATGCTGTCCAAAGTGGTTCCATATACATATCGCTGTTTCCTAAATTTCAAAAAGGCTAATATCACTATACCAACATAAGAGAGAGGTCTTCTGAAAAACCTCTAGAGAGACCAGATCAAGTAACCAAAACCAAAAGGAACAAAGCTAATAAAGTTAATACTCACGGAAAGCACGCACTTAGAACTCATGAACTAAAGTTGAAGCAAAATAGATAAATGATAAATGAAGGTGTTCATAACCCAGCATTTTGTACAGCCAAACATAAGCTGCATTGATCGAAAATTGCCTGAAATTTTTATTGATGGAGACAACTGACCTGCCAGTGTAGTTCTCGTTGATCCGTGGAAAATCAACAGCAGACTCCGAGAGTTTCTTCTGTGAAGCTGCACCACTCTTCATGTTAAATCTCATTTCGTATCTGTAAAAAAAAAACCAAAATCATGAACAGCGGCAGATACAAACAAGGTCAATTTAAAAATTCAATGTCGGAGTCTCCGAACAGCTCATTGGAGAAATTCTCTAGCTTTTCTTTAACAACTCCGTTGACCATGTCTAGGTTTGGATTCTGAACGCGGCAGGTGATCAACACAACTTCATCTCCCTCCTCCCAAGCATTGGCTGGTAAAATAATCGAAATGATAAACCAGTCAGAAAACAGAAGCAGCTACAGCAAGAAATTGATGTAAAGAATGTGTCGACCCTATACCTATCACAACAGACGATTACCAATTATAAGTGCAAAGACTACACTGCAACTTATATTTGGATCACTGACATTTTCAAGATGTGAGTCCTGAATCCTAATTACCCTACAGAAATTTTTTAAGGTGGCATTTCCGCTTATATCTCATTGGGCCTCTGATTTATATTTACAGCTTTTAAGCTTTCAGATGATCAAAAGTTACCATTGAAGAGTCCTCCTGCATTCCATGGCAATAACAATTCCAAGTTTCAACCATCCAAATTATTTTAAAAACATGACATATTTTGTCTGTAAACATCTAATGTGATCCTGGTGACTCAAACTCTAAAACTTAATTCACAGGTTCCAAAAGGAAAATTCCTAAACTATATACTTTTTTATTGACAGATTATTTTCCTTACAGGATTATCAATCAAATTTCATACCCATTAATCACTGCATGTACATATGCAGCTATTGGCTAGCTACAGCTTTTCTGTTCAGAATAGGCTAAATTTTACCTTTTCAAGAAAGACCACAAAGTTGCTTACCATTGTGAAATATGAAGCAATTAGGAAGCTCGAACCACTTGATTAGGGCCTCACTCTTTGCATATCGCGGGAGGACTCCAAATCGAGCGTTTTTAGTAGCATCGAAGAAAAAAGCCAGCTGATTATTTTTCACCATTTCCTGAATAGAAAATTCATAGCTGAGAATAAATCCAAAAATCTTAACACTATGCATGACAAATATACAATTCCAGACAAATATAAACTCAACACCCTACCAAACGTGTAACCAGATTTTGGAGTTCACACATGGACTTTATATACAGACTTATGGATGTGAGAACGAGTTTAATAAAGGTTCCCTTCAGTATAATTCGAAAGAATATGAGCACCCAACCCAAAACCTAAGGCAACTGATGGAGTAACCCACAACTTCTATAAACTCCTTTAAAATCTCTCACACTACCCAAGTAGGACAAATATAACTCAAAAAATAGATAGTCCATTTATCAAACAAAAGATCGAGTCATGGTGTATTGCTATGGTTTCGTCAATTCAAATGACTACGTACAAAGAAACGGAATATACTAGATCCATTTCATTTAAGACATCCATTTCATGTTGAATGAACCAGGCAATGTCACATAACTTGAGGAACAAAATGCCACATTCTTTTTAAGGCCTGGATAAAAAGAGTAACTGAAACTGAACACTGCAAAGAACAAAAAGAAAACAGATGAAAGTCATGCAAAAGGTAAAAACTACAGCATCTTTACGTAAGTTTCTTGGTCGATGTTACTTAAGCTGGTTTAGGTAACCTCAGACACAATTCACTGGTTACATGCTTCTTCAGACCATACTACAGTGGACTTTAAGAAATATTGAATAAAGAATAAGTATTTCTTAAATTATGGAGGTTTCAAAAGTCTTAAAATAGTAATAATATATTTAATACAATTATAATCAGAATTCTTTCTCTCATCTATGATTGAATGTGGAAATAAGTATGCTATGATATATTATAAAAGACAAGTGTAATTTGGATGCCAAACTGACATTACAAGTTGCTGCAGTAATGTTCATGAAATGACCTAACCCAATTAGTGATTGTTGGAGGACTAGCATATAGTGGTAGCTATGGTTTTTCATTTTATATTTGCAGGTGTAAAATTTTTGTCATACAGGTATGCTATATTTTACTCTGTTTTTGTGGTACCCGTCTTTGAACATTTTAGTATCTAAAACAAAGCTCTTACTCCACTTTTAGGATCATTATCTTAACTTCTTCTGTTTAAAGAAGTTTTAAGGTATGTATTTCAAAGTTCAATTCATTTTCTTATGGTTCTTTAAACGCTTTGTTGACTACCATTCTTTCTAATAAGATACTTTAGACACAAGAGTAAAAGTTAGGAATGCAAATATGAGATGAATTTCAATAAGTAACATCTGTAGCAGCACTAGGATACCCCAAATAATTCTGAGTTTAATACTTGCTACCAATCATGAAGTTTTATTACTAAATTTTCGACAAGCATTTACCTTACAATAGCTGATTCTTAAAACGGAAGTCCATAAACCAGAAACCTCCTTGAAATCCTCTCCTATAGGACTCCAATAAGGAGGTGGACTAATGTAACAAGACTTAACATCTCTCTCTGATTCAATTTTGGAGCCAAGGCTTTCATCTCTCATAAAAAGCTTACATCATATGTCCACCAAGAGAGGAAAGCTGATATTACTACAAGACAAATCAGCAAATTGTGAGCTACAGAAGTCTCATACCTTCGGTCGGAAACACAAAGGGAGATCCATCATAATTGCATAATTTTCAGTAATAGCAAAATCATGCATCATGATAGGCTCTGGTATTGTTATTGGGACTGGATCCTGCATGATTCCACCCTTTGATATAACCCTATAAGTGATGTAAGGTGGGTTCTGAGAGTAGCCAAAGGTAAACATCTCACCTGCATGCAAAATTTCAAAGTCAAACTCAGAGTGTTCTACCAAAATAATGGCTAAATAATTCATGCTTCAAACTTGTATTAAATGATCCATTTTTGGTTCTTCTTCTCCACTTTTGAATACTGGACCTTGAACTAAAAATCTATCACAAATACACAACATAATCAGGTGACTGCGTCAAAGGTAATGTTGATTGACTGTCACTGGATAGTTTCCTTCGCATAAGGCTGTGTACACACTACCCTCCCCAGACCCCACTTGTGGAATCACGCTGGATTTTTTGTTGTTGTTGTTGTTGTCGTCACTGGATATTTTAAGCAGGGTTGGCGTTTAAAATGGGAACCCTAATCCTGGGTCAACCATCTTTCTTCACCTGTATTTACAGCCCAAAGGGAATGCCGCTCCATCTTCTGTTCACCATCCTATCCTCAACTTCAAAATCAATTTGCCTTGCCATTCAGTTGTTAAATGTAATTTGATAAACGGAAAAGGGTCTGATCTATCCCTCTACTATGATAAATTGTTCAAAATTGTCCCCCGTTATACTATTGGGCCATAAAAATCCCTGCCGTCTTACTATCCTAACAAATCTGCCCTTAGTTAGATCATGGCATCCATCCGTGCCCTTTTTACACCTGGGCACATATGAGACGACCCGCTCCATGAAACCCACCAAACTCATAATCCACGAACCGCCATTTATAAACCAAATAATACATATTTCTAATAATTGCGTTGGGGAAGTAATCGTTTTAGGTAATCTAATTTCCTATGGTGATTTTAGTTTCCATTTTTTAAGCCGAAAACTTTCAAATTTCAAATTCAAAATCAGAAATCTGAGTTTGTTGGTTACCTATTGTTAGAATCGTTTGGAAAAATCATTTGTTGTGCTTAAGTTTTGATTCACTTTCTGATTTGGGAAAATATAGTTGAAGGGAAACTAAAACCACCATTGGACTATTTGGAAAAGCTTGAAGAACACCCAAATGGGTCTGTTGTGAATCCATGATTGCTTAAAAAAGCTTTTGCGGATGAACTTTGGTTTCTGATGGCTCCTTCTACACTTCTTATCTTTTTTATTAAATTTTAATTAAATATTTTTGATTGGCATCTGATTTCTAATCTTCCTTTATTTTATAATGGATGGAAAAACAGACACGGACGAACCATTTTCTTCCGCACAATACAGTAATTTCTTGGGAACATGGTGATGAAAAATAAGGAGAAGAAGAGGATGGGAACGATGATGTATCAATTGGACACCGGATTTAAAATTTTGGAAGAGTTGAGTTGTCTGTGTTTCTTGTTGAAAGTATTTTTTTAGAACATTGTTAGAAAGCTGATACGTGAAGCAAGAGCTAAAAACTCCATTGATGAAAGCTCTGAATCTTAGCTCGAAAATTGGGTTTTCGAAAATGTGAACTATTTCTAGTTGGTGTTATTGTGTTTTGTTAGGGATCTTTTGGGGAGTTTAAATCTCAAATTATAACAAATTTGGTGAAGATTCAAAGAAGTTGGGTTGAAAATTTTGAGCAAATATCGATAAAGATGAAGAACAATGCTGGTTTTCCAGATTTTTAAGTTATGTCTCTCTTTTTGCCTTTAGGTTACGGGTCTTAACTTGGGCGGGTCAGTATTGGATGGGGTTTTTTAAATTGGGGGTGGGTCGTTTAATGAGGTGATGCCACGTGGCACCTCCGTCTAACTAAGGGCAGATTTGTAAGGATAGTAAGACGGCAGGGACTTTTATGGCCCAATAGTATAACGGGGGGCAATTTTAAACAATTTACCATAGTAGAGGGACAGATCAGACCCTTTTCTGTTGATAAAATAGTACTATGTTATGGAGGAAAATAGCAATTTTCTTTGGTTTTATCTAAAATCTACATCACCACTATCCGATTGGCAAGTCAGGCATATAAGAAAAGAGGTGTCAGCAAATGAGAAAAGAAAACTGAACAGATGACTCAACTAAAGGAGGTCATGCACTGAAAGGATTGCAGTTTTAATCACAACCGTTAGAAGAATACATGTACTGGTACTTCTTTCGTCAACAAATATTTGGGTAGCAAAGTTTGAGGACAAATCTTGTGAGTTTATAAATAGTGACATGCTTATTATTGGTAATGCAGAACTAGGACTGCTGCTCTCTTACCAGTTACAGGGTCAACTTTTGGATGGGCAGTGAAGGAATGCGCCAATCTTTTGTCATAATCCAGCATGCCGAGTGTTTGAAGATCTCCATCCTCCATAACTTTAAGTGCATCTGTGCAGTGCACACGCAGTATTAAAGTCAGAATATATACTTATAATCTAAATCCTTGAGTGAAACAATACTAACTACTAATACTTGTGGTCTACCCATAACCAAGACTTCAGATTACAATTTCACTATATAATCGTGCTTGATATAAGGAAAACGAAACGGGAAAAAGGTCGAAGACAACACCTATTCAAAGGCTTGCACATCAAAAATCATAGATACGTCATATTACTGAACAAGTCAAACAGAGCAGTGGCTTACAAGGTTTATCAGCCTCTGAAAGTGCCAAAAGCTTCCCATGGTGATATACTAGAGCTGTATTAGCTGGAGAAGGAAACAAATTTTACTTTCAGCTGGTAACTGTCATATAGACTACATAAATATTGTTATGAATCAAGATGCGTTCCTGCCATCATTAACAAATTATACTTGGGAAGTCTTGTCAAGAGAAGATAGATAGACTAGCTAAAATTCCAGCCAACTAACCTGTGCCATTTCCATAGGTGATATCCAATACTTTCAGCTTTGCTCGGAGCACTTGCATATAAACAGTGAACAGACCGAACAACCCTTTAAGATCTCCAATCTGCAGATGTAGTAAAGCCAAGGGTTTATAAAGCATAATGCATGGTAGCTTGACACAGTGGTCCCATTTGGTTTGGGAAAGAAAATTTAAGGAAGAAAACTAACAGCAGAAAGTGATAAGACAAATGGGGTGAATCAACTTCAGGTTATAAACACCAATAGGATGTCTCAGTTCCTTTTCCTCTGAATTACTGGTGCTTAAATTTTAAGAGTTACCCCGTGGACTTAGTCGAGGTGCGTGTAAGCTGGCCCGAACACCATAATTATCAAATATTTTTAGAAGTTAATAGAGATCTATGACAAAGGCATGCCAGCAGATGCATCATTTCAGTTTACAGTGATCATAAACTAAAGGGGAAAAGAATGACACAATTATCTTTGAAATGGATCCATCTCCCGTATGAAGCTAAAGAAAAGAGTTGAAAAAGCTTTCTGAAGTGCTGCAATTGCTGGGGCATTTTTTCAAACTGATGTTAAGCCCTAAAGACAAACCACATTCGAACAGCATCATTCTGTTGGTCATCATCCCTAATTCTAGAAAACCAATAAACAACAATACATTTACTAATTGTGTTCCCCCTTTCCAAATAGCTTGCAGAATAGCTACTTAATGAAGCATTCACAATTTGGCGAAATATTTAAAAAAAAAAAAAAAAAAAAGAGATCCATAGTTATGTGAAGAAGTTGCTGAATGCATCAACACATGTGAAGAAGTTTTAGTAAAAGATACTGCAATCATTATTATATGAAGCTGGATGGGAACAAAAAACTAGGAGTAAGGATATCAAAACAAATGCACACCTTCATAAACTTAGCTCCTCCAAAGAACTCTTCTTGCTTTAGGCGTGATGTCCTCACATAACGTGATACGTAAGTTGCTTTTCCATCTTTAATGCGCAAGCCATGAATCATACTGAATAAAGGCTAAAAGTTTGAGATCGTATTACTTCTTTCCATGTGAAAGAGTTATAAAGACATGATAGTTATTAAGCTTCAACATAACTCGTCTAAGAAAAAAGTTTAAAAAAGAAAGAGTAACTGATAAAATGGAATAGGAAAAACCAGACTAAAAATTGCTTTGTTATAATATAGGACACATGAATAATCGATGCAATTTAATCAGATTATGTGCAAAGTAAAAAGATTAAGCAGCAGCAGCAGCACAAAAGAAAGAGGAACAATTACAACTACTGCTGCTGCGGCTTAGTCCCAAACTAGTTGGAGTGAGCTATATGAATCTTCACCATCCATTTTGCTCCATATGGTTCAATAACTTGGGAGTTCTTTAACCTTAGAGATTCTCTACAATATCAACTGACCTAACATCTCTAAATAGATTAAAAGACTGAACCTGAACCTGATGCAAGCATACCTTCATTACCAAACATTAATTTTAATTAGTTGGAATCACCTTTATTGGCCTTTTACTTTTATTGTTTTCCTTTCCTGGCTAAGTGTGCATAGATTCCGGGAGATTGTAGGTCTTTCAGCACAACTTACCTTCCATATGATTTTAGGCATACCTTTTCCCTTTTTTATACCTTCAAACATCATGGTTAACACTTATAGACCTAGACGAGACAGCAAAAGCACACTGCTATGAATTAATTGACATAGTTTACAAACTAATAGTCCTGATCCAACTCATCACGTGCTTCTTCACAAGCAATAGTTTTTAAAAAAATGTCCATGTAATCTGAGAATTTGTTGTTTTGCCATCCTAAGGCACAATCCTTCTCTTTCCTGTTATCATCAAATTCAAATATTTAATTCCTTGTCAATCCTTCTCGTCCTGTTATGATAAATGTAAAGATTCATACCCTTGCTATCATGTTCAAGCTTTCTTTTGTTGGAAAAATGGTATCAATCCTATTCCGGTGAATACAAGGTCTGTCTACGGAGACAATAATGCCCATTTGAGTTGTTCAATTAAGAAAAGAGTACACGGGCCTTCTTATCTAAAGTTACAAATGCCAACTGAAATTTTCAGTTACTTGCCACTCGTATCAAAAAGGGAAGTTTAGTCACATACTAAGCGGCAACCTATTTCAAAATGCTTAAGCTGGAGACAAGAAACACATAGGTAGCTGGAACAAATAAAACTAGAGTTGTAGAGGTGGTCCACTTCTTGTTCAAAGCAATGAGAAAATAACTTATTACTGCTCCAAATTGCAAAGTCAGGATTGTAAAGGACATACCCATCCCCATCAAACCTGCATAGAAATAAAGTGGGAATAAGCCTTGATGCAACCGGAAAATGTTCATTTTAATGAGATACAGGGATACAATGGCAAGAAAGAAGCACATAACCAAAAGGAACCGAGAAAAGCTTATGATCGTTTTCAGGAAGAAATTTTAGGAAGAAATGGAATTTGGAAGTCCCGAGGACGATAGGTTCAGGATAAAAGGCGAACCAGTGATATCCAGCAACCGGAGCAAACTTTGGATTGGGACCAACCCTAACAAATTCACCATTAAGGCACTCCTGTAATTAGAAATTCATATTACTAGGCATCATAAGAGTAAAGCTGATGGCAACAAGCACAAAATGCAAATCCTTAGCAGTAAATCAGACATTATTCCTTATGCTTTTAATTCGAGGAGAAATGAAAATAATGGTAAATAAATCTGCTCGTGTCTCTGTCGAATCAATCCCAGCAAATGCGAACCAACAGTTAGATATGAGCCCAAGATAAAAAACATAAACAATGAAATGAAGAATAAAACAACAAGATGCCACTTAATCTTCCATGCAGTATAGTTGCGAGTTAATTGCTTGCTCTTCACACCACTGCACAACTGAACTTCAATAAGCTATTTAGCCCAAGCTGTTATTTTCGCTAGTGCTGTTAACCATATGTTACTTTCTAATTATATGTTATCTTAATCTCTGTTGCAGTAAGGTCCCACTGAATATTCCACGCAGTAAATCATATCCTGCATAACCTAATGTATTGACATTTACATTCTACGTTCGCTAAACTGTCAAGAAATCTGCTCTGGACATTATCACATAGGCTTTAACCAGTTTCTTATTTAAGTTTTGAACAAAAGATATCTTGCAGATTCCCCAGAAATTTTAGAGCAATGAAAAGAGTAAGCAAATGTTTCCCTGTACCAAGGATGATAAAAGTGAATTCTTTAGTTCAATAGAAACAAATAGGAAGTCTCCCCTGCTTTGCTTGTTAATCAGACAACAAATATATTTTGTGCTAATCAAGAATTCCTAATATACTGATGGCGTAGGACTCTAGCAAAGTCATTAGAGATGACCTCACGCAAACTGTAAATTTTTATCACAATACTTCGACCATGTCATGGGAGTTATTATTATTCACAACAGGACACATTTCAATGATAAATATTACTAGGAGTTATCCTATTTTCATTAGAACCCATTAAGGATAGAACCAAGTTTCAGCTGAATCATGCTGACAAACCCAACCTATTATTGGATTTGCACTCCTAAGATTTTGTTATTTCCTCATTTTCCCCTTTCTTTCCTTGATGATAGAAAAAGACGAGCATCAAATTAGTACTAACTTCCCACTTCTCCCCCTATCATTTTCTCAAAAATTGCAAGCTTGTAGTAACCAGATCTGTATCCTTCGTTTAGATAGACAAACTTCGAACACCCTTCTCTAAGCACAACCCCTCTATCCAAAGAGGTGTAAGCAAGGGCGGATGTAGTATAGAAGCTATGACTTTATCCGAACCCAATAGTTTAGCTCAAACTCTGTATATGTGTTAAAAAATCCACCAAATAAGTACCTATAATTGATTTCAAACCCGGCAACTCAAATGAGCTGTGCTACAATTTGGAACTCGAACGCATAAAGTTCAAATCTTGGGTCCAATAAGCACCTAATTTCAGCAAATATAACTCAAGAATCACAAATAAAAAAAAAACAAACAAAGAGATAATAAGTAAATAAATAAAACTAGCGAACTGACCGGAAGATGGCCTGTGACGGATAGGTCTTTAAGAGGAGGAGTTTCATCAGTAGGTGCAAAATTCCCTGAAAGATAGTGAAGTGGCTTGGTCGAATCGTGCATTAACTTTATGATTACTTTTTCCAATAAGTCTATGGCCTTCCCAATTACTCCCTTTTTTGGCTTGGGGTTCACCACCACAACTCCTCCTTCAGTTCTCTCTACTGTATCATCTTCTTCCTTTCTCCCCATTTTCTCCACCCACTCAGTTGATTGTTAGAAATGTTATAATGAATTATTATAGTCTGTAAAGTGGATATTGGAGGTTTCGCTCTGTTGATTCCTTTAACGGCTGACGGAGATGCCATGGACACGTTTTCCCTGTTTTGTTTGTATTCGCGGGACGTCTTTTGGATTAACGGCTAAAATAGATACCCGAATTGTGTGGATTAAGATACTTTTGGGAACTGTGGATTAAGATAACCAACTATAAACTGACAAGCTTCCACCGCGCACTATACTTCTGCGTTTGCATTTTGCATCCCTAATATATGTCTTAATTTCTAATTAGCACCCTATTCTCTTATTTTTGGCGATTTACTGCCTAATATATTATTACTTTTAGGAAAAACACAAATTTATATTTAATAAGGACATAAAAGGAATTTTGTTATTTTTATTTAAAAAGTGATTTATTCACCATTGATAATGCTGACCCTCAACTAGGAAGTAGCAAGGGCGGGCCCACGTGAAGTCAGGGGGTAGAGTGTCTAGCCTAATGGTGAAGTGGGTTCAAATTTTTAGAAGGGTTTGAGTTCGAAACCAATCAGCTTTTTTACATATACACAATTAGAGAAAGAGAACTACACCGTTTTACTTCTTTGCCTTAATTAGTTTGTGATTAGATTTATTACCGATCTAGAATTATTATTTTTTTAAACAATTTGTGACTTTCAGTAAATAAATTGATTGCTTTCTTAGTTAATTAGTTTATGTCGTGCCATTAAAATTCAATTCTATTTACTTTTTCTTCTCAAATTTCCATCAATTTGTGTTTACATATTATTCTTAGTGATTTAAATTGCTCTTTGCCAATTAATCTAAGTTTCAATTTGGTTACAATGAAAGTATCATGATGTTAGTTAAATTTGAGTTTAGTTTAATTATTGTTTGTGATGCTTTAAGTTTAAATATATTTATTAAATTATTGTTCTAATTTGAATTTTTAATTTGATAATCAAATTTTAAAATTTAATGAAGAGATTTTACTCTCCATATCTTCCAAGTAGCCACAATCAAGTTCACACTCTCAAATTTCTCCTCTCGTGGAAGAAATTTTGAACCAATTAAAATAACAACCCCTTTTTCCTCTAAGAAACAAAGGCTAAGAGTAAATATGAATTCTTTAAAGACTGATCCAACAGAAAAAATATATCTATTAGGGACTATCATCCAAGTGAGCTTGACGAGATTAGAAGAGCATACCTCCAAAAAAAGTCCTTACTAATCTCGAAACCATAAATTTCCTCAAAGAAAATAGTTTTAATAATATATTTTAATTTTTAATATTAATAACAATTTATTTTGTTGAGTTCAATTAGTATATTTCTTCTTCACATGTTGAACCTACTTGATGAAAATCTTGGGTCCGTCACTAGATACTAAGAGTTAGCAACCAACATACAAGACAATTCTGTGGTTAGAAATAAAAAATAATAAATAATAAAATAATGCTCAATCATTGTTTTCATCGATGATCAAAGCATAACTAAAGAAGCCGCACATGTTGTAATGCACGAAAAGAAAGGATATAGAAGTCTAATGGAGGAAACCACATTTTTCCAAAAATATTATATGAGAAACTGTGATACATTTTGCAGTAGCAGCTATAGCTGCAGCTTTATTTGCTTTCTAATTTGTCCCTGTTGCTGTCAAAATGAAGAGTCCGGAATCAAAATGTGGTTTTTTTTACTCAAAATATACAAATAAGTGTTAAAAAAAATAGTTACCAAATTATATATAACGCCACAAAAAGTAGCGCTATACAGTAACGGTAACTGCACATCTTACATATAGTAAAACTGACACATCTTACATAGCGCCACTATTAATGGCGCTATACCCCAAAATCCCATCTTACATAGCGCCACTATTAATGGCGCTATACCCCTTATTAAAAATCCTTCCGTCTTCTTCTTCTTCTTCGTTTCATCTCCATTATTTTACTCCCTTTTGGTCCCCCCGATTCTGCCCCATTTTAAAAAAAGAAAAAATTTGGGTCAATTGGGTCCCCCCGGCACATAAAAGTTGAAGATTGGTGGTCCCACTGTCGAGTAGAGCTTCGTGTTATTGTGGATTCACTCTTCTGGAGTCAAAATTTCGATCTATTTACATTCCGAAAATTCCAAATCGAGGTATTTCGATTTATTTTAAGTTGAAACTTTTATAACAATGCATATTACTTGATTTGTATGTGTTCTATTTCGGTTTGTGTTTATTTTTTTCGAAACTAGCATGTTAAATTTTATCCGGATTTAATTTTAGTGTTGTATAAAAATATGTAAATTAGTCTAAAAAATGTGTTTGTTAATATCCTCATGTATATTTATGTGTTTTTATGTCGTTTAGTTTAGATTATTTTTTAGCGTAGTAAAATGTAGACCTTTTTAGCGTAGTAAAACGTAGACCCTTTTAGTGTAGTAAAATTTAGAGCCTTGTAGCGTAGTATTGTGTAGTATTTTAGCTTAGAATTCATTTTGTTTAATTATCTTATATTCTAGCACGAAACCCATAATTATAAAAAATTTATATATATATATATATATATATAATTTTTACAATTAATTTATTAAAAAATATGAATAAAAATTATAAAAAAAAACATAAAATTATTAATGATAGTTTGGTACCACTGGGCCTCAGAAAATCTAGCACGAAACCCATAATTATAAAACTTATATATATATATATATATATATATATAATATATATATTATTTTTACAATTTAGTTATTAAATAAATATGAATAAAAATTATTAAAAAAACATAAAATTATTAATGATAGTTTGGTACCACTGAGCTTCAGAAAATCTAGCACGAAACCCATAATTATAAAAATTATATATAGGTATATATAATTTTTACAATTAAGTTATTAAAAAATATGAATAAAAATTATTAAAAAAACATAAAATTATTAATGATAGTTTGGTACCACTAGGCCTCAGAAAATCTAGCACGAAACCCATAAGTATATATATAATTTTTATAATTAAGTTGTTAAAAAATATGAATTTAAATTATAAAAAAACACATAATTATTAATGATAGTTATTAAAAATTATGAATTTACAGTTGACGACATGGATGCACCTATACATCCCGGCCCTCGGACGTCGGAGCTACTACCCATACAGCCCCAGCATAGATCCGAGCATATATGGGGGGGAGAGTTGCTTATGCAGACTTTTCGGGGCAGGAGAGTGGATTTATTGTGGGAGTTTTTGACTCCTCCCCGCGTTCTACATCCCCGTGTGGTCCATCACCTGGAGGAGATGGGATTATATAGGATCATTAGCATTGGCCGGATACAGCTCGACTATGCTTTGATCACGGCGTTGATTGAGCGGTGGTGACCGGAGACGCACACTTTCCATCTGCCCATCGGCGAAGCCACCATCACACTCCAGGACGTCGAGATTTTATATGGCCTGTCCACTGATGGCTTGCCAGTTTTACTGCCTGGGAATATGAGATATTTTAATCGGGATTCATATATGGATATGCTGCACAGGCTCACGGGCTTTAGGTCCGAAGACCCAGATGTAGCAATTGGGAGCAGTCGTATGCAGTTGGTCCCCATTAGAGACCACTTGGTGCAGATCCACGATACTATCACCGACGACTCAGCGGAGGTGGATGTGGAGCAATATACGAGGCTGTTGTTGCTCCTTCTATTTGGGGAGGTCTTGTTCCCGAACACTTCGGGGAACCTAGTGAGCCTCCGTTTTCTGCATCATATTGCGGACTTCAATGATACAGTCAGCTACAGCTGGGGTGGTGCTGTCATATCATTTTTGTACAGGCAGATGTGCCGGGCATCCATGGGCACACAGAGAGACGTTTCTGGCTTTCTGCCACTTCTACAGGTGACAACTTATTCAAATAATATGTCCTTTAGTTACAATTCTACCTAGTTATAGTTAATCTTTACGTCAACTTTGTATGTTAGGTTTGGGTGTGGGAGCGATTTCTGCAGCTTCGGCCACCTCTACCACAGCTACCGGCTAATGTACATATTCCTGATCTCCCTCTAGCTTGTAGGTGGGTATTGCGTCGTAGACTTGCACGAGAGTATCATGGCCATCATAATCTCCCCTTCTGTAGGGATGTGTTGGATTTTCTGGAGGACGCACAGGTGAATATCTAACTAAACTTACCAATTATTGTTTAACTAGGTGTTGCGCATACTAACGGTTTGTGTTATTATTTGATAGTTCATCTGGACGCCGTACAACGAAGAGCTGATAGGTACCCTGCCAGCGTATTGCACGCACGACCGCCATATTTGGAGGGCTTCCGTCCCTCTCACGTGCCTCGATATTGTCGAGCATCATGCCTCAGAGCGAGTATTTCGTCAGTTTGGATTTCCGCAGCCTATACCGACTCGGCCTGCATGGGATCCTTTACATTATGAGAGGGATGATCGGATGAGGGTGGACGACACATTTATTGATTGGCTGACAGCGCAGTTGGGTATTTGGGACAGCCGAGGGGACTTGACCCCAGCTCCGCAACACTTTCCTATCGAAGTTTAATATACCGATAATTATATTAAATTATTATTTAAATAGGTAAAATGGGAAAGTACAAATCATAATTAACAAACAAGAAAATTTTATTTCATAAATACTTAAATCGTATACATAACAACTAATTATTACAACATGAACTCATGGGTAGTTAGGTACAATAGAAGAACACCCGCCCTGAGCTTGATTACTGTTGTCACCCAAAGGACATTTTCTACGGTCGTGTCCTGTTTGCGAGCATATACCACATTTGCGCACATATACGGTATCACTAACATCCATTTGGTTCCGTATACGCGTTCTCTTCTGCACCTGTCTTTTACGCAAAGAGGACTTGTTACACACCATTTTAAATGGTTCTGGGGGCCAGTAATGCTCAGCACCCACTGGCTGCAACTGACCACTATATGTGTTTAGGTATTTGGAAACACTATATTATTGATCAATATAGTTGGTGTGAGCACGTGATTTTTGTTTTACGCGACAATCGCTCCAAAAGAATTAAAAATAATAACAAATGGTCCTGCTGTACAAATTTTGGATTTTACATGGCACTTTGTTAATTATTTATGATTTTTTGCCCATTTTTATTAAAACAAAATACAAAAAATGTATGTGTCATGCGTAATGTGAACCGTAATCCGATTGTTAAATGGAAAATCACAAAATACGCATTTTTTGTCCTGATTTGTTGCCTTGTTTAATTTTACCTACTTTTAACATTTTATATGCGTGAAATAAATATGTTAAGTGTTAATTAATGGTGTTTGGTTTTATTTAATTAGGTTGTGTATTTAGGAAATTAGAAATAAAGAAAAAGAGGGTAAAAATTTGTTTTAAATGAATTTGGGCCGTTCCCATTTCAAAACCTGAAACCCAAATGAACGGCCCAAGCCACCAGTCCGAACAGCCCACCCCCAGGCCACAAAACGACGTAGTGTAACACCAAAACTACGTCGTTTCAATGCCAATCCATCACGACCGTTCAAACCAAGCTGATCCAACGGTCCGGATCTCTCACCCATAACCCCCGTTACCCGACCCGTTACCCGAACCAATTCTGACCCCTACTAAGCCAAACGACGACGTTTCTTTTAAGCCTGCAGATCCAAGCCGTCCATCTCGCCTCATCCAACGGTTGAAATCAATCCACCCATCCCATATATAAGGTCCCTATCATACCCTGCCCCCTATCCAAGACCCCAGCCTTCGTCCTCATCCCCTTCCCCTCCAAACCCTAGCCGCCCCTGTATTCTTCACCATGAAAGCCGGCGGCATGAACGCCGGTGGCCTTCACCTTAACACCATAGGACCATCTCACCCCCTGAACATGGATCTGTGGACCGTTTAGTTCGAATCATCCTCTAGGTCCTCGAATCTTCATTTGAAGATTCGAGCAAAACTCGATCTACACCGATCTGCCTTAGATTCATACCAGACAATCCCCGGACCCCCCTCGTGACCAAACCATGCTTGGTTTGGTCCGAATCTAACCAAGAAAGCCCAAAACCCAAATCTGCCCTCTAGAACCCTAGGTTTCCTCGTGCCTGTTTCGTGCCTGTTCAAACCAAGGGATTGGGGCCTAATGGACCTTAATCGAAGTGTTTCTCATTTGAGAAACACTTAGATTAAAGTTCGTTCAACCCTGAGAAGGGTCTGTTCGAATCCAAGCTAAGGCTTTTGATTTTTCGGGATTTAAGGTGAGTTTTTGTTTTCCTTTTTCTTTATTTTTAGTCTGTGTGTTGTTTAAAGGGTTGTTCATGTTTTGTGTAATTTGTGTTTTGAATTTTACCAAAAGTATCCTGTCCACCTTTCCTGAACCTATGTGTTTGATTAAAGGCCTTCTTCTATTCACTAATAATATGTATGTATGTATGTGCTGTGCAATTAGTTGAATTTCAAATTTGACTGATTAACTGATTCCTCGAGTACAATTCTGCTGGGTCAGTATGACTCGAGTCATGTGTTCGATACTATTAGACATCTGATTTTGGCTACGATTGTACATGTTATGATTAATATAGTCGAGTCGACATGTGTCGTCAATTAGTTTCAGCTGCCTGAACAATAACAAATTAACTTGCTTCTGCTAAGCATTGCCTGAATCAATTAGAAACTGAGTTTAGTTGCTTACAATTGTTAATTTGAATCAGAAATGTAAAATGAATGTCTTGTTTAATTACAGTTCTGAAATTGGAGGGCATGTGCACTTGTGCACCACATGTGCATTTGTGCACAGCCTGTGTCTTGCATAAAGGCTTTTTGAATTAAATAGTTTGACAAGCATATGCTGTCAGACTACATTCTGCTGCCCATACTCTACTTTAGTTTCAGAAATAATAAACATTACTCAAAGTAAGTCTGCCAGGGAATATCATGGGGTTTGTTTATACTTAATTAGTTAAGTGGAATCTGAAAGTAGGAGAGCACATGGGAGGGGTGTTAGAGGATCTAAACAGGCTGTAAAAGGTTTGATTTTAGGTGGATAAAAGGAGGAACTTCCATCAGTTTTAAGGGGGAGATTTTTGATATACACACAGAGGGACAGACATTGAGAAGAGAGAGTAAATTGAGAGGATAACAACAGGGGGGAGATTTTTGATATACACACAGAGGGACAGACATTGAGAAGAGAGAGTAAATTGAGAGGATAACAACAGGGAGGAGATCAGGATATAGATCTGATAAGAGGGGCTGAACACATACACATATATACATAGACAGGCACACAGACCTGAAGAGGGACATAGATACACACACACAGACAGAGAAAAAGAGAATACACACGGAAAACTTAGTTTGGAGATTGAGAGTTGAAGTTCTGAAAAGCAGAAAAACTGGAAAAGAACTCTGTTTGATAACACAGACAGACAAAACTAGAAATTGCATTCTTCTTGCTGTCTTGATTTCACTGGTCTCGACCTGTTTGTCCAATACTGATTTCTTCTAAATCCAACTGAGTCTACTGGTTGTTTGTTGGTTTACTCTGGGACTTGGTCTAGCTGGGATCTTGATTCTATTCCAATTATTTTGCTTGTTGCTGCTGCTGCTATTCTGTTTCTTGCTGCTGCTGATTTCCCTATCTTCTTCCTCTTCTCCTTTGCATTTTCAGTATTTCCAGGTACACATCTCGAGTCTCACATTGGTGTAGCTGATTGTAACATTGAAAATCATGAATCGAAAGATCTGAAGAATTTTTTTTATCATCTGTTGCCTTACTTATAGCTTTGCGAATATTGTTAAAGTTGTATAAATCCTTTAACTTGTAGCCTAATAGAGAATACATTAGTAAGTTTGTACTTAATTAATGTTTATTTGAAACTGTGGTGTTTGATTCGTTTAGTAGCATACAGGATGTAAATATAACTCATGGAATGTGAAACTATTTAGTGCGATTGTTAAAATTAAATTCACTCTTTCAGCATGCTTTGAATAAGTAGAGGCAAATGACTGTTAAATCTAGCCAAATATAATACAGTTTTGAATCACCCAGTTTCGATTTCTTTAGGCAGTTTATAGGACTAGTTTTGAATATCATCGGTAGTATTCTTTAATAAGGAATTCTATTAACCCTGTTTAAGCAAGTTAATCTAAATTCGACTTAAAGATGTTTATTCGGATTAAGTGTTGTATTTCGTTAGAATAAACGGATTTCTTTGTCAAATTAAAGCATTTTTCCATTGAAGTACAATGTTTTCTCGACTTTGTAAATAATTAACCATAAGAATCCGGATTAGGCCAAAGCATATAATTAAATTAGCATGTACCTTTTTTTCTTCTAGTTTTAGAGACAAACGCATTAGAAATGTAGCCACTTTAGGATATCCTTTCTAAATAGAGACGAGCCTCGCCAAATAAAACGCAAAATTGCGGGGCCCTCAATAAATAACCATAATAAATTTTTAGAATTCGGGATAGGCCGTTTAGTGAATTTCATGGCCTTCTACAAAAATAATAACGCGCTAGACTCTTTAGGCGCGGCTTAATAATTTAACCTTCTTAAACACGGGTGCACATTGATGTGACCCAAATCCAAATCTCAACAGAGTCAAAATGTGTCGACGATCATGGGTGCATTGATTGTGACGTGGTTCGAGATGCATTTTCGCGACGTTGCAATTCTGTAAAACTAAATGATAATAATAAAAGCGGTTTAAACTTAATAAAGCACATAAGTCACAACATGTATTTAAATCAGATATTTAGCCATTATAACAATTTAAGCGACCGTGCTAGAACCACGAGATTCGAGGGTGCCTAACACCTTCCCTCGGGTCAACAGAATTCCTTACTTAGAATTTCTGGTTCGCAGACTTCATTTGGAAAAGTCGAAAATTTCCTCGATTTGGGATTCAAAATAAACCGGTGACTTGGGACACCAAAAGCCAAACCTTTCCCAAGTGGCGACTCTGAATTAAATAAATAATCCCATTTCGAATATTGTCACTTAAATTGGAAAAACTCCCTCGCGCATCTAACCCTTCGGGGGCGGGCGCGCAAAAAGGAGGTGTGACAGCTCTGGCGACTCCGCTGGGGATGTGACCCAGAACCACTGGTTCAGGGTTCAAGAATTCGAGCTTAGAATAATTGTTATATTTGGCTTTATTATCTGATCTTTATTACATGTTTTGCATAACGTGCTAAATGTTGTCTTTTACCGCTTTGATATTATCTGAGCTGTATATAAACTGTGCCGAAACCCTTCTCTTCTTACCTCCGGGGAGAAGCTCGCTGGTCGAGACTCCCTATTCTGTTAGTGTCAATACCTGAAATAAGAAAGAGGTCGGACAAGTTACAAAGCCGGACGATCTCGCGGGTCCCCGGTACGTAGCCCCCTCCTCGACTCGAGTTGTCCGCTCGGGTACACAGTCTAGAACAAATACCCAGGGTATAAACCTAGTATAACGAAACTTCATGCCGGATCCCTAGTAGGAACGTTTATTTGCATCATGTTGCATTTGACTTAGGGGGCTCAACACAGGGGTTGGGTCCGTCTAGGACAGACAACCTGAAATGAAAAGACCACCCTGCTGCATCCTATTTGTTTTGCGCATTTATTTGCTTCGGTTCCGCATGCTGACCGGTTTCTAAAAAAAGAAGAAAAATAGCAGCGTAGGGAGATAATTACTTATTTTGGAAAAATAAAACCAATGTCCAAGTAGTGTCGAAACCTCGCCGGAATTTTTCTAAAAAAAAAAACAGAATAAAACCAAAAGTTGTCTTTTAGTTTGATTTATTAAAAAAAAAACATATAAAAATTTTTCTTTTCTTTTTTAAAAAAAAAAGGGTATTTATTTAAAAGTAAATTTTTTTTTTTGGAAATTCATCATTCAAAAAATATGTTGTTTCTCTCGTAGTATCTCTTTTATAAATTCAGACTAATAGTCTAAATACTTCCTAAAAAATTTTTTTTTTAGTCTTTATCTCTTTTCGAAAGAAAATAATAAAAAAAATATTCTTGCTTTCTGGGTTTAATTGATTTTCTCTATTCATGATAGGCCGAACTACGCCGGTTTGATTCTCACCGGATGTGAGATACGTAGGCAACCCTCGTCGGGTTCAACCCCATTTTTGCTAAAATAGCCAAAATCAATAAATAAATAAAAATAATAAAAAAAGAAAAAGACGTGTCAAATTTTAAAAGAGTCATAAATAAGTCAGGTGATGCTGTTTTGTCATAAATAGCCGAATGTTCCCGAAAGGGACGCCGGAAGGCTGACTTTGCATAAACGGCCACCTTTGAGTCATTTTTCAAGGTTTGATCCAGTTGACCCACACAGCCTTAAAATCTTCGTCACCGAGGCGTTGAAAGGCCGTGTTGGCAATATTTGAGTTTTCTAATTTGAAAAACTATAAAAAAGTCATAAATAAGTCAGGTGATGCGGTTTGTCATAAATAGCCGAATGTTCCCGAAAGGGACGCCAGAAGGCTGACTTTGCATAAACAACCACCTTTGGGTCTTGTTTAGTATTTTTGTCCAGTTGACCCACACAGCCTTAAAATCTTCGTCCCCAAAGTGCTTAAAGGCCGTGTTCAAAACTTGATCCCCTTTGTAAAATATTTTTGAGTCAAGTCATTTTGTTAAAATCACTTTAATAAATGTGCAGGATGAGCACGATGCAAAATGAACATTTTTCAATAATGACCAAAATCCCTGTCAAGTTACGGCTATGGTGGAATGATCTAGGTGTTGAAGGACAAAATGAGGTTAAGAAATATCTGAAAGGTCTCGTGGGTTTGTTGGAAATCCAGCCTCGGGGAGATATCATAAGAGCTTTAGTCACTTACTGGGACCCGGCGCACAATGTTTTCCATTTCTCTGATTTTGAACTCACCCTGACTTTGGAAGAAATGGCTGGGTACATCGGAAATGCTGAACTTCCGTTGAGGCAAAAATACTTGGTCGCCCCAAGAGCTGTCACGGTACATCGGTTCCTATATTCACTAAAGATACCCAAAACGGTCCACGACCCGGATCTGGCTGCCGGTTTTTGTACTCCATGCTTCATATATGATAGGTACGGTCATAAGGGAGGATTCAATAATCCAATCAACAAACTGTGCAGCAAAGGTATTCGTCAGAAGTGGGACAAACACAGACGAGTAGCTTTCATGATGATGTTCCTGGGCCTTCTGGTATTTCCAAGGAAAGACGGAAACATTGATTTGAAGATATCCGGGGTCGTCAGCACTTTACTCACGCAAAGTGACAGTACTCTCGTGCCTATGTTGATATCTGACATCTTTCGAGCTCTTACAGCCTGTAAAGCTGGAGGAAATTTCTTCAAAGGTTGTAACTTGCTCCTACAAATGTGGATGACCGAGCACCTCTGCCATCGTTCCGAGATTTTGAGCCATGGTTCCCCGGAAAAGACTTGCATAGAAGAATTTTACACGAGAACCAAAGAGATTAGTTTGCCCAAAGGAGTCATGGCATGGACCTCGTTCTTTCAAGCTCTTACTGCCAGCCAAATACAATGGACACTGGGATGGTTGCCTGTTGACGAGGTCATATATATGCCGGCAGCTAAAACCCATTTCTTACTGATGGGGCTTAAGAGCATTCAACCTTACGCACCCTGCCGAGTTTTGAGACAGCTCGGAAGATGCCAGACAGTACCTTATGAGGAAGATCTTAGCACTCAAGCAGTTTAGATAAGTCCTAACGGACAGTTTCCAGAAGCAAAAATTCGTCAAATCTGGAGTGAGTGTCAATATTTGAAATCAGATACTTGCGTGCGGGATCGAGCCAAAAGGGAGACGGCGCCAGTTTACCTGGCATGGTATAGAAGGGAACTTGAGCATGAAAGGCCGGCTAAGAGACCCCACATCCTGAATTTCGCTGAAACATCACAAAAACAGTGGGATTGGCTAGCAAAAGAAAGAGGCTATTGCGCCGAAATCAGCAGGTTGAAGCGACAAGTGGAAAGCCTGAAATATGATCACAACGTGCAAGTTGCTACCAATCTGGGAGAACGAAACAGGTTGATTCAGGAAAATGAAATGCTCAAAGCCCAGATCAAACAGACAAGGATAGATGCGGATAAGCAGCCAAGGCGTCGAGCAGATGAGCAGTTGATAAAAAGGCTAAAAGGCAAAGTCAGGGAATGGCAAGAGGATTTAGAGAAATCTAAAAACATCATAGCAGAGCTCAGGGCACAATGGGATACAAGAGCAGATAAGCATCGCCGACACTTGAATCAATTGGAAGGCGATCACGAGAAAACTGTTGCTAAAATAAAGAGAGAGATGGCTACACTTGAGATCAAAGCAGCTAATCAGGCCCAGGATTTCCAAATTGAGAGCAGATACTGGTACGATTCGTTGGCCCAGATGAAGTTAGAAGTACGGCAACTAAAACATCAGCATATACAGGATGCTCAGGTGTTCAAGATATGTAGCGATCAGATAAAACGCCTACTCATAGAGAAGAAGCAAACCAGAGATAGGATCAAGGCCATTGCCCATGCCATCACCCGACGATGTCTACGATGTGAGAACATGACCAGCGTTACCGTCCTCTCGGCAGTAATGAGCTATGTCAAGCAGACCATGCATGAGCTGGAGCAACTTGAGAGGGATCTCACACCTAGGACCGCGGCGAGGCCGAACGATGCCCCGCGGACACAAATTGTCAAAACCATAATGTACTCATAAGTCGAGTCTGTATCTTAGCATCTGTTGCTTGTTTTTCCCATCAGTTTGTTTAGTCTAGGATGAGTCTAGGTTTATTTTTGAAGTTTGCTCTTTCTTTTGCAAAATGTAGTTTTGTAATAGACTATTTCGACAATAAAAGGTGTGTTTCTTTCATTTGTGTTTCGAACTACGTAATGATCTGATTCACGTAGGCATCGTGATACGTAGGCAATCCTCATCGGATCCGGTCGCATTTTTACCGTAAAAATAAAAAAAAATATAAAAGAAAAACAAAAGAAAAAAATGATAAGAAAAGGGAAGCCTAAAAAAGGAACGCCGGAACGACGCATGCTTTCGTCGCAAACATGTAGAATTCGCTTAACTGTATAGGTGCATCATGCTCAACGTGAGGTTGCCTATCTGTTATTTTGTTTCAAATTAACCATGCGTTTGTCGTTGAGTACATTCAGGTTTTTGGGAAAGACGGTTGGTTTGGTGAAAGTCTGGCCTCGCACTCATACTTCACGAGGTCAAGGAGAAGTGTTCAACTACCTGTTGTTAGAACCAGAAGCAGCACTCACACTTACTTCACCAGGTCAAAAGGAAGTGTGGAAATGTCTTCAGAGGTTCCGATGTCAACAACCCCTGTTTCCGAGGAAAGTTCTATCTCGGCCGTCCTCACACCTGAATCCGCAACTGCGGAGGAAAATAGAATCCTACGGCTCCCCATGTTGGAAATGCTAGACGACTGGAATAATGGGAAAGAGCCGCCAAGTGTCGTCCCTGGATTCCCTGAGTTATTCTCCAGATCAAGCGGGACTTCTAATGTCCCTATAAATTATCCTGCTACTCCATTCGGGTACCCAGCCTTCTCTGCTGGATCGCCTTCTGAGCCTCATCCCCGAATGTCAGCCACCGATGCAAGCATGAACATCTTTACTGCACCGCCCTGCCCGATTACGGCACAGCCTGCTACGTACAAGCCAAGTTTTGACTCATCTTCTTTTACATTCCAAGCACCCTCATTCTCAATGGAACCAACTAGGTTCGCTACCAGCGCTAATCCTCCACCGCCTCAGTGCGAGCTTGCACCCGAGCAGGATCAGACCCCCAGAATTGCGGAACAAAATGAGATAGCCAAAAGAATGAGAAGCCTTGAACAGAGCTTGAAGAATATGCAAGGTTTGAGCGGACAGAAGAGTGTCTCTTATGCCGACCTATGCATGTTCCCTCACGTGCACCTGCCAGTAGGTTTCAAGACCCCAAAGTTTGAGAAATACGATGGGCACGGTGACCCCATTGCACATCTTAAGAAATACTGCAACCAATTGCGGGGAGCCGGCGGAAAAGAAGAACTGCTAATGGCATATTTTGGGGAAAGTCTAGTAGGGATAGCCTCGGAATGGTATATGGACCAGGAAATGTCCCGATGGCATATATGGGATGATCTCGCCCGAGATTTTATGAAACAATTCCAGTATAACATCGACATTGCGCCAGACCGAAATTCTCTGTCGAATTTAAAGAAGAGACCTTCAGAAAGCTTCAGAGAATATGCTATTAAGTGGCGTGAGCAGGCGTCAAGGGTGAAGCCTCCCATGGATGAAGTGGAAATGGTCACTACTTTTCTCCAGGCTCAAGAGTCTGACTACTTCCAAAACATGATGTCAGCCATGGGAAAGCCATTTGCAGAAGCAATCAAGATTGGAGAGATGGTGGAGAATGGTCTGAAAACAAGTAGGATTCTGAGTCAAGCAGCCATAAGAGCAACCTCCCAAGCCGTCCAAAGCGGGTCCGGAGGAATGGCAAGAGGGAAGAAGAAGGAAGAAACGACCATGGCAGCCTCGGAAGCAAGGGAGTATCGTCATCCCAGGCCCCGTTTTCCGGAAAGGACCCCACAACACTACTACCCCCACTCAAATCTGGCATATGCTCATCAACCCTATATGGTCATGAATGCCCAGCCTTATGCCCATCCGCCGCAACAAGCCAACCGAGGCCAAGCTCCACCTCCCAGAAATCAGCCTCCTTACCGCAACCACTATAACCCGCAACCTCCCCAGAATAACTTCCGCCCTCAGGAGCCACCTCGAAGGCGGACTTTCACGCCCATTGGTGAACTATACTCTACTTTGTTCCCGAAGCTAGTCCAGTTGGGTTTCTTACAACCAATCCCTCAAACGAGGCAAAACCCGACGTCACCTTCTTACAAAGCTGGAGTCAGATGCGCCTATCATTCAGGGGCCGAGGGACATGATACAAATGACTGCTGGTCGTTGAAAAGAGTGGTCGAGAATTTGATAGAGCAAGGGAAAATAGTGCTACGGGATGAGGAGATCCCAAATGTGACTAACAATCCATTGCCTGCTCCCAATAATGGGCCGCTGATCGGAATGATTTGCGAAGATAAAGAATTCGACCCGGCTCTGAAAGCCATAATTGCCATTGTCGACACGGGGAAAAGGCCTGAGACGGACCAGAAACCAGAAAAAGGGGAGGAGGCCAAATCTATAAAGAAAGAGCCTGAAAAGAAGGTGGAGAAGAAAGTGGTACCGGTAAAAGATGGGATTCTCTACATACCACAAGGTCGAGCTGAGAAGACGCAGAACTTCGGGATCAGAAAAGCAAAACCTATGTACGTGCCAAAAAGGGCCTATGTGGCCCGGGGGACGATTCAACCACCTCGGCTGAATGAGCCAGTGGTTATCGGACGCGTGCCACAAAAGCCAATGACCAACCCGTCCACAGTGCCGTGGAATTATCAAAAGACTTTGGTAATGTACAAAGGTAAAGAGGTCATGGGAGAACTTCCAGAAAACACTTTCATTAGAAGGTATTCAAATACCCAAGAGCTGAACAATGCCACACAAAGGCGCTTCCCGCCAAAGAAGCCCGTAAGCGTTGAGGAAGCGGAAGTGTTCTTCCAACAAATGAAAATGCCGGATTACGAAGTGATAGATCAATTGCACAAGTGCCCCGAGCAAGTGTCCATGCTGTCATTGTTGATAAGGTCGGCCTAACATCAAAAGATCTTGCTGAAGACCTTAAATGAAGCATACGTGCCAGTTGAAACCTTAGTTGAACAACTGGAGCGGATGACAGAAAGATTCTTCGCCGTCAACCAAATCTCTTTCAGCAAGAACGATTTACCCCCAGAAGGAGCAGCACACAATAAGGCCTTGCATCTAACAGTTAAATGCGAGGACTACTATGTCAAGCGGGTAATGTTGGATGGGGGCTCAGGTGTTGACATTTGCCCGCTCTCCACGCTACAAAGAATGGAAATTGGGACCGGAAGAATCCGACCCAACAATGTCTGCGTAAGGGCTTTCGACGGCATCAAGAGAGACACCATGGGGGAAATAGACCTGTTGTTGGCCATAGGACCAGTCGAGTTTGGAGTAACCTTCCAGGTGCTCGACATGGATACATCCTACAATTTTCTCCTCGACAGACCTTGGATCCATGCGGCAGGAGCTGTGCCTTCCACTCTTCACCAGATGGTGAAGTTCGAGTACGAAGACCGAGAGATCATGGTCCATGGGGAAGATGAGCATGCTATTTATCGGGACCCATCCATCCCATATCTTGAACCAAGAGAAGGGAGCGAACATACGGTCTATCAAGCTTTCGAGATTGTACTAGCAGAGCAGCATGAAGAGGGGATACCTTGCCCTCAGCCTTTCTTGTCTAACGCCTCGGTCATGGTGGCCAAAGAGATGATCCGGCACGGATTTAGGCCAGGGAAAGGGCTTGGACGAACCCTTCAGGGAATAACAGAACCCATTACCTTGCCAGTCACCAAGAAACCTTTTGGACTAGGCTTCAAACCTACTCCAGCAGACAAAGAGTGGGCAAAGAAAAGGAGAAATGAGGGTTGGAAGTTACCTCAACCATTGCCGGATTTGTATGAAACCTTCATCAGGCCAAGATACACCGAAGAAGAGGACGACGAGGTCTTCACGGCTGAGGAAATCGAGGAGATATGTGGGGCAATGAGGGAAATGCTCTTCGAGACTCACATGGTTCAACCAAGTGAAGGCACAAGCACTGCTGAGATGCTGTACGTGGGACCCAACGCCAAACTTCAAAACTGGGAGGCCACGCCATTCCCGACTAGACGGAAGTCCGGGTAGACCTGTCCTGCCACCTCTCCTGTGTCACAAGTTGTCTCCAGGACATAACTTGAACGTTTTCTTCCTTTCAATTGTTGTTTTGAATTCCTGAGTTGTAAACATTGTTGTCTTCCAACTTTCCAAAGAAAATAAAAAAAAATCAATCATTGCTTTCCCATTCTTTCTTTTGTTCTGATTTTTGTTATTTTTCCTTTTATCTTTCCTTTCAGTTATAATAATGCGACTTTAAATATGACATGCTTGTGGTCTTCCCGCCCAGATCACAACGAGCTATTTAACTGTGAATTAATGAACTCAGAACCAGAATATGACGAAGAAGAGGCTTTTAGGGAAATAAACCGAGAGTTGGAACATTTCGAGAATAAACCTAAGCCAAATCTGAATGACACTGAACCGGTAAATTTAGGAACCCCGGAAGAAATCCGGGAGACCAAGATAAGCATTCACACGGACAAGAAAACACGAGAGGCGATAATTCAACTTCTTTTTGAATTTAAAGACGTGTTTGCTTGGTCATATGATGACATGCCGGGACTAGGTGTTGATCTAGTGGTTCATAAATTGTCGATTCATCCTGATTGTCCTCCAGTTCAACAAAAGCAACGAAAGTTCAAAACTGAGGTCAGTGACAAGATTAAAGAGGAGATCACCAAACAACTGAAAATGGGAGTGATTCGGGTAGTCCAATATACAACATGGTTGGCGAATGTGGTTCCAGTACCAAAAAAGGACGGGAAAACTCGGGTATGTGTAGATTACCGAGATCTGAACAGAGCAAGTCCTAAAGATAATTTCCCGCTGCCCAACATCCACATCCTCGTTGATAATTGTGCCAAACACGAGATACAGTCTTTTGTAGATTGTTACGCTGGGTATCATCAGGTATTGATGGATGAAGAGGACGCCGAGAAAATTGCCTTCACCACACCTTGGGGCACCTACTGTTATCGGGTCATGCCATTTGGTTTGAAGAATGCTGGGGCTACTTACATGAGGGCCATGACTGCCATTTTTCATGACATGATGCATCAGGAAATAGAGGTATACGTGGATGACGTGATAGTCAAGTCAGGACGCAGGATAATCACATCCAAGACTTGAGGAAGTTCTTCGAGAGATTAAGGAAGTACGACTTGAAGTTGAACCCAGCAAAATGTGCTTTCGGAGTTCCGTCAGGCAAACTTTTGGGCTTCATCGTAAGCAGGAGAGGTATCGAACTAGATCCAACTAAGATAAAATCTATCAGAGATCTACCTCCCCCGAGAATGAAGAAAGACGTGATGAGTTTGTTGGGCAAGTTGAACTACATCAGTCGATTTATTGCCCAGCTGACAAGCACGTGTGAGCCCATATTCAAGCTGTTAAGGAAAGATGCGGCGATTAAATGGACATCTGAGTGTCAAGAAGCCTTTGATAAAGTCAAAGAATACCTTTCGAATCCCCCAGTCTTGGTCCCTCCAGAACTAGGGAGGCCACTTTTCTTGTATCTAACAGTCTTGGAGAACTCTTTCGGTTGCGTCCTCGGGCAACACGACATAACTGGAAAGAAGGAGCAAGCAATCTACTACTTGAGCAAGAAATTCACCGGCTACGAGGCCAAATACACTCTGCTGGAAAGGACATGTTGCGCTCTGACGTGGGTTGCTCAAAAGCTGAGACATTATCTCCAAGCCCACACTACTTTCCTCATAAGCAGGCTGGATCCTTTGAAGTATATATTTCAGAAACCAATGCCTACTGGGAGACTGGCCAAGTGGCAAATCCTGCTTACTAAATTCGACATAGTCTATGTCACTCGCACGACAATGAAAGCCCAGGCGCTAGCAGATCATTTGGCCGAAAATCCGGTCGATGAGGAATACCAGCCATTGAGTACCTACTTTCCAGATGAAGAAGTGAACACCGTAGAAGTGGTCTCAGAGGACGCTCATGTTTGGAAGATGTTCTTTGACGGAGCCGTGAATGCCAAAGGTGTAGGGATTGGGGCAATTCTGATCTCGCCTTCTGGTCAGCATTATCCCGCCACAGCTAGACTTCGTTTCTTTTGCACAAATAATACAGCTGAGTATGAAGCCTGTATCATGGGCATGCATATGGCAATCGATCAGGATGTCGAAGACTTACTAATTATGGGAGATTCTGACTTGATTATCCGGCAAGCCTAAGGCGAGTGGGAAACTTGGGATGTCAAACTTATCCTTTACCGACAGCATGTGGAGGACCTCGGCAAGCGCTTTACATCAATAGAGTTCAGGTATATTCCGAGGTGTCACAATGAACTGGCAGATGCACTTGCTACTTTGGCTTCAATGCTACCCTACCCGGGCAACGCCCACATCGATCCTTTGGAAATCCAAATCAAGGAAAGACACGGTTACTGCAATGTAATCGAGGCGGGATCAAATACGCAGCCTTGGTACCATGACATCAAGAGGTTCCTGAAGACACAAGAATACCCCGAGCATGCTACTAGAGATCAAAAGAGGACCATTAGGCGACATGCAAGTGGTTTCTTTCTGAGCAGGGAATTGTTATATAAGAGGACCCCGGACCTCAATCTCCTAAGATGTGTCGACACCGAGGAGGCGGGAAAGATCATGCACGAAGTACACGCAGGTGTGTGCGGAACTCACATGAACGGGTATGTCTTAGCGAAGAAAATCCTTCGAGCAGGTTATTACTGGATGACCATGGAAAAGGATTGCTTTAGCTTCGTTCGGAAGTGTCATCAGTGTCAGGTGCACGGTGATTTGATTCATGCACCTCCCACGGAGCTGCATCCCATGTCTGCACCTTGGCCATTTGTCGCCTGGGGCATGGATGTCATTGGACCAATCGAACCAAAGGCTTCGAATGGACACAGATTCATACTGGTTGCCATCGATTACTTCACAAAATGGGTAGAGGCTGTCACTCTCAAGTCGGTCACTAAAAAAGCTGTAGTGGATTTTGTACACTCAAATCTTATCTGTCGTTTCGGTATTCCTGCGACTATCATTACAGATAATGCAGCAAACTTGAATAGTCACTTGATGGGAGATGTATGCGAGCAATTCAAAATAACGCATAGGAATTCTACTCCTTATCGGCCAAAGGCCAATGGTGCTGTAGAAGCAGCGAATAAAAACATCAAGAAGATTTTGAGGAAAACCATCCAAAGTTCCCGACAGTGGCATGAGCAGTTACCATTTGCATTGTTGGGGTATCGCACTATGGTACGCACATCAGTAGGAGCGACTCCTTATCTTTTGGTTTATGGGACCGAGGCTGTAATACCGGCAGAGGTAGAAATTCCTTCGCTTCGAACCATTGTCGAAGCAGAAATCGAAGACAACGAGTGGGTCAAGACTCGGTTAGAGCAATTGACTTTGATTGATGAAAAGCGAATGGCCGCAGTTTGTCATGGATAGTTGTACCAATGAAGAATGGCCCGTGCTTACAACAAGAAGGTCCGACCCAGGAATTTCGAAGTAGGTCAACTGGTACTGAGGCGTATTCTACCGCATCATGAGGAAGCAAAAGGGAAATTTGCTCCAAATTGGAAAGGCCCATACATCATAAGAAAGATATTGCCGAGATGAGCATTGTATTTAGGTGATATCGAAGGAAATGACCCCGAAACAGCAGTAAATGCAGATGCAGTCAAGAGATACTACGTCTGAATTATACTCCAGTAGTCTTGACACATTTGAAATGAAGGAGGTTTTATTCCCCACTACTCCCCAAACACTGCCCAATTCTCTCTACAAGCCTTTGAGCCGCTTACAAAAAAAAAAACAACAAAAAAAACATTGATTGAAGCCTGAACTACGTTTGACTTGATTCCGAAAGGATACGTAGGCAGCCTCTCCCTGAGGTTCAGTCACACCAACAATAAAATCCCATTCACCCTGAAATTGAAACCAGGGCGCATTGAGCAGTTTAGAAGTTAGTATCATCTACCTCTCTTTACCAAGCACAAGCATTCAAATCAATTACCAAAGGTAGCGGGAAGCCAATAAGCGTCACAAATGGATACCAGCACACTTTGAATTGAGAGAGATAAAATGAGAGAGTCTTATCGGTGAAAACCTTCGGGCACCGCGAGGCGACGGGAGTAGAGAGACCAAAATGAGAGAGCTTGTTTAGCAAAAACTCACAAAGAGTGCTATCAAGCGATGACAGGAAGAGAAATGAGAGAGGTCAGCCAGCGAAAACCCGCAAAGGGCGCTGTTGGCCGAAAGAGTGACTCCACCCAAGGAGGTTTCGGCAAAGTTCCACCAGGTTTGGAATCACAGATCCGTTCTGGTTCAGGGAAACGCAAGCCCATGGAAAGTCAGGCATCCAGTCCAAAGAGCATGTCATGTCATTTAAAGCCAACATTATCTTCCTCAGATAAGTCTTTCTCGTCCCGAAGGGGGCACTCCTTTTCTGAAATTCGTTTTATCTTTTCTTTGTTTTTCTTCGAATCTCTTTTATGTTTAAGCCCAAGTTCTAGATGTACCGTAAAGGACAGGTGGCAGGTTTGGTTGCACAGAATTCCGTTTCATGAAGGAAAACACCTCGTTTCGTTGGTACGTTTGTCTAAGCCTGATGAATCGTGACGTTTGATGGTGTTCAAAGTAAAGAGGAAAAAGGAAATTTCCCCCAGCAAGTCCGCCTTCGGACGAATCCCCACAGAGTCTCCCCTTGTACAATCCCCCACAGAGTCCCCCCAATATATATATATAAAAAAAAAAAAATCCCCGTTGGAATTTCCCCAGCACATCCCCAGCGAGTCCCTTTGTAAAAATTCCCCAACAAGCTTACCCCAACAAATCCTAGAAAGCCCGCTTCGAAACAAATCCCCAGCATGCCCCATTGTACAAAAATCCACACAAAGAATCCACTTTGTAAATATTCCCCCACAGGGCTTCCTTTTGTACAAATCCCCACAGAATACCTCCAATAAAATCCCCGTTGAGAACCTCCAAGCAAAACGGGACAAAAAAAGAGAGAAAAGAAAAAAGAGCCTTACGAGGCAAATCATCATAGAATCTGGAAATACAAGCCTGAGCAGTCTAAAGGGTTTCGACATATGAATCAAATCAATGGCGGGACTTCGCAACAGAAATGAAGACGCAACAAAGCAACCGGGAACGATCAAGGTCACCAAACCGACCGTCATTTCCGAACTAACAATTGTTCTTTGTCTGAAAAGTTGAAACAGGTTTAATCCAAGACAACCATGCAAGAAGCAGGTGTCGCCCAAAGAAGAAGGTACATGGGTACAGGAAATATTTTGGCAATAAGGAATTCACTCGAAAGGTAAGTTTCCACGAAACTCCCTTTTATCTTCTACTAAAACAAGAAAATTCAAAAAAAAAAGAGGTCAGTTGTTGTTCTCGAATTTTGTTCCCAGCCAGTCAGCATTAGGGTCTTAAACCCTAAACTGAATTTTCCCTTTCAGTCAGCATTAGGGTTTTAAACCCTAAACTGAACATTTTCCCTTTCAGTCAGCATTAGGGTTTTAAACCCTAAACTGAACTTTTTCCCTTCAGCCAGCATTAGGGTTTTAAACCCTAAACTGAGCTTTTCCTTTAGTCAGCATTAGGGTTTTAAACCCTGAACTGAACTTTTTCCTTTAATCAGCCTTAGGGTTTTAAACCCTAAACTGAACTTTTTCCATTCAGCCAGCATTAGGGTTTTAAACCCTAAACTGAGCTTTTCCTTCCAGTCAGCATTAGGGTTTTAAACCCTAAACTGAATTTTTCCTTTCAGTCAGCATTAGGGTTTTAAACCCTGAACTGAATTTTTTCCTATAGTCAGCATTAGGGTTTTAAACCCTAAATTGAACTTTTTTCCATTCAGCCAGCATTAGGGTTTTAAACCCTAAACTGAATTTTTCCTTTAGTCAGCATTAGGGTTTTAAACCCTAAACTGAACTTTTTCCATTCAACCAGCATTAGGGTTTTAAACCCTAGACTGAGCTTTTCCATGCAATCAGCATTAGGGTTTTAAACCCTAAACTGAATTTTTTCTTTAGTCAGCATTAGGGTTTTAAACCCTAAACTGAACTTTTCCTATTCAGCCAGCATTAGGGTTTTAAACCCTAAACTGAGCTTTTCCATGCAATCAGCATTAGGGTTTTAAACCCTAAACTGAATTTTTCCTTTAGTCAGCATTAGGGTTTTAAACTCTAAACTGAACTCTTCCCATTCAGCCAGTATTAGGGTTTTAAACCCTAAACTGAGCTTTTCCATGCAATCAGCATTAGGGTTTTAAACCCTAAACTGAATTTTTCCTTTAGTCAGCATTAAGGTTTTAAACCCTAAACTGAACTTTTCCCATGCAATCAGCATTAGGGTTTTAAACCCTAAACTGAGCTTTTCCATGCAGTCAGCATTAGGGTTTTAAACCCTAAACTGAACTTTTTTCCATTTAGCCAGCATTAGGGTTTTAAACCCTAAATTGAGTTTTTCCATGCAGCCAGCATTAGGGTTTTAAACCCTGAACTGAGCTTTTCCATGCAATCAGCATTAGGGTTTTAAACCCTAAACTGAACTTTTTCCATTTAGCCAGCATTAGGGTTTTAAACCCTAAACTGAGTTTTTCCATGCAGTCAGCGTTAGGGTTTTAAACCCTAAACTGAACTTTTCCTTTCAGTCAGCATTAGGGTTTTAAACCCTAAACTGAACTTTTTCCTTCAGCCAGCATTAGGGTTTTAAACCCTAAACTGAATTTTTCCTTTGGTCAGCATTAGGGTTTTAAACCCTAAACTGAACTTTTCCCCAGTAGGTCAGTATTAGAGTTTCAACTCTAAAACTGAACTTCTCCCCAGCTAGTCGGTATTAGGGCTCCAACCCTGAACTGAGCATTTTTATCTTCCTTCATCAATTTTATGAACTTCCTGGCAAGTAATTAACAAAATTTTCCTAGCGAAACTGGGGCAGAAAATTTCGTTCGTTTGTTTGTTTTCTCCCGCAGGTCTAACCTCGAGCCACACGGATCGAAATGACCCACGAGATGAGTCTCAACTCAGAATCAAAAAAGAAAAAGACAAAAAGAAGATGTCCCGAGATATCAGAGTAAATGGAAGGCGGATCGACTCCAACATTTGATTAAGGTCTTGAACTCCGCCAGTCGCGTTTCACTCAGTATCCCAAAGATTAAACAAGTCACCGCAACTCGCAAGCATCAAGATTCGGATCAAAGTCTCCAAGCACAATCAGCTAAGACCCAAGATCAAGTCGCAAAAGAATCATAGATAGGAATCTTGTAACTCGCAGTTGACATGCATACAAGTAGTTAGTTCAGTTCCAATTTTCCTTTGGTTGTAATAAGGCGGTCAGTGACGCAGCAGTGACAACAGCAATAGCAGTAACAACAAGCATTGCAGTCCCATGGTAGTCCCAGCTACCGAAGCTTCCCGAACTACATTGACCTGATTCCTGTTTAGCCCAGGATATGTAGGAAATCTTTGAAGCAAAGATTCGGTCAAATCTTTCAAAAACATGCTTCACACGGAGTAGTCCATAGGCAAAAATCGCTCATATCTGCTCACTTTATCTTTGCACGAAAACTCTTCGTGTTTCCGAACAAAGAGGGGCAGCTGTGAGCACGTGATTTTTGTTTTACGCGACAATCGCTCCAAAAGAATTAAAAATAATAACAAATGGTCCTGCTGTACAAATTTTGGATTTTACATGGCACTTTGTTAATTATTTATGATTTTTTGCCCATTTTTATTAAAACAAAATACAAAAAATGTATGTGTCATGCGTAATGTGAACCGTAATCCGATTGTTAAATGGAAAGTCACAAAATACGCATTTTTTGTCCTGATTTGTTGCCTTGTTTAATTTTACCTACTTTTAACATTTTATATGCGTGAAATAAATATGTTAAGTGTTAATTAATGGTGTTTGGTTTTATTTAATTAGGTTGTGTATTTAGGAAATTAGAAATAAAGAAAAAGAGGGTAAAAATTTGTTTTAAATGAATTTGGGCCGTTCCCATTTCAAAACCTGAAGCCCAAATGAACGGCCCAAGCCACCAGTCCGAACAGCCCACCCCCAGGCCACAAAACGACGTAGTGTAACACCAAAACTACGTCGTTTCAATGCCAATCCATCACGACCGTTCAAACCAAGCTGATCCAACGGTCCGGATCTCTCACCCATAACCCCCGTTACCCGACCCGTTACCCGAACCAATTCTGACCCCTACTAAGCCAAACGACGACGTTTCTTTTAAGCCTGCAGATCCAAGCCGTCCATCTCGCCTCATCCAACGGTTGAAATCAATCCACCCATCCCATATATAAGGTCCCTATCATACCCTGCCCCCCTATCCAAGACCCAGCCTTCGTCCTCATCCCCTTCCCATCCAAACCCTAGCCGCCCCTGTATTCTTCACCATGAAAGCCAGCGACATGAACGCCCGTGGCCTTCACCTTAACACCATAGGACCATCTCACCCCCCTGAACATGGATCTGTGGACCGTTTAGTTCGAATCATCCTCTAGGTCCTAGAATCTTCATTTGAAGATTCGAGCAAAACTCTATCTACACCGATCTGCCTTAGATTCATACCAGACAATCCTCGGACCCCCCTCGTGACCAAACCATGCTTGGTTTGGTCCGAATCTAACCAAGAAAGCCCAAAACCCAAATCTGCCCTCTAGAACCCTAGGTTTCCTCGTGCCTGTTCTGTGCCTGTTCAAACCAAGGGATTGGGGCCTAATGGACCTTAATCGAAGTGTTTCTCATTTGAGAAACACTTCTATTAAAGTTCGTTCAACCCTGAGAAGGGTCTGTTCGAATCCAAGCTAAGGCTTTTGATTTTTCGGGATTTAAGGTGAGTTTTTGTTTTCCTTTTTCTTTATTTTTAGTCCGTGTGTTGTTTAAAGGGTTGTTCATGTTTTGTGTAATTTGTGTTTTGAATTTTACCAAAAGTATCCTGTCCACCTTTCCTGAACCTATGTGTTTGATTAAAGGCCTTCTTCTATTCACTAATAATATGTATGTATGTATGTGCTGTGCAATTAGCTGAATTTCAAATTTGACTGATTAACTGATTCCTCGAGTACAATTCTGCTGGGTCAGTATGACTCGAGTCATGTGTTCGATACTATTAGACATATGATTTTGGCTACGATTGTACATGTTATGATTAATATAGTCGAGTCGACATGTGCGGTCAATTAGTTTCAGCTGCCTGAACAATAACAAATTAACTTGCTTCTGCTAAGCATTGCCTGAATCAATTAGAAACTGAGTTTAGTTGCTTACAATTGTTAATTTGAATCAGAAATGTAAAATGAATGTCTTGTTTAATTACAGTTCTGAAATTGGAGGGCATGTGCACTTGTGCACCACATGTGCATTTGTGCACAGCCTGTGTCTTGCATAAAGGCTTTTTGAATTAAATAGTTTGACAAGCATATGCTGTCAGACTACATTCTGCTGCCCATACTCTACTTTAGTTTCAGAAATAATAAACATTACTCAAAGTAAGTCTGCCAGGGAATATCATGGGGTTTGTTTATACTTAATTAGTTAAGTGGAATCTGAAAGTAGGAGAGCACATGGGAGGGGTGTTAGAGGATCTAAACAGGCTGTAAAAGGTTTGATTTTAGGTGGATAAAAGGAGGAACTTCCATCAGTTTTAAGGGGGAGATTTTTGATATACACACAGAGGGACAGACATTGAGAAGAGAGAGTAAATTGAGAGGATAACAACAGGGGGGAGATTTTTGATATACACACAGAGGGACAGACATTGAGAAGAGAGAGTAAATTGAGAGGATAACAACAGGGAGGAGATCAGGATATAGATCTGATAAGAGGGGCTGAACACATACACATATATACATAGACAGGCACACAGACCTGAAGAGGGACATAGATACACACACACAGACAAA